>NC_048299.1:268867733-269230295 GCF_013100865.1 Trachemys scripta elegans | reverse complement strand
TGTCCCGGGGCTTGGGCCCCCCCCGCGCCGCGGGGGGGGGGGGGGGGGAGAGAAGACCCGCGCCGCGCCGGGGGGAGGACGGAGGGACCCGAGCCGCGCCGCGGGGGCCGAGCCGGAGCCGGGCCGCGCCGCGGGGGCCGGGCTGGAGCCAAGCCGGGCCAGAGCCACTGGGGCCTGCAGGAACGGGCCGCGCCTCCCCGGAGCCCTTCTCGCGCCCCCACCACCCCAGCTTACCTTGTGCTGCCGGCCCGCCCCTGCTTCTTTTCAGACTTCCCACGAATCAGAGATTCGCGGGAAGCAGGGGAGGGGGCGGAGCGTTCAGGAGAGGGGAGGAGGGGGAAGTGAGCTGGGGGCGGGGTGGACAGCTGCAGCGCGGGGCCCTCTTGGCGCGGGGCCCAATTCAGCCAAATCAGCCTAAAGCCGGCCCTGATGAAGCCATCTGGTGGTGTTGGAAGAGCCCTAGGGGAACCACTGAAGACCAGGTACTGCAACCAGTTCTACCACTCCTTTCTTTTGGGATGTGAGTGTCCTAATTTTATTAGTTCCAAATGCAATGTATGGCAGAGGATAAACCTCCCACAAAAGAGGTGAAGAGCTTTCTACAGAATTTAGATGCTCCAGTTTCTGCTCTGCATGAAACATATAAGCAGAGCAATGAGTGCAAAGCTGATTTCATAAGTGCTTCTATTTTGCTTGATGCTCATCAACCAGAGCATGGTGTTCCTGACAGTTTGTGCTGCCTTTGTGTTCAATGTCAGAAAAGAGTGAAGAACAGAACCAATGAACAGGGTTGCACTCATGTATTTGTGAAATTCACTCAATATTGCTGAGCAGTCTGGCACATTTTCATATCTAGCTCCAAATAGTAAAGAATTTTTGCATATTTAATGCATGTTTATACAAATTTCAAAGGACCATATCCCCAGGTCACCCCCCAAAAACCTCTTTCCATTTGCAATACTGGTCTGGGTGGTAACTATTCATTCACCACCCTGACAGTGACAGATTTTACTCTCTATAGTGTGGCATCACCAAATGAGTCAGGCAGTGAGTCTAAGGCAATTGTATTGAAGAAAAGTTCAGTTTACACACATCTTGGTAATTGTTGATGATGGATAAATAAAAATACTACATGATGATTAAGGCAGAGCTTTGTTAGAGATGCTGTGTATAAAGTCTCTCTTATTACAATGGCTCTTTAAATCCGTTATAGGTTAGGTCAATAGAAAATCAGGCCCAAATTCAGTGATGCAACTCTTACACCAATGATTAATCTCGCTTTCCTTCCCCTCCCCTCCCCCGAACTTTCTTATCTGTATTACAAACATACACGTTTATAATTGAAATAATTTTTAAAATATTTTTCTCTATATTTTGAGGGGAGGAAATGTACTTTTGTATACAACAGAAATTATCTTATTGTTAGCATTAAATAAATAATATTCAGATTATTTATTTGGGCATTTCCTGCTTTGGATAATGAAAATAGACTAGGAAATTTCCATTTTTTTGCCAATCTAATTTCACCACTAGATTTTATTGCTGTAGTTGCAATCCAATGTTTGTATTGCATGCTCTGCAAAACAGTTTTAGTTAAATACCATCAATTTTTTCCAAATATTTCTGTTAGTCTTAGTTTTTATTAAAACTTATTTTTACTAAACCTATATTTTAGGCTACATATGAACTTTTAATGTCACTAATACAGAACCATTCATTTGAACATATAAATTATTACATGTTTAAAATTATTTGGATGTTTCAGACTCTTCATCATCTGTCTCAGTGTAGGAGGTAAAGGAGTGGGGGCAGCAGGCCCCAGCCCCCCCGTCCCGCTCGGGTCCCGCAGGATTGCACCAGTTGGACAGCCAGCCCAGACGTGACTGGCCAGGGGCTAGGTGCAGCGTGTGCAACAGGCCCGGGCTCAGGGTGTTCGGGCCCAGGTGCCAGAGCCGTAGCCGCCGAGCGTCATGGCCGCTTCCTCCGGCTGCGGCAGTAGGAGCTGCAGCAGCGGCTGCTCCCGAGTCCTGCTGCCCAGGTGGGGAGAACAGCCACCGCCTGGTCCCGCGGGCTGTCCCCCTACTCTCCCTCCAGGTACCGCCCGACTGAGTCCTGCCTGCACTCGGGGCCAGGCCGGACTCTCACTCACCCCGGCCCCGTGCTCCCACTGCTTCTCCGGGGCCTCCCTCCAGCGCTTGTGGAGGGAGGAGGAATGGCATGCTTGGGGAAGAGGTGGGGATTTGGGGAGGGAGCCAATGGGGGAAGGAGAGGGTGGAGTCGGGGCAGGGGGGGCATGAACCCTTCTAGGATCCAGAGCCTTTGCTTGTTTGTCCAGTGTCCCGACCTAAGATTGGTCGGAGCGCGGGACAAACAAGCAAATATCGGGACAGTCCCGATTAAAATCGGGACGTCTGATCACCCTACCTGGATAGTTTATTGAAGAGATGGGTTGCCACAATAATAGGTAATGTTGCAGGAACGGGTAACACAGCTATCACATTAATAGTTCAAAATGTTATGGTTTTAAAGTTATAAATGCTTGGCTAGCTGTGTTAAATATACAGCCTCCCTTACCATACCTGATTCTAGTACTATTTAAAATCTTACAAGATTAAAAGCAGTATAAACTGCCAAGGACAGCGAAAAAAACAAGTAACAAGAATGCTTACAAAAAGCATGTGTTAAAACTTAACTGATGGGATTTCCCAGTGATAGTAAAGGGATGAAATAACAACAACAACCCTTCCAATTATATTTTTGAGAAGTAAAAGAATACAAATCAAAAAAGCATTCACCCATCCTAATGGTAAGTGCTATGAGATTCAGTACTATGCAGCTGTACATTGAGAGAGTGGTCTTGAGAGCATAAAGAGAAATGCACATAGTAATCATGGATTCAGAGAAGTGACGGTGAACTGTTCGAGAGGAGCTATAGTGAGTGCTGCATAGGGGGTCTGTGTTGTGAGCTGGTGGGGTGAATATCCAAGTGTCTGTCTGCTGTGACCATTTGTTTGACTTGAGCTAGTTGCAGGGACTGTTTGACTGTCTGGTTGTTTGAAAAGTGTGAATTGGGAGTGCTTTGTTCCTGGTGGGCCTTGAGTGGTTGACTGAGAAGGCTTTGAGCCAGGCCAACTCAACTCAACTCAGAAATGGGGGGGGAGGTAGCTCAGTTTGAGCATTGGCCTGCTAAACCCAGGGTTGTGAGTTCAATCCTTGAGGGGGCCACTTAGGGATCTAGGGCAAAAATCAGTACTTGTTCCAGCTAGTGAAGGCAGGGGGCTGGATTCAATGACCTTTCAGGGTCCCTTCCAGTTCTAGGAGATAGATATATCTCCATATATTACTATTATGTAACCCTTCTGCCCATCTAAGTTGGCAGCAACAAGGGCCGGATTCTGTATCTAGGGGTTCCGTTTCAATAACGCAAAGCAAAACCGTCTCAAATCCCCACCCAGTGACCTGGGACAATTACATACCACCCCCTGGGCGCCTCTAAGAGGCAATACTTCCCCTCTTGCAAGCACGGAGTCTGAGTGTAGCAGAAAATGTTTAATAACATGAGGAAAATGACATCAGCATTAAATTGGAAAAACACCACAAACAGGATTCATAACACAAACCATGAGCAAAAGACCCACCCCAGCAAATTGGGCTGTGTCCTTTCCCTTTGGTTCTTGAATCCAGCAACCCAAAAATCACCCAGAGTCCCCAAAGTCCAACACCCCCAAAGTCTCTTGGGTCCAGCAACCACCTAAAGTCCCAAAAGTCCAACAACCCCCAAAGTCTCTGTCCCTGGTCAGTGCAGCCCCAGAGTAAAAGGGGGGGCATGCAGGGTGTTAAGGGGCACCTTACATGATCCGAGGCCGGCCGTCTCTCCATGGGGTTCCGCCGCAGCCTTCACCACGAGCCAGTCCACTTCCTGCCATCCCACGAACTGCTCTGCTCTACGAGCTGCTCCGCTCCGCTCACCGACCTGTGAGCCGCTCCAGCCGTCTCCGCAAATGGCTCCGCTCACCGACCTGTGAGCCACTCCAGCCGTCCCCACAAATGGCTCTGCTCGCCATTCCTTGGGCCACTCCAACCGTCCCCGCAAAGCTCTGCACCGCTCGCTGCTGCTCCTCCAGCCGTCCCCACAAACTGCTCCGCCAGCCGTTTAGCAATATAGCTTCAGTCTCCCCCACTATTTAACACAGCACTCAGTGATCTCAGCTCTTAATAACTTTAGCTCTTTTGTGATTTCAGCTCATAGTAGGGGAGCCCCAGTGCTGGTGCACCATTGGCCCAAAGTGAATTCAGCTCAGCAGCCTGTAAGTAGACTCCTAATGGAATCAAAGTTAGCTCTGACGTTCAACAGTGGAGAGAGAAGGTAGTGCAATTGGTGTTTCAAGCCCTCAAAGGGGGGGGGAGTGGGAGGCCCATACTATTGGGTACAAATATCTGTCCCCATCCTCTTTCAATTCACTGGGTTGTGGAACCCATGTCCCTTGTCTAGCGAGTGCTACTTAGGTGATGGTGAGACACTCTGTCATAAAACACTTTCATTGTCCTTGATTCACATAATCAGGGTAACAACACTTTATTCCTCCTGCCCCAATAACAGAGAAACTGGGGATCCCACCCCATCCAAAGTAACCACTATCCATTGCTGTTGTCTCATGCCAGGCGGGTGGGTGTGCCTATGCAAACAAGATCAGCCCCTGGAGTTCTTTTCCACACTCGCCATAATTAACCACCAGATGTCAGGGTAGCGCTCATCCTGACTCTGCTTACAATTATAACTGCTTCAAGCCAGCAGCCTTATAAAAAAGCAGCCAGTTGCGAACCGAGTGAGCGGCAAACAGAGGACAGGCACACATAGGAAATTTGCCTGGGGGGAGTTCTCACAGAGGTTTTTTTGCCTTTCAGGCTTCTCTGAGCAGTAAATACAACAGCTTCAGAGGCTCTTAGAAGAAAGATATTATGGATAGTGAGCGATCAGCTGATGTGACCTGCACAGGATGTGCCATGTTTGTCTTTCTCCCAGACAATAGAAGCAACTTCATCTATACGAAGTGCAAGCTGGTCTCCATATTGGAGGAGAAGGTTAAAGGACTAGAGAACCAAGTATCAACCCTGCATTGCATCAGAGAAAATGAAGGCTTTCTGGATAGAAGTCAGCATTTGGTACTGCAGGCACAGCATGCTGAAGAAACAGAGAGGGCAGTGCAGAATGGGGAAGAAAATTGGCAGCATATGACCTCCAGAAAAAGAAAGAGGAGAACTCATGTATCCCCAATGCAGATAGAGGTAAGAAACGGTTTTCAGGCTCTCTGCACAGTACTACGTCGGAGAATGGTTTGGAAGAGTCAGCTGAGGGAAGGGATCAGAAGGAGACCCCATCGACCAGAAGGCACATGATGCATTGTACTAGGGATGGGGGTTCCACGACCACCACTCCCAAGAGAAGGAGACGGATGGTGGTGGTCAGGGACTCCCTCCAAAGGGGGATAGAGTCATCCATCTGCCGTCCAGACCAGGAGACTCATGAAATGTGCTGCTTGCCTGGAGCTAAAATTCAGGATGTGACGGAGTGTCTGCCGAAACTGATCAAGCCCTCGGACCGCTACCTCTTCCTACTTCTCCACGTGGGCATCAATGATACTGCTAACAATGATCTTGAGCGGGTCACTGCAGACTACGTGGCTCTGGGAAGAAGGATAAAGGAGTTTGAGGTGCAAGTTGTGTTCTCGTTCATCCTCCCTGTTGAAGGAAAAGGCCCAGGTAGGGACCATCGAATTGTGGAGGTAAATGTGTGGTTATGCAGGTGGTGTCAGAGAGAGGGCTTTGGATTCTTCAACCATGGGATGTTGTTCCAGGAAGAAGGATTGCTAGGAAGAGATGGGAGCCACCTAATGAAGAGAGGGAATAGCATCTTCGCAGGCAGGCTTGCTAAACTAGTGACAAGGGCTTTAAACTATGTTAGCCGGGGGATGGTGACCTAAGCCCATAGATAAGTGGGGAAGTGGGATACCGGGAGGAAATACAAGAAGGAGGGTGCAAAAGGGAAGGCCTCCTGATTCATACTTAGAAAGTAAGGCAAATCGGCTAGTTATCTTAGGTGCCTGTACACGAGCGCAAGAAGCCTGAGAAACAAGCAGGAAGAATTGGAAGTCCTGGCATAGTCAAGGAACTATGATGTGATTGGAATAACAGAGACTTGGTGGGATACTCACATGACTGGAGCAGTGTCATGGATGGCTATAAAGTGTTCAGGAAGGACAGGTGAGGGAGAAAAGGTGGAGGAGTTGCACTGTATATAAAAGAGCAAAATGATTGCTCAGAGCTCCAGTATGAAATTGAAGAAAAGCCTGTTGAGAGTCTTTGGGTTAAGTTTAGAGGTGAGAGCAACAAGGGTGATGTCGTGGTGGATGTCTGCTATAGACCACCAGACCAGGAGGATGAGATAGACGACACTTTCTTCAGACAATTAACAGAAGTTTACAGATCACAGGCCCTGGTTCTCATGGGGGACTTCAGTCACCCTGATATCTGCTGGGAGAGCAATACAGCAGTGCACAGACAATCCAGGAGGGCATTGGGAACAAATTCCTCATGCAAGTGCTGGAGGAACCAACTAGGAGCCATGCTCCTCTTGACCTGCTCCTCACAAACAGGAAAGAATTGGTAGGGGAAGTAGAAGTGAGTGTCAACCTGGGCAGCAGTGACCATTACATGGTCAAGTTCAGGATCCTGACAAAAGGAAGAAAGGAGAGCAGCAGAATACAGACCCTGGACTTCAGAAAAGCAGACTTTGACTCCCTTAGGGAACGGATGGGCAGGATCCCCTGGGAGGATAATATGAGGGGGAAAGGAATCCAGGAGAGCTGGCTGTATTTTAAAGAAGCCTTATTGAGGGCGCAGGAACAAACCATCCCGATGCCAGAAAGAACAATAAATATGGCAGGCAACCAGCTTAGCTTAACAAAGAAATCTTCGGTGAGCTTAAACACAAAAAGGAAGCTTACAAGAAGTGAAAACTTGGACAGATGACTAGGGAGGAGTATAAAAATACTGCTCGAGCATGCAGGGGTGTAATCAGGAAGGCCAAAGCACAATTGGTGTTGCAGCTAGCAAGGGATATGAAGGGTAACAAGAAGGGTTTCTACACGTATGTTAGCAATAAGAAGGTGGTCAGGGAAAGTGTGGAACCCTTACTGAATGGGGGAGGCAACCTAATGATAGATGATGTGGAAAAAGCAGAAGTACTCAATGCTTTTTTTGCCTCGGTCTTCACAGATCAGGACAGCTCCCAAATTGCTGCACTGGGCAGCACAGTATGGGGAGGAGGTGAGCAGCCCTCAGTGGTGAAAGAACAGGTTAAGGACTAGTTAGAAAAGCTGGACATGCACAAGTCCATGGGTCCGGATCTAATGCATCCAAGGATGCTGAGGGAGTTGGCTGATCTGATTGCAGAGCCATTGACCATTATCTTTGAAAACTCTTGGTGATCGGGGGAGGTCCTGAACAACTGGAAAAAGGCAAATATAGTGCCCATCTTTAAAAAAGGGAAGAAGGAGAATCTGGGGAACTACAAACCGGTCAGCCTCACCTCAGTCCCTGGAAAAATCATTGAGCAGGTCCTCAAGGAATCCATTCTGAAGCACTTGGAGGAGAGGATGGTGATCAAGAACAGTCAACATGGATTCACCAAGGGAAAGTCATGCCTGACCAACCTGATTGCTTTCTATGATAAGATAACTGGCTCTGTGAATATGGGGAAAACGGTGGACATAATATACCTTGACTTTAGTAAAGCTTTTGATACGGTCTCCCACAGTATTCTTGCCAGCAAGTTAAAAAAGTATGGATTGGATGAATGGACTAAAAGGTGGATAAAAAGCTGGCTAGGTCATCGGGCTCAATGGGTAGTGATCAATGGCTCGATGTCTAGTTGGCAGCCGGTATCAAGCGGCGTGTCCCAGAGATCGGTTCTGGGCAGGTTTTGTTCAACATCTTCATTAATGATCTGAATGATGGGCTGGATTGCACCCTCAGCAAGTTCGTGGATGACACTATGCTGGGGGGAGAGGTAGATACACTGAAGGGTAGGGATAGGTTCCAAAGTGACCTAGATAAGTTGGAGGATTGGGCCAAAAGAAATCTGATGAGGTTCAACAAGGACAAGTGCAGAGTCCTGCACTTAAGACGGAAGAATCCCATGCACTACTACAGGCTAGGGACTGACTGGCTAAGCAGCAGTTATGCAGAAAAGAACTTAGGGTTTATGGTGGACAAGAAGCTGAATATGAGTCACAGAGTGCCCTTTTTGCCAAGAAGACTAACGGCATATTGGGCTGCATTAGTAGGAGCGTTGCCAGCAGATTAAGGGACGTGATTATTCCCCTCTATTCGGCACTGGTGAGGCCAAATCTGAAGTCGTTTATCAAGTTTTGGGCCTCCCATTACAGAAAGGATGTGGACAAATTGGAGAGAGTCCAGCGGAGGGCAATGAAAATGATTTGGGGGCTGGGGCACATGACTTACGAGGAGAGGCTGAGGGAACTGGGGTTATTTAGACTGCAGAAGAGAAGAGTGAGGGGGGATTTGATAGCAGCCTTCATCTCCCTGAAGGGGGCAGGGAGCTCCAAAGAGGATGGAGCTAAGCTGTTCTCAATGGTGGCAGATGACAGAACACATAGCAATGGTCTCATGTTGCAGTGGGGGAGGTCTAGGTTGGATATTAGAAAAAAAACTATTTCAATAGGAGGGCGGTGAAGCACAGGAATAGGTTATCTAGGGAAGTAGTGGAATCTCCATCCTTAGAGGTATTTAAGGCATGGCTTGACAAAGCCCTGGCTGGAATGATTTAGTTGGGATTGATCCTGCTTTGAGCAGGGGGTTGAACTAGATGATCTCCTGAGGTCTTTTCCAACCCTAATTTTCTATGATTAAGGCCTGATCTACACTATGACTTTAATTCGGATTTAACAGCGTTAAATCGAATTAACCCTGCACCCGTCCACACAACGAAGCCATTTATTTTGAAATAAAGGGCTCTTAAAATTGATTTCTGTACTCCACCCTGACGAGCGGAGTAGCGCCAAAATCAATATTGTCATTTTGAATTAGGGTTAATGTGGCCGCAATTCAATGGTATTGGCCTCTGGGAGCACTCCCACAGTGCACCATTGTGACCGCTCTGGACAGCAATCTGAACTCGGATGCACTGGCCAGTTAGACAGGAAAAGCCCCGCGAACATTTGAATTTTATTTCCTGTTTGCCCAGTGTGGAGAGCACAGGTGACCACAGATAGCTCATCAGCACAGGTAACCATGCAGGCCGATAATCGAAAAAGAGCACCAGCATGAACCGTACGGGAGGTACTGGATCTGATCGCTATATGGGGAGAGGATTCAGTGCTAGCAGAACTTCGTTCGAAAAGACGAAATGCCAAAACTTTTGAAAAAATCTCCAAGGGCATGATGGAGAGAGCCCACAATAGGGACTCAGATCAGTGCCGCATGAAAATCAAGGAGCTCAGACAAGCCTATCAAAAAACAAAGGAGGCAAACGGTTGCTCCGGGTCAGAGCCGCGGACATGCCGCTTCTATGCCGAGCTGCATGCAGTTCTGGGGGGGGCCGCCACCACTACCCACCTCTGACCATGGATTCCGAGGCTGGGATAATCTCATCAGCTACACCTGAGGATTCTGCGGACGGGGAAGAGGAGGAGGAGGAGAGGACGAGCTTGCAGAGAGCACCCAGCACTCCGTTCTCCCCAACAGCCAGGATCTTTTTCTCAGCCTGACTGAAGTACCCTCCCAACCCTCCCAAGCCAGTATCCAAGACCACGACCCCATGGAAGGGACCTCAGGTGAGTTTACCTTTTAAAATATAAAACTTGTTTTAAAAGCAAGCGTTTTTTAATGATTACTTTGCCCTGAGGACTTGGGATGCATTCGCAGCCAGTACAGCTACTGGAAAAGTCTGTTAACGTGTCTGGGGATGGAGCGGAAATCCTCCAGGGACATCTCCATGAAGTTCTCCTGGAGGTACTCCAAAAGCCTTGCCACAAGGTTTCTGGGCAGTGCAGCCTTATTCCGTCCTCCATGGTAGGACACTTGACCGTGCCATGCTTGCAGCAAGTAATCTGGTATCATTGCATGACAAAGCCTGGCAGCGTATGGTCCCGGTGTTTGCTGGCATTCAAGCAACATCCATTCTTTATCTCGCTGTGTAATCCTCAGGAGAGTGATATCGCTCATGGTAACCTGGTTGAAATACGGGAATTTAATTAAGGGGACAGAGGTGGCCATTCCTACTGGGCTGTTTGCCTGTGGCTGAAAAGAAATCCTTCCCTGCAGTTAGCCAAGTGCGGGGGGAGAGGGGGAATTGGCCCAGAGCTTTTCGCGTTTGGCTAGCAAGAATCTTCCCTGATACCAGCCACGCGGTGGGGGGAGGGATAAAGCGATCATCCAGAGAATTGGATTGGGGGGGGTTAGTTTGTTTTCTGCTGCTGAAGGTTAACAGGAAAACCGCATCACTCAATGGGCTTTGCTTGGTATGTGGGAAAGGAGGGCGCAGAAGCCGAAAGACAATGGCTTACCATGGCCGCATGCAAGCCGAATTCTGTTGCCCGGACCTGCGTCTGTGATCTCTAGCAGCAAAGCCACAGGCACTCAATATTAAGAGGCAAAATGCGACCTTGCACAGAAATCACATGTGCTATGTAATGTGAATAGTGTTGGTCACCGTGAAAGAGTATAAGCATTGTTCTGCAAAATGTATCTTTTTAAAAAATTCTCTCCTTTTTTCCATCCCTCCAGCAGCTGCAAATTCTTCAAGCCTCCCTCCTCCGTCCCGAAGGCTATCTCAGATAAGGCATCGGAAAAAGAAGACGCGAGACGAGATGTTCACAGAAATCATGGAATCTACCTGCAGTGAAAGAGCTCATCTGAATGAGTGGAAGGACACGGTTTCAAAGTATAGGAAAGAAGCCAGTGAACATGAGGACAGGAGGGACCAACGTGAGGACATGAGGGACCAACGTGAGGAGAGGAGAGACGCTCGAGATGAGAGGTGGCGGCAGGAAGATCAGAGGAGGCAGGATGCAATGCTGGGGCTGCTGCATGAGCAAACAGACATGCTCCGGCGTCTGGTAGAGCATCAGGAACGGCAGCAGGATAACAGAGTGCCGCTACAGCCCCTGTATAACCCCCCTCCTCCCTCACCATGTTCCATAGCCTCCTCACACAGACGTGTAAGAACGCGGGGGGGGGGGAAGCGCCGTACACTCTCCCATTCCACCCCAGTGGACAGCCCAAGCAAAAGGCTGTCATTTTTTTAACCTTTTTTTAGTGGCCTTTTCCTTCCCGCCGATCCTCCTCCCAAAGCCCACCTGGGTTCTCTCCCTCTTTTTATAATCAGTTAATAAAGAATAAATTATTTTTAAACGATAGTGACTTTATTTCCTTTGAAAGCAAACTGGGGGAAGGGGGAGGGTGGGTTCCTTACAGAGAATGAGTCAATAAAGGGGGCAGGTTTTCATGAAGGAGAAACAAACAGAAATTTCACACTGTAGCCTGGCCAGTCATGAAACTGGTTTTCAAAGCTTCTCTGATGCACAGCGCTTCCTGGTGTGCTCTTCTAATCGCCCAGTTGTCTGGCTGCGCATAATCAGCAGTCAGGTGATTTGTCTCAGCCTCCCACCCCACCATAAACGTATCCCCCTTACTTTCACAGAGATTGTGGAGCACACAGCAAGCAGAAATAACAATGGGGAGATTGGTTTGGCTGAGGTCTGAGCAAGTCAGTAACGATTGCCAGCGACCTTTTAAACTGCCAAATGCACATTCTACCACCATTCTGCATTTGCTCAGCCTGTAGTTGAACAGCTCCTGACTCCTGTCCAGGCTGTCTGTGTATGGCTTCATGAGCCATGGCATTAAGGAGTAGGCTGGGTCCCCAAGAATAACTATTGTCGTTTCAACATCCCCAACAGTTATTTTCTGGTCCAGAAAGTAAGTCCCTTGCTGCAGCCGTTTAAACAGAGTAGTGTTCCTGAAGACGTGAGCATCATGAACCCTTCCCGGCCAGCCCACGTTGATGTTGGTGAAACGTCCCTTGTGATCCACCAGTGCTTGCAGCACCATTGAAAAGTACCCCTTGTGGTTTATGTACTGGGTACCCTGGTGCTCCGGTGCCAAGATAGGGATATGGGTTCCATCTATCGCCCCACCACAGTTAGGGAATCCCATTGCAGCAAAGCCATCCACTATGACCTGCACATTTCCCAGAGTCACTACCTTTCGTAGCAGCACTTCAGTGATTGCTTTGGCTACTTGCATCACAGCAGCCCCCACAGTAGATTTGCCCACTCCAAATTGATTCCCGACTGACCGGTAGCTGTCTGGCATTGCAAGCTTCCACAGGGCTATCGTCACTCGCTTCTCAACTGTGAGGGCTGCTCTCATCTTGGTATTCTGGCGTTTCAGGGCAGGGGACAGCAAGTCACAAAGTTCCATGAAAGTGCCCTTACACATGCGAAAGTTTCGCAGCCACTGGGAATCGTCCCACACCTGCAACACTATGCGGTCCCACCAGTCTGTGCTTGTTTCCCGGGCCCAGAATCGGCGTCCCACGGATAGAACCTGCCCCTTAACAACATGATCTCCAAAGCACCAGGGTCCACGGTTTGAGAGAATTCTGTGTCCATGTCCATGTCCTCATCACGCTTGTTGCTGCACTGCCGTCGCCGCCGCTTCCTCGCCTTGTTTTTCTGGTCCTGGCTCAGCATAAACTGCACGAGAACGCGCGAGGTGTTTACAATGTTCATGACTGCTGTCTTGAGCTGAGCGGGCTCCATGCTTGCCGTGGTATGGAGTCTGCAGTGTTCACCCAGGAAAAAAGGCGCGAAATGGTGGTCTGCTGTTGCTTTCATGGAGGGAGGGGAGAGGCTGTACCCAGAACCACCTGTGACAATGTTTTTTGCCCCATCAGGCACTGGGATCTCAACCCAGAATTCCAATGGGTGGGGGAGACTGCGGGAACTATGGGATAGCTACCCACAGTGCAACGCTCCGGAAATCGACGCTAGCTCTGGTACATGGACGCACACCGCCGAATTAATGTGCTTAGTGTGGCCGCATACATTCGACTTTATACAATCTGTTTCCAAAATTCGAATTATATAAATTCGGATTAATCCCGTAGTGTAGACATACCCGAAGAAACCACAAAGGAGGGTCAGAACAATGTAAGAAGAGTGAGGAAAACTGGTAATTTGGAGTTGGGAAGTGTTGGTTATGAGAGAAGAAATGAGAGTCAACAGCTACTTATATAAAATAAAAACTAAGATAGGTAACTTGTTACCTGGGTTTTGTATGTACTGATGACCTGATTTCAACTTTTAATTTAAGACTCAGATCTTAACTAGGAACCAACATTCATTTCCTCTGTCATAGCCATATCATCACAAACTTAACAGCATTTATCTCCATATATTTTTATTAAAATGATAGAAGATATAAAAAGAGCAAAGTAGTAATCATATAGAACTGTATAAACTGAAAAATGTTAAAACAAAAATCTTTTTCTCCTAGAAGGATTTCAATCAAGTAAAGTTTAAGTTTGTGTCTTTTCCATGAAAGCAGCAAACAGAGCTGTTAAAATCTGAGTAGTATTCTGTTAAAGTTTTTTTTTCTTGTGCCAATTAGAAGTATATCTATAAGACAGATCTTTTTAAGATTATTTCCAATGAATTCATTCTTTTTTGTAAGCCCTGCAGCCTGAAGCTCTAGATGTGAAGAAGCTCTCTGCCCCATGTATGGGTTAACAGAGGTAAGTACAGCTACAGAGGGAGTTTTATTTACATAACCTTTTAACCTAGAATTCCTTCAGTGACATTGTGGGAACCACCCTAACTGTACACCAACTCAGATTTGGTTGGGCAGTACCACTGTATCGCAAGGACTCTGCTCAAAAATCTCATATGCCTCTCATACCCCTCTCCTGTGGAAAGAGTTGACGCAGACTGAGAATTTCACTGCAAGAGCTGTTGCGGAAGTGTCTCCTTGACGCGAGATGACACAGAGGCAGTTCATTGATGGGGTGCAAAGCAGAGCTCTTCAATGAAGCCACAGAAGACACTTACAGACTTGAATGAAGTTCAGTGAGGCCCTTTGTACCCAACCACTGAATAAAGTTGAAATCACTATAGCTGGCTGGATTATGTGGTGGAGTCTCACAATGGGACCAGGCAGCACTTCCGAAGATACTGGGACAGGTCTGCCAGAGTTCATCTCAGGACTCTGGACTACTCTACCCACTGACAAACAGGACATTCTCACTAGCTGTTGGGAACAGAACAAACAGACTATTGCCATAGTTACCATAAGGGAGCGAAGGAAGGAATAGAAGTGATTTACGTATTCATTTAGCTACACTGTTGCTGTGTTTCCCAGTTTGATTCAGAGAAGGAATCTTTCCACCCTCTTTCAAAATGCAGTCGTCTGACCAACACTGAAGAAACCCACACAGGATGCTTCAGTTCCAGCCAACTATCACCCTGTGTCATAGGTCCCATTCCTGAGCAAGTTCTTAGAGAAGTCAGCAAAAAGCCAATAGCAAGGTCATCTAAATTAAGCTAAAATTTTAGACCCAGGACAGTTTGATTTCAGGCCTGGATGCAGAATCGAAACTGCCTTAGTGGTACTGATGGATGATCTCCTCCGGTCAATGGATAGAGGACAGATATCCATTCTCATCGTCCTGGACTTCTCTGCAGAGCCATGGTCAACTACTGTTGACCACGAGATTCTGCTGCCTCACCTGGGAGAGGTGGCAGGGGTCCAGGGTAATGCACTAAAATGGTTTTAGTCCTTCCTGGGAGGATGCTCCCAACAAGTGGTGCAGTCTCTATTGGTTGAAGATGCACACCCACAGTTGGTCAATTCAGTCTATAGTCTAGGAGTACTCTTTGATTCCTCACTGACACTAAGCCGTCACATAGCAGCATCTGTAAGTAACGCTTTCTACCATCGCTGGCTAGCTAACAGATTCTGTCCCATGCTAGTGGACAAAGACCTGGACTCAGTTATTCACGTCTTTGTCACTTTTCGGCTTGACTACAGCAATGCAGTATACCTGGGCATGAAGCCTTCAGCACTTAGGAAATGCCAACTAATACAGAACACTGCAATACATCATCTTAGAAATATGGGCTACATGAACATATCAAACCTGTCCTCTGCTCTCTACGCACGTTTCCCATAGAATTTCTTGTGTGTACAGGAGATAGAACTTTCTCTGGTGGCAGTCAAAGACTATAGAATGAACTGTTCCAAGAACCAAGGCCATAACAAACCTTACAAATTTCTACTTCAAGTCTAAGGCACATTTATTTGGTCTCGCCTTCTCTAATAGAAACACACAGGAGCAAGTATATTTACATAACAAAACAAAAAACTCACTAACAAACCAAGTATCTGAGCTGGAAGCAGCTCAGATACAATAGTAATTAGTATAAGAACCAATAGAACTGAATAGAATTCTGTTTTCCCTTTCCCTCATTAAAATTTTCCTTGTTTCATATACAGACTCAGTGCTTGTGAGTGGGAAAGTATTGCCTATTAGAGTGCCCAGAAAATATTCGGTGATCTCAGAAATTCTGGATAGGGACTTGAGCTGGTGGTGTTTGTTAGTGTTTAAAAGGGACCCCCAATTTGAATCTGGGCCTTGTGGATGCTGACAACACCTGGCAGAAGAGGTGCATTATAACTTCTTTACTGTTATCTCCCAGACATTTCAAACTGATATTAAAGGGCAGGTCTACACTACCACTTAAGTTGATCTAACTTACGTCACTCTGGAGTATGAAAAAGACATCCCCGAATTATGCAAGTTAGAGTGACCTAAGTTGTGTTCACACTGGCGCTATGTTAGCAGGATATGCTCTCCCTCCAACATAGCTTCCGTCTCTCGCCAACAGGAGAGCATTTTCCCATTGGCATAGAGTGTCTTCACCAAATGTGCTACAGCTGCCCTGATGCAGCTGCGCCGATGTAGCCCTTCTAGTGTAGACCTGCACAAAGAATCCTTTATGCTACCTAAGCACAAAACTTTAATAATAATAAGGCTTATACCTTTTCCCTTCCAATTTAGGATCCTTTAATGTACTCCAGTTGCTTTACTTACCTATTTCTGAGGTTGGGTCTTAGAAGTAGGTTCCCCTCTTCCAGACAACTGGCATGGTTGGAGACAACCTTTCAAACAAGTGGTAAAAGTCCAGAATGGGAAGCAATTCTTCTAACTCCATTTCCCATGCAAAGACAATGCCAAACATTTTTGGAAAACATGGATTAATTCAAAATTCAAACAAAAATGCTATCTTAAAGTTGAAGATAATTAATTGTTTTAGTGGCATGCTAAAAACCAGCAGTTAGAGATTTCTGGCTGTTTTCCTCTAGTTACCAATTAATGTAACAATAGCACAGAATATCCTGCCAATCCATATTTTAAAGTAGTCTCAACTGATTTAAAGCAGTCATGATAATATGTGCAAGAAAGGGTTAGAGGGCTACAGATTGTTATGGCTTATACAACAATCTGTAACCCGCTAACCCTCTCTTTTTTGTCCTATGACTGCAGGGGTATTAGCAGGCCACTCTATTTTGAATGGTCCCTTAGAATATGTGCTAACTACTTATGCTAAACAATCTTTTCCACCTTGCTTTTAGCTGTGATGCTCAAAGTACCTTTCCCAGACCTGAAGAAGAGCTTTGTGAAGCTTGAAAGCTGGTCTCTCTCACCAACAGGAGTTGGTCCAGTAAAAAAAAAAAAAAATTACTACCTCACCACTTTGTCTCTCTAACATCCTGGGTCCAACACAGCTACAACTACTCTATATACAGCATATTTTAAGTCACTTTCAAAGCCAAATACTACTTCTTAATTATAGATTTGTGCAGTTATCGTTCAGCTCAAGACTAACAATTCAACCAAAGTTTGATACATTGATTAGGACAGTTCTAACATTAATCTGATTGTCCTCTGCTCTCATTGTTACTCTCTCCTTCTTTCCCACCACTCTTTGCATATTTTCTGTCTTTTTAAATTACAGTAACTCCTCGCTTAACGTTGTAGTTATGTTCCTGAAAAATGCGATTTCAAGCGAAACGATGTTAAGTGAATCCAATTTCCCCATAAGAATTAATGTAAATAGTGGGGGTTCCAGGGAATTTTTTTTCACCAGACAAAAGACTATATGTGTATATATATATATATATACATACACACACAGAGACAGTATAAGTTTTAAACAAATTTAATACTGTACACAGCAACGATGATTGTGAAGCTTGGTTGAGGTGGTGAAGTCAGAGGATGGGATATTTCTCAGGGAATGCCTTACTGCTAAATGATGAACTTGAACAGCTGAGCCCTGAAGGGTTAACACCTTGTTAATGTAGCCTCACACTCTACAAGGTAGCAGAAATGGAGGGAGGGGAGACAGCATGGCAGACAAAGACACACACTCTTTGTGTGTGAGAGAGAGAGATGTGCATTGCCCCTTTAAGTACACTGACCGCATTCTAAGTACATTGCCTTTTTAAGTAGATCAGCAAGTTGAGACAGCAGCTGCAGCCAGCAACCTCCTTCCATCATGAGCCTTGCCGTGTCCATCCCCCCCCCCCCCCCCGCTTTATGGAGATGGGGTAAGCAGGGGGCAGGAGCAGGGGGGAGGGGGACACCCTGACATTAGCCCCTTTCTTCCCCCCCCCCCATTGCATAGCAAGCAGGAGGCTCCCGGGAGCAGCTCCAAGGCAGAGGGCAGGAGCAGCACAGGGCAGTGGGGGGAGGGACAGCGGAACTGCCTGGCAATTGATAGCCTGCTGGGCGGCTGCCACACAGAGAACTTAGGGGAGCGGGGAGCTGATAGGGGGGCTGCCGGTCCACCCTGGTTCCAAGGCCCCACCAGCTAGTTCCAACAGGCTGCTCTGCAAGCAGTGAACAAAGCCGGCGGCTGCCAAACATCAGGGAGCATTGCACAACTTTAAACAAGCATGTTCCCTAATTGATCAGCACCATAACAACGTTAGCCGGGACGACTTTAAGTGAGGAGTTACTGTATAAACTCTTCGAGGCAGGAACATTTTTCTTCTTACAGATCTATACAGTGTTTAGTACATTTTGACCGGTATTATAAACAAAATGGTTTATGATTTCATCTGAAGGCCTTCGATATATTTTCTTGTAATCGTTGTAATTAACAGTTGACTGTCATTTATGCTTTATAAATGTATAGTTATGGTATAACCATTAATGATATAATTGAGGGATTTATTCTGGTATTTTTGAAATATATGTGCATATGTAACCCACATTAGGAAAGTATGAGTCTTAGTCCCCCTCCAGTGACCAATGCATAGGAGGTTTAGGACTCTGCTACTGTTGCCAGCTGAAAGAACTGTCTTTCGTGCTTTTAGCACTGAAGGTCCCGAGTTCAAACACAGCTGTCAGTCCAGGGGGCATTCACAAGCTAAGACAAGGTCAACACTACAAAGTTTTTTCAGAATAGCTATATCAGTCAGGGTTGCAAGCAAAACCCCCAGCATGAATGCAGCTATGCCAACAGAAGAATGATTCTATCACCATAGCTTATATCAGGGATCGGCAACGTTTGGCACGCAGCCCTCCAGGGTAAGCCCCTGGTGGGCCGGGCCAGTTTGTTTACCAGCTGCGTCCACAGATTCGGCCAATCGCAGCTCCCACTGGCTGTGGTTCACCGCTGCAGGCCAATGGGGGCTGCGGGAAGCCGCAGCCAGCACATCCCTCATCCCGCGCTGCTTCTCGCAGCCCACATTGGCCTGGAGCAGCAAACCGTGGCCAGTGGGAGCTGCAATTGGCCAAACCTGCGAATGTGGCAAGTAAACAAACCGGCCCGGCCCACCACGAGGCTAACCCTGGCGGGCCGGGGGCCAAACGTTGCTGACCCCTGGCTTATATTATTTGGGGACACGGTGTTACTATGCAGACAGAAAAACTCCTCCTGTTAGCATATGCTGCATCTGCATTAGGAGGCTCTATATCAGTTTATCTGGATCACCAAAGCACTATAGTGCTTGTATGAGGTGAATTGAAAAATACTATTTCTTTTATCTTTTTACAGTGTAAAATTTGTAATAAAAATAATAATATAAAGTGAACACTGTACACTTTGTATTCTGTGTTGTAATTGAAATCATTTTAAAATGTCAAAAAACATCCAAAAATATTTAAATAGTATTCTATTATTGTTTAACAATGTAATTAAAACTGCAATTGATCACGACTATTTTTTATCTTGTGATTAATCAATTAATTTTTAATGGTCTATTCACAGCAGAATTCATTTGGGGCAGGGACTGTCTCCCACTGTGTGTTTGTACAGCACCTAGGACAATTAGGCCCTAATTTTGGTTGGGGCCAATGGGCAATATTGTAATACATAATAGTATCTGTGTTTAAATTTAATCTGGTCCTCACTCCAGTTATAATGTTTTAACTTATCACATGTAATACATATGTATATGGAATGTTGGAATAAACAATTACAACATTTATTAACAAACACAACATAAGGATATATGGAGATGAGCAAAGCCTTCACTGACCTTGTACCAAATTTAAGATTATGGATTAATGGTTTCTGATACTGTCCAAAATATATAGAATATGGGCATGGCCTTATACAAATGTTGACATGATTGTGGGAAAGTTGGTACTGTCTTTGTCCCAAAACCTGGAAACATTGATACACGTGAAAAGTCCCATTAGTGCAATGTTGAAGATAATGTGAATGTAGTCTACTCAAGGTTGAGAGAGTTTGGTAATACAAAAGAAAACAAAAAGGGGCAAAAAAATGTAATGGTGCCTAAGGGCTACTATAAGTTAAACAAAAATAAACCTTTTTTGGTACATATCTATGTAATATTGCTAAAAAAAATGCTCTACACACAGCTGATAAAATTCTATATAGTATTTTGTCTGATGAAATATATTTTAAAATAAAAGTTTAACAAAGCAAATGCAAAAAAAAAATGGTAACCGAATGACAAAGTTATGCAATTAAAAATCACACTAGATCAGGAAATGGAAGAGTTAAGACCCCAGTCCTGAAACTAGATGCACACAGGTGCACTCCTGCATTAACTTCAATGTGGCACCTTGAAGACAAATCATTTTGGGGAAGTTCTATGGCTGTGTTATACAGGAGATTGGATTAGATGATCGCAATGGTCTCTTCCGGCCTTGGAATCTATGACACAAGGATCTGCCTCTGTTGATATAATTTCAAGATCAGGGCCTAAGTTTTCAACAGCAATTTTCCCGATCCACATGCACATATGGAGTACTTTTTATTCCTGTTTACCTCATTAGACTGTGTAATTTACTGTATTAATGTTACATTGTGTATTGTAATATACATGATATACAATATGGTCACGTTAACATTGCTGCTGGAACCTTTCCTTTTGCTCCTGACTTTCTGATTTTAACTCTGCAACTTTATCATTGCATTGTCTTTTTAAAAATAATTTATCATACTGTTCCTGAGTGGAGCAGCTGGATTTTTTGTCTACATATTGATAAAATTAACACTGAATACCATATGAGAGAATTTTCCCCACTATCATGAAACTGCTTTAAGAAACATTCTAGTGCTTGTCTTAATGGAATTACAAGATGCCCAAACTATAGTCATGGTTGGGTGATGAAATCTTCTCCATTTTTTTTTTTTTTTTTTTGAGTTTGAATAAATCAAGTTTCTGTTGTCCTAACTAGTTTTATTAAGTCAGTGACCATTTCTGAGTTTATTTTCTATCACCTGAGTATAAACCTATAAAACGAGTTAAGAAAAGTATTAGTGTCACGAGAAAAAATAACCTACTGAAACCAATACATTGAGTTTTACTGAAGTATTTCCAAGCAATATTTTTGTATGTATGCAACAAGTACCAGGGAGCTATGCTTGAGAGTGAAATATTAATCATTCTATCTAATCAGATCTCACTAAATAAAGAAGCTTCCCTAAAAATTGTAAAATAATTGGCTAATATCTTAAATCCCCATACTCTTTGTTATCGTAAAAAAAAAATCTGACTAGCCAGTTGTCAGATAATTAGAACATAATACTTCCCCAAGAAATAACTGCAGTTTTCTTAAAGACGCTGTTAAGTTTTATAGACTTTCGAATAGTTTACCTCTTATGAAGTTCAAGCAGAAGTGCAATGCTTGAAAAATAGTGAAAAAAGTGAGCCTTTTAAATTATCTTGAGACACTAAGGATATCTTTATAGCATTAGTAGTTAGTAATTGATGCATTCATCCTGATTTCCAGCTTTGCTGTTGCAGCAAGTCCCAAAAATTAGCATAACAATCCCAAGAACAAATGGGTCCCTAGTTGCAAGTTTCTGTGCTTTTTATGTTTTCATTCATTACTGTGACTTTTGTCTGGTGTTTCGCCACAGATATTTTGTTCGCATGAGAATACACATTTACAATTCTCTTATTTTAGACTTGTTTTTCTAGCAATTGAATGTGTAGCACTAATGTAAAACTAATAAAAATGCTATAAATGACACCTCTCATTAGGCTCTTTTAATGATATTTTTAAATTCTTATTTTACTTCTTGAGACCCTGCATTATGGTTGCAGGAATAACAATTTTATGGTCTCTTTTCTTCTATACTGTATGAGAAAGATTTCCATAGTAGCTTGTGAAACACAATTCTAAAAATATCTAAATACATTTCTGCTTTATTTTTACACTATATAAATAGCACAAACATAATTTTATAGTAGTAACAAACATCTAAGAGCTAAGAATTAAGGTGGCAAAGTGTGAAACAAATGTGTTGATTTCATTTTGCAGTATCTAAATATTGCAACACACTAAAACCATGCTGTTTTTCATATAGTGACAAATTGGAACATGAAAGTTCCTGTATCAGAAGATATTTATAAGGCTCCAGTGGTCAACTGTAGTCTTATAAATGAAAGTTTAAGTAGAAGGCATAAGTCTCACTTTATACAGAAATATACCACAGAGTGAAATTTCTTCTTGACCTCATTTAGGCCCCAATCCTGCAAATTAACTCCATGTCAGCAGACTCCGGGACCCAAAAAGAGCCCGAAGTGGGCAGGGGTGGGGGGAAAAAGAGGTCTGCCTGTAGCTCACTTCGGGATTGATGTCTAGCGTGATCAGTTCTTACCCTAAAGCATGAGGATTGATAATCCTTGTAATTTTTTATCCTGGCTGTTTTAATTACAGAGGCTATTCTTATTAATGTAGTGTCTGATCCTTATTAATATTTATCTATCCCCAGAGGAGAGTTAAGGATTAGGTAAAGTTTGTAAAGTGCTTTGAACATGTTAAGGCTCTATAAAAGTGCTAATTATTATTATTTTTTAAATTGAGCACGTTAATTGTATGCCTCAATTTTGCCTTTCATTAATTAAACACGAATCTGTTTACAACAGAGCAAGGTATAAACCTTTTTAAGGTTAATTTAATGCCATCACTAAATTGAAGTCTTATTTATCCACTGAACATATACACCACAGGCAGAAAAAGTACATGATTGTCTCATGCTGATCCATCAATATACTTCAACCCTGAAATGGAACCACCATCGGTAGGGGAAGATCTATGTTCAAGTCCATTTAATTGTTGCACTCAGACTGCCCACAAGAATGCAAATCATGTGATATGCACACCTGTCCCATTAGAAAAGGGTATGAGAATACCAGATCTATTTGGATAAGCACTTTTTTTTGCGGGGGGGGAGGTCTATAGAATTAAAAATAAGATAGTGTTGCATAGGAAACATATGTATCTGTCTATAAGATCACAGGAGTTTTCACTCTGCTGATTTTCATTTCAGTCACAGACTGCAATATGCTCCGTGTGGGTAGAGCCCTATACCGACAGGGAACCCCACTGATTTGATTGGAATGGCATATAGGCACAGAGGTCTATCCACAGTGTTGTTTGTAGGAGTAGGATGCTAGAAATGAAAGCCTCTGCAATGCCATTCCCCAACACTCAACAGGATAAACTCATTCCTAAATTCTCCATTGATTTCTTAGATTGCATGATCTGATCCATCCATTCCCCTATATACAACTAAAGCTTTGGTCTAAACCAGCTACAGTAGGAACATTCAGAATTATGGCTAACAATACAGGATGACAATATACCTTAATTTTATACCACTCAGCCAAAGTACTGCAGGAACCTTTTAATAGTGTGATTTTACATATACACCTCAATATAACGCGACCCGATATAACACGAATTCGGATATAACGTGGTAAAGCAGTGCTACGGGGGGACGGGGCTGCGCACTCTGGAGGATCAAAGCAAGTTCAATATAACGCGGTTTCACCTATAACACGGTAAGGTTTTTTTGGCTCCCGAGGACAGCGTTATATCGAGGTAGAGGTGTACTATGCAGCCAAGCTACTGCACAAATCTGTTAATAGTGTAATTTTGCATACACTATACAGCACAATTCTTAGGCATAATTATGAGACACATTAAGGACAGAGTTTCAGCTATGAACTTTCTCTTTTAAGAGTCTTGTCCCAGAATGAGATGTGAAAGAATTTTTTTTTTTTTTACACTGAAATCCATAAAGGTGTTTTCAATCGGGATCAGAAAAATATTAGTTCAAACTAAACTGGAAAACCCAAAAGGAGCATGATCTTTAACAGGGTTCTGGTTTAGGTCTTTTTTTTTTTTTTTTTGCCACATGTGGTGTTCAAATCAGTGGTGCTAGCATGGTGTATCTTTTTAAGATCAGGGAGCCCAGGCTGTAATAGTAAAGCTTTGTTCTCCCAGTTTTCAACTACTTGGTGCTGCCTTCTGATTAGTGAACTGTAGAAGTAGCTTGAGTCAAATGTTATAAGAATGGAAAACAAGGAAACTCTAAAAACACTTCTCACATTCACTTAAAATTGACTAAACCTTTTTCAGAAAAAAACTTTCAGGCCTTGACCTTGTAATATGGCAAGTTTTACCCCAAACCTAATTTTTGCAGCTGAATTTTATAAGGCACTGATACCATGGCATTATAATATAGACACTGAAACAGCATCAGTTATGATGGTGCTAATAGCACCACTATCACCCAATTAAATTGGTTTCAGCCTATGTGATTGGTAGATATCTGATTTCTTATTTAAGAGCCACTGTAACAATGTTGTCGCAGACTAATGGTCTTTTCTACTTCTGGGTAAATGTCAAGGTCAAATGAAGGTATTTGTGGAAAAGTTACCATAACAGTTATGGGCTTTTGGAGAAAGCTGAGTCAAGCAAATGCTCTGAGATCAGCATTGTTACATTCTTTATAATTACGACCATCATGTTTAGGTCAACCTCATCATACTTCTGTGCACTGCATTATGGGACACAAGAGGCTCAGAAATAATATTTGCTTTCAAAGTCCCTCAGATGGCCAGAATTTAGGAAATCTGTTTGCAAAAATATATAATCCAAAATTAGATGCATAAAGTGGTAATAATAAATGAAAACAAGAGTCTCTCAGACTCATTCATTGAAAGATGGATTTTTGAAAATAAAAGCACCCTTTGTAAGTTTTATAGAAGTTGGTGCCATGGGAGAAAAGGAAAAGCTATAATTTGAGGAACAAGCATTTGTTTTCTTTTTAATTGAGAGAAAATCAAATCTATCCACTATCTTTGGCCCTGATCTTGCAAGCTGGTTTGTTCATATGGAACAGTGTACAAGATCTTGACCCCAGGCACTTTCTTTCCAAGATTATTTTGCTCACAAAAGAAAAAAAGTGATGTTCTTTTTCTGGAAGGAAAATATAATCTCAACCTTTTCAGGAACAATAAAATGCATTTATATAGTGCCTTACCCAAGGATACAAAATCACTTTAAAATTGTGAAGTTTCACAGCAACCCTGTGAGAGATAGGAAAAGAGATGGACTAAATTGTATACTAATTTGGTATTTAACTAACCTGTTTATGAGCCATCTTCTTCTCATTTAAAACTTGAACAGGGCCCTAAACTATTCAAGTTTTTTGTTTGTTTGTTTTACATTTCCACACAATTCTGCATGGCCTGCTTTCATCCACAAGCTAAAGTGATGACACCACAACAGCCCACTCTGGAGTCATTTCAAGTCTAACTCAAACCACGAAAAACATACTAGTCTAGTGAGATTTCTAGCTTGATTTTTAGACAGTAGTTCAGAATGGATCTGAAATTTTAGATGTTAACCTACAAGCTGTAGTACATGTGTTAAACTTAGCCAAACATTTTAAAATGGCAGTTCATTTGCATATGTATTAACACAATAGGGAAGACTAATAGGGATAGAGGGAAAGGATAGGGAAGAAAAATAGTTTTAGGGAAACAGAGTCACTCATATTAATAAGCCCATTTGTTTTCTCAGATATATTGTTCCCAAGCCCTGAAATTGGAGCTCCATCAGTGTATTTTAGGATTTCTTATAACACTTATCATTTAGCTATCTAAACATTTCCCACGCAAATTAGATCTTTACAAGAGGTCCCTAGTGGACTTTCCAAAGTCTTCTGCTTTTCTTCAGAGTTAAAAGAAGCTATTGTTGGAGTACATAAATGCACGTAAAGGCATCTGTGCCACTGTGGTAGAGAGTAGGTAAGTTATCTATAAACAAAGCACCATCATAACAATTTCTCTTTATTTATCTGCTAGCACATAACCAGGAGTTGGGAACAGTTAAACAGTACCTGTTTGTGTTGTAGTTGGCTCTATTCAATCCTAGAATCCAGTTCCCCAGAAAGGTTAAGGAAAAGAGTAAATCAAACTAACCAAAAGAATTCACTTGTAATTAAAATACTACTGCATGGGGCTTGATGATAGTCAATTGGAAATGGTTGAAGCTAGTGGTTTCCCACTGCCTCTGTTTAACACCGAGGATTTGTGAGGCAGACTGGGAAATGTAGTTCCTCCAATAGGTGGCAATTTTGGAAGACTGACCATTCTGCAGTAGCATCCTGGGAAATGGGGCGGAGCCTGGGGCCCTTTATAAAAAGGACCTCTTAATAGCAAGAAAGAGGATGTGTTACCAAGACTGAATTAGGCTAATGAAATAATGCCTGTTAGTATTCCCTTTGGCTGTGTTCAAGGTTTGTAGGGTTTACAAGTGTTTTATTTAGGGGCAGAGAGGCTTTCTGTTTGAGTATAGTACAGAGGTGATTTTTTTAAAATGCCATTTGTTTTAATAAAGGGGCTCTTTAAAGAGCACAGAATCTGTCTAAAACTGTCAGGATACAATTTGCTAACAGTAATTGAATGAGTGAATGATGCTGCACTCAGAAACATCCTGACAAAGTGATGCGTGGTGTCTGTTTATACCGTGGCTCTTTTTTTTTTTATCAGTACAGCTTAACTGGTAGCTCTTTGACCTCTGCAATAGCAGGTTGAGTTGCCTTCATCCAAAGCATGCACATGGACATCATAGTGCACTAGGAGTTACTGCGCTGTTGGAGGACCCTTTACCCCATCTTGTGCCTGTAAGAGTTGATGATCCTATGACTCTTTCAGAAAAGTGAAGCTGATTGTCCTAGTGCTCAGAGGAATGTTCTCTCCATTAAAGGGAGCGATTAGTGCTGGTCAGATACTATAAAACAAAGTCAGTGAATAGCCAGTAGAATCTTTTAGCGAATTCATTTTGACTTTGTTGTCATCCCTTTTGTTTTTGCTTTATATGACTATCCTTGTTACTGGCTGAAATATTCACAAAGGCAGCACATTTTATGTGATTTGGGAAGACATTGGTACAAAGTTAAATTTGAAATTGTGACTGGAAATATATACCAAAACCATCATTTCAAGGGTTATGCTCATTCAGTCTGTGGAAGGAAACACACTAGGTAATCTGTGTCTATGCCAAACTAACTAGTATAGTTTATTAGTTGTATATCAAATACACACAACGAATAAATAACAAGACTTTAATGATACCAGTTCTAGATACCAGGGGGGACAGTTATAATTGCTGTTCAATCGTAACTTGAATTTTTAGACTTTAGAGTTTAAAATCTGATTGCTAGTATTGTAGTAATTCTGTTCTCTGTGAGTTAATGATAACTGTGGAGTGAGTGATCCGCTCTCTTACAAAGTAACTGTGCTACTGCATCTCATTGGGGAGGGGGACGTGGTGGGGGTTCTTTGGCATAACCTGAGTATGTAAAGTGGCTATATGAAAACATGCTGTTCTATGATAGAAACAAAGTTATTGGAACAATGTGTTGTCATAATATAAATGTAGCCCCCTTGGAAAATGAATGTCTTGGTTTCACCTCATGTTTGCCTTGTTATTAATCTAGCAGCAGACACAAATATCCAGTGAAAACGTTCTGTTCCACTGACATTATCTCTAAAGAAAAATATCTTTACGTTAGATTATTTCGATCATAAAAATGTCCACTTTATAGGGCTAGTGTTTATAGAAATGTTAAAATAAGAATACATTCATACATGTTCAGTACTCTGAGGTTCTATAGTTTTTCAGACAAAGTTCTGATCTCCCAGAGATATTTAGTGGGATTGTATTGCCTTGGTAACTTCCTTGGAGTGTGGAAAAACAAGTTTTCATGTAGTCACTTGAAAAGAAATTTTCCACGAATGAAACTGATTGCTATGATCCCCATCCTGCAAAGGTTTACGCAGGTGCTTAATATAAGACATTTGGAGTCCCATTATGATGGCCTCTAATCCTCTCATTTATAATAGATTCAAAGACAGAGTGTTCAATGTTAGCCTAAATTAGCTCTCTGTCCAATACCACTTCTTGATTCCTATATTGCAGTGTGGGGAGTACTTTAATCCACTCCATTATTTATTTATTTTATTTATTGCAAATAAATAAAAGTGTCCTTTGCGGCACTTAATTGGCAAAACTAGTATCAAATATGACTCTACCAATTGTCACAGCACTAGGGTCAAATATACCCATAGTCCACATCTGGCCATCAGAATATTTGATTTAGTCCACTACTGAGCCATAGACATTCTTTTCAGTATGTAAAGTAGGAAGAGGTGGGGAGAACAAACTCATATATTCACTAAGCCCAGGTCTCCTGGGTAGTAGAGCACATTGTAGGAAATGGCAGACTATGATGAGGAAGCAGGGGAATGCTTGTAATGATGCCTCAAAGTCTGAGGCTCTGAGTGAACTGGATTTAAGAGGTGTATGTTTATTTTGACTAAAGTAATTTCATCAGCCCATATCAGTATTACTGAAAATATTGGGTCTGATTTTATGGCCATTACTCACATGAGTACCCCCCAGTGTCCTCCCATTACTACTGTTTTTTTTAAATATAGTATATTATAATTGTAGGTCCCAATCCTGAAATTGGATCTAGTTGGGAAGATACTTGTGGCCATATTTTTGACAACAAAGCAGCCAGCATCCAAAGTAAGTTGCTTAGTTTAGAGAAAAGAGTTGACATAACACTTATGCTCTCAAATTATTTTCCAATAAGATGTTGCTATAGGAAAATAATGGTATGCTCGTTCCTAAAACTGGAAACTAATAATATTAAAAGCCATAACAATTATATAGCATCTTCTGTACTAGGATGTAAAGTACTTTACAAATAGCAATTTTTGCAACCCCCTCTGAATCTAAGCTAATACTGTTAGACCCACTTTACAGATGAGTAAATTGAGGCCCAAAGAGATTAAGTGATATACATAGTGAGTCCACATATCTTGTCACCAGGCAAAACTCCTTTTCTTGGGAACAAAGGATAATTAAAATGGTGGGGTTTAGATATATATTTGTAAAAAAAAAATGAACCTGGCAGGAAGTCCCCTTAGCTTAGTTATAACAGAATGTTTGTATATTTTCCAGTTTGCATGCTGTGCACAATCTCTGTATTATAATTTATTTTATTTGAAGGTGTGAGTATGAGAAAGAGAGACTGACTACACACAGCAGTACCCTAAGTTCTGTTTTAAACAAAATGAGGCCCCCAAACAATAATGGTAAATACCCATTTTTCCCTCTTTCTTATTTAATACAAAAACAATTGTGGTTCTGTACTTTTATAAGAATGCAAGGAACTTTAGCTGATGAACGTGGTGGTTAGAAATGGTGCATGTGATTGTGCTGTGAATCAGAAGCAACTCCATTGCAATGAATGACATTTCATTGGTGTAAATAAAGTAGATGAGGACAAGGATCAATATGCTTTTTTTCTTGAAATACTTTGTCCAGATGCTTAGTATGAACTATAATAATAATAATAATAATTAATAGGTGAAAGCTGCTAAAAGGTCAGAGCACCCTTTCTGACCTTTCAGAACCGCAATGGAATTACGACGTCTGGTAAATCAACTAGTTAAGTGTATACATTTACACATGAAAGATGGCGCTTGCAGCAACATGGTGCCCCCTAGTGCCATGGTGAAGTACTGTTCTCAATGACTGATACAAGTCTAGTTTATCTACTCCCGGCTGAGCTGTAGCTCATTAAAAGCTGTATCCCACTCCCATTGACTTCAGTGGAAACAGGATCAAGCTTGGTGTAGAGGAAGAATCATCGGTACTCCAGCCTTGAGTTATTCCAGGTTCCCAGTGCTGATAATAGATTAGTTTCAGTTGGTCAAACCTGGCAGTTCCCAAGAATTGACACAGATTGTCTCTATCAGTGGTTTCAGATACAAAAAGAGACACTTAGAAAAAAATGTCCTTCCACCTCAGTCTGATAAGCTGCAGATAGATGTACTTGGTGGAGCTGGACCAAGCACCTGTCTTTAATCACAAATGTCAGGCAGTATAGGGAAAATTAAGTTTTATAATGCACCTGTAACTAATGCACCTCAAGGCTACTTAAACTTTGTGACATCAAGGACTGCTTTGGGAACTTTTGAGGAGGACCCCACTTTTTCCTCATTCTTATCCCTCCTAACAACTGACTTCTTCCACAAGGCTCGTAAACTAAGGAATGAAAACACACATGCACTATCACAACTTTCTAAGAGAACCTTTCAGTCCATCTTGTCTTATCTGTGTTTGTCTTTTAGACCACAAGCTCCTTGGGGCAGGGACAGTCTGTAGACGTGTCTTGTAAGTGCTGACCACATGACTTGCTTATAACAAGTTTTGAATGGCACATGTAACTAGGATTCACATTTACACAAATTATTTTTAGTAAAGATAAATGCAAACAACCACAATATTTGCTTGTACTTTGTATTGCATATTCTCTCTCTGATATAGAACTAAAAGATTATTCTGTGTTTGTATTTACCAGCTGTCATAAACAAATAAAGCAAGTAATCTGCTTTTTCCCCTCTCTCTGAAGCTGTGGGTTGCATTTAAGGATACAAAAGGCCACTAAAGGACCTAGAGCAGTGTTTCCCAAACTTGGGATGCTGCTTGTGTAGGGAAAGCCCCTGGCGGGCCGGGCCGGTTTGTTTACCTGCCGCGTCCGCAGGTCCGCCCGATCGCGGCTCCCACTGGCCATGATTCACTGCTCCAGGCCAATGGGAGCTGCTGGAAGCGGCGGCCAGTATGTCCCTCAGCCCCCACCACTTCTAGCAGCTCCCATTGGCCTGGAGCAGCAAACCGTGGCCAATGGGAGCCACGATTGGCCGGACCTGCGGACACGGCAGGTAAACAAACTAGCCCAGCCTGCTAGGGGCTTTCCCTACACAAGTGGTGTCCCAAGTTTGGGAAACACTGACTTAGAGCTTTGAATGCCCTTCCTTTATTCTAATCATTCAGCTGATTTTTTTAAGACCTATTTATCTTAGGTAATTGTATGTACCCCATTACCATAGTATCTGAACACCTCACACCCTTTAATGTATATAGCCTTATAACTCCCCTGGAGAGTAGAGAAGTCCTTTTCCAAATGGAGGACTTAGGCTCAGAGACACAGAATGACTCGCCCAAGGTCACACAGACAGTCCATGATAGAGCGAGCAATTGAATCTAGGTCTCCCTAACCACCGGACCATACTTCTTCTCTGGTAGTCTCACCAGGGGTGCTGGAACAATTTGTATAGTGGGGGTGCTGAGAGCCATTGAACCAAACTGTCAACCCTCTATATGATGGAAACCACTTCAAGCCAGGGGATGAAGCAGCACCCCCAGCACTACTTGTTCCAGCACCAATGAGTCTTGCTGGATGATTCCAGTGCCAACCATCTTCCACATGTCGCCAAAGAAATAACCTGCATCATATTGCTTTAACTTTAAAACCTCTAATCTAAAGGGATATTTGTTTTGGGGTGTGTGCCGTTATTCCTCCCCCCAATTATTCTACTGAATGTAGAAATAAAATAATACAAAAACTAGGATGTGCCTTAAATAGTCCAATTATGGTTCTTTACTGATTTCTCATAATATCAACAAAACTTGATGGGTTAATTTTCTTTGAGTGCTGTGGGGAGTTGCATACACAACCTCCAGTAACAATAATTGGAAGTGCATGAACCTTTCTCTATGTAACAGAAGGCATGCATTATGTGGATATCAGCAGGGTTTGAATGAGCTGTCCCCTGACATCTATTGATGACCTGGGGGGAAAGACTTCAGGAGCAGACCGTATTTGCATGGCACCGACTCTTCCTAGGTGTTCAGCAGACAAAGCAGCTATGCCAGAGTGATCAGTTTGGGCTGGTTTTGAGTTACAATTCACGTTCATATTGAATGCCGGGGTAATGAAATGTTCTCTTGACTATATGAGTAAGGGGCAGCAGAACTACTTAGCACACCCTGACTGAGGGGGTCACCCTAAACTGAGCCTCACTTGCTAAGCAGGTGGTAGGGATGCCAAATCCCACTGCAAATGAGAGGGGGTGGGAAAAGGTGTCTTTACGGTATGGTGTGGACTCTGCCTAAAGAGCCCTAGACACCATTTGACCCTCCCCTCTCCAGCCAGAGCTGATTGGACTCACTTGAGAGTCCTTGTTTCTGTTCAGGGATTACTAAAGCTAAAATCTCTGATGAGCAGGTCTGCAGGATAAGCCTTAGACTGGGAGAGAGACAGTGTGCAGTGACATGAAGAGGGAGCAGCAGTGAGGTTCCCCACTACCTAGTGAAGTCAGTGAGAGCTGAAATCATTACGAGCTGGGCTAAGTGGTGGAACCTCAGAATACAGCATGGCAGAAGTGGCAGTGAGTGGCAAGCAGCTGTGGCACAGGTGGCTGCAGGCGGCCAGTGGCAGCAGAGGTAATGGTGGCAGAGAGCCAGTCGCAGAGGCAGCAGCAGAGACATTGCTCAGGACTCCCCCCACCCCCCGGCCCCATTTTCAGGGGTGGTTGGTGAACCTGCATGAATGCACCTCTGAACTCTGGGTCTTTGCTGACCAGCAATAACCATTGTGAGTGGGATGCAGCAGCAGGAGAGGGGAGTGGCATGTTAAAGGGCCATTCGTTCATTGGACTTTCACACTGCAAGATGTGAAACTGAGGCAAAGGACACTGCCCAATATACTGTTGGGTGGGTGTTTGCTTATGGTTACATACTTTTGAATTGTGGTAATGGTGTTTTCCCAAATTAGTGTTGGTTTCCCTTTCCCTTCTAATAAAAGTTTTCTTCTGTTATACGCAGACTCAGTGGTTGTGAGTGGGGAAGTATTCCCTCTTAAAGGCGCCTGGGGTGGTGTTTAATTTTCCCAGATTACGGGGTGGTGGCTTGAATGAGTCCTATGTTGTATTGTTAAAAGGAACCCCTAGATATTGAACTCTGGCCTTGTAGCTGCTGACTCTACCTGGCAGAAGGGTCTGAATGCAGGCTGTCATGTGGGGAACAGAGGAAAAGGAAAAGTGCTGTTGGCATGGCCAATTTGAGGAGCAAAATGTTCATGTGACCATATGGGTTAATAGAGATTTGAAGCCATCTTTTGAAAAGCATTTTGCCATTTTTACGTGTATCAGCTGTTCCTGCGTTTTACCAAATTCACAGCGACCGGGTAAACCTTGGCAGAAAAATGTAAAATTTCATTGGTAAATGGGAGCCTGCTCTGAGTGCAGCACTGCGATTGAGGGTCACAATCATTTTGAGTGAATGGCTTCAGAATTATAGAAGTTAGAGATGGAAAAGACCTGTGAGATCACCTAGTCCATCTTCCTGCCCCTGAAGGATTATTTACTGTGCTCCAAAACTGAATCTAGCTCAGTGTGTCTGCTACAATTTCCCCTTATTTATACATGACTTAGAATAGTAATGAAATGTTGGCTAATAAAGGCATGTTCTATTAGCTAGACAATGCATTTTGGACTTCTGACTTTGATCTTTAAAAAATTCACCACACACCTCTCTTTATCATTTAATAGGAGCCAGTAGTCAACAGGGATGATGGGTAAAGCCTTGAAACCATAAGAAAACACAAATTTAAATAGGTCATCCCAAAGAAGAATCACATTAAATCACTTAACTCAGTTTATTTTTTACACAGCAGTTTGTGCTTTTAGAGGAAGAATAATCACTCCATAGAAACGCCATAATTTCTCCCTTACAAAGGAGCCCTTTTCTGAGCACGTAAAGTGCCAGTTTGTACAGTATGACCTCTGCTTTCATTATATCAAGGTTGTATCTGATTAGATATAAGACAGATGAAGGGGATGCTGTACCAAAAAGAAAAAAAGAAGTTTTAGTCTTGGGTCACTTGCAGAAGTGGTTCATCACTTTTATTGGAAATGTTTTCAATACCATTCAAGATAGGTTCAAATACATCAGCCTCTAAAGATCTGTATGTGATATATTTTCTGCACTTTGATGTGCTTATTTGGAAGTTGAGCCGCATACAGTACTACTGCACGCTGCTTTTCAGTGTTCTGAGGACATAGGACAGAAGGAGATTGGAGCTCTGACAGCCCTACTTGTAAAGTGACAATACTGCCTCCCAGTGGCTTCGTGTGTCATTCATTACTGGCTTATTGAAATTTAAAACTGTTTGACTGTACTGAATCATTTTTCCTTTTTCATTAAGAGCTAAATAAATAAAAATATATTTTCAGCTGCATTCTTTGATTTGCATAATAATAAAGTAATAGAGATTTAAAAATTATTTAAGTGAACTGGCCTGGTGTAGACAAACCATAGGAAAAATAATAAGTATTTTTATACATTAATTTTGGGATGTCTTTAAATCACAGAATTATCACACAGAAACTCTTGCTATATGATTTTTTCTGCCTGTTGAGCTGGAAACATTTTAAGAGAGCACATAGATGTGTCTTTAAACAGTCAAATGTGGGCACAAAATAATTCCCTTTCCAATGTGTAGTGCAAAATTTGTAGGGGTGTCAAATGATTAAAAAAAATTAAGTCACGATTAATTGTAGTTTTGTTGTATCCACTAAGCAAAGTATTAACAACTTCAACAGAACTTTATTTATAGTGGAAGTCTCTTTTCCAAGCTGTAGCTGCACACTCTGTAACTCTCCCAGCCTCCTCAACTCCTCCCCCCTCCTTCCTGTTTCCTGTCCTTTCAGACTCCCAACAGCCAGTTCTCCCAGTTCTAATAATCACATGCAGCATCTAAACACCACAAGTTTTAATGGCACAGTTAAACAATAATAGAATCCCATTTATTTAAAGATTTTTGGATGTTTTCTACATTTTCAAATATATTGATTTCAATTACAATCCAGAATACCAAGTGTACAGTGCTCACTTTATATTATTATTTTTATTACAAATATTTTCACTGTAAAAAGATAAACAAAAGAAATTGTATTTTTCATTTCGCCTCATACAAGTACTCTAATGCAATCTCTTTATTGTGAAAGTGCAACTTACAAATGTAGAATTATTTTTTTACATAATTGTACTCAAAAGCAAAACAATGTAAAAGTTTAGGGCTGACAAGTCCACTCAGTCCTACTTCTTGTTTGTCTTAGCAATTGGCTAAACAAATTTGTTTACATTTATGGGAGATAATGCTGCCTGCTTCTTATTTACGTCACCCGGAAGTGAGAAGATGCGTTCGCATGGCACTGTTGTAGTTGGCATTGCAAGGTATTTATGTGCCAGATATGTTAAACATTCTTATGACCCTTCATGCTTCAAACACTATTCCAGAGGACATGCTTCCATGCTGATGAGACTCATTAAAATAACATGTTAATTACATTTGTAACTGAAGGCCTAGGGCAGTAGTTTTCAAACTTTTGTATTGGTGACCCCTTTCACACAGCAAGCCTCTGACAGCAACCCCTCTTATAAATTGAAAACACATTTTTTTAAATTTAACAGTATTATAAATACTGGAGTCAAAGAAGGGTTTGGGGGTGGAGGTTGACAGCTCACAACCCCATGTAATAACCTGAGGGATCACGACCACCACTTTAGAACCCATGTCCTAGGAGAAAATTGTATGTCTCCTGCTCTTTGGTTTTACTCATATTCTGCCATATATTTTATGTTATCTGAGTCTCTGATGACCCAGCAAATGTTGTTCAATTTAAGAACAGTTTCACTGCAGATTTGACAAAACACAAAAGGTATCAATATGAGATAGCTAAATATAAGATTTCTAAAGATAGCTACAGCACTCGACCCAAGGTTTAAGAATCTGAAGTGCCTTCCAAAATCTGAGAAGGACAAGGTGTGGAACATGCTGTCAATAGTCTTAAAAAAGCAATACTCCAATGCAGAAACTACAGAACTTGAACACCAAAAAAGAAAATGAACCTTCTGCTGGTGGCATCTGACTCAGATGATGAAAATGAATGAGCATTTGTCCACACAGCTTTGGATCATTATAGAGGAGAACTTGTCCTCTGGAATGGTGATCAAAGCATGAAGGGACATGTGAATGTTTAGCATATCTGGCACCTGAATACCTTGCAACACCAGCTACAACAGTGTCATGTGAAAGCCTGTTCTCACTTTCAGATGACATTGTGAATAAGAAGCAGGCAGCATTATCTCCAGCAAATGTAAACAAGCTTGTTTGTCTTAGTGATTGGTTGAACGAGAAGTAGGACTGAGTGGACATGTAGGCTCTAAAGTTTTACATTGTTTTGTTTTTGAGTGCAGTTATGTTAAAAATATCTCTATATTTGTAAGTTGAACTTTCACAATAAAGAGATTTCACTACAGTTCTTGTATGAGGTGAACTGAAAAATACTATTTATTTTGTTTCTTTTTTACAGTGCAAATATTTGTAATAAAAATAATATAAAGTGAGCATTGTACACTTTGTATTCTGTATTGTAATTGAAGTCAATATACAGTAAAAGCTGTTTTATCTGGCATGTTGGAGGAGTGGGGAATGCTGGTAAGTGAAAAATGCCAGTTAACTAAGAGGGAGGGAGTTTGGGTGCGAGAGGGGGTGCAGGGCGCAGGCTCTGGGAGAGAGTTTGGGTGTAGGAGAGGGCTCGGGGCAGCGGGTTAGGGCGCGGGAGGGAGTGCGGGGTACCGGATCTGGGGGACGCTCACCTCGTGCGGTTCCCTGCAAGTGCAACCTGTCCCGGCTGTTCCTAGGCGGAGGGGTGGCAGGCAGCTCTGTGGGCTGCCTCTGCCCGCAGGCACCACCCCCTCAGCTCCCATTGGCCATGGTTCCCAGCCAATGGGAGCTCTGGAACTAGCACTCGGGGCCAGGCGGAGGCAACGTGCAGAGCCTCCTCCTGCACCCAAACTCCCTCCCAGAGCCCGTATTTGAAAATGTAGAAAAACATCCAAAATATTTATAATATATTAAAATTGGTATTCTATTATTGCTTAATAGTACAATTAAAGCTGCAATTAATTGTGACTAATTTATTTAATCTAGTTAATTTGTTTTGTATTAATTGCTTGAGTTAATTGCAATTAATTGACCACCTTAAAAATTTGTCTGCTATTTTGAAGAATGCAAACACTACCTGGTGTTCAGGTAGGACATCAGCAACCTTCTACTGATAACTATGTGCTATGAGTGTCTGTCTGCATTCTTTAAGGCTATATCTGAGCACCTGAATCTGTTTGGGATATATGCATAAGGAAGGCTGAGGGCTAGAATTTTAAGCACTCGACACCCACAAATGAGACCAAATTTTCAGAACAGGTCAGCTCTCATTTAGACACCAAAAGCAAGGCCAGCTTGTCAAATGTGTTTGGCACCTAGAAGCTCCCCCCTGGGATGTTTATGGCCAGCTTTTCAAAGAGCACTCAATGTTCTGAACACTTTTAAAAATTTGACCCTGATTATAGGTGCCAAGCACTTTAAAATCTGTCATTAAAAGTGCATGTGTTCAGGCATGGGGGTGTTATCTGTATCTATGAATATACAGGTGGCACAACATATACGGTGCTGAAACTGTTAGTTTGTATAATGAAACATAGAGGCTAGCATACAGTGAGATCTTGCAATCTAAAACTCACTCAGGGTGTTTCAAGTGGGCATCCCAGAAAGTTGACTGAGAGAGGTTAGGAAAGAATAGGAGCTACACCTTGGACAACATGGGCAAGAATGTCTCTTTGGCACACACACTGAAATCTTTCCAAAATCTTCTATCTTAATATCAAGAACAGGGTGAAAAAATTAAGTTTGTAATAATGCACAGTAGGCTTTAGGTTTTTAAGATTTAATTTTAAAATAAGTTTCTATATTTTGTCAGGTACAGACATTATTACAAGAGTAGTAGCTGAAGGTCCATGGTGTCGCACCGGTGTAATTTGAAAAATGTTGTATAAAAAAAAGCCAAAAATGACTGAGTACTTAAAAACTGGATGGTAACAGACTGCAAATCCCAGTGATGGTTGAACCTGCTGATATTCTAAGCTCTCAACCATGCTTGCAGTTATTTCCATCACTTCAGATGGACTCAACAGATATTCTAGGCTTCAGGATGGTGCTGGGTTTGTTTTGTGTGCTCATTGTTTTGGACTGGGAATGTTGTGTTGATTTGTGTAGGTGGCAAATGAGGGGTATGTACCGCAATGAGGGACTATGTATGTTTGGGAATATGATGTATGTTGGTTGTGTTGTGTGGCTGGTTTTGAAGAATGGTGGGAGTTGGGCCAAGTAATTCATCTTCTGTGCAGTCTGCCTCATACAACCAATGAAATTGTTGCATGCAAATTAGCTGTAGAGTAAGGGGGGTGACTGATAGTTACATCTGATATCACAATGATTTAGGACTCTTGGCATGGCATAAATACATGCCTTACTGTAGCTTTAGACCTCATGGGTATAATTCGTAAAGGCAAAATGGCTGAGAACTTAAACATTGGACAGTATCAGACCTTGAATCCCAATGATGATTCAACCTGGTGATATTCTGAACAATAAGAGATGTCAACAATAGTTGTAGCTGTTTTCATCACTCCACACTGACTCAACAGACATTCTAGGCTTCAAATTGACACAGTGACAATCCTGGAATTCTATTATATAGATAAACAGATGTGCTTCTGCTTTATTAATTAACACAACTTTGCCAAAAACTTGTAGAGGTAGAAATTTACTTCTCTTCCACCTATTTTTCTTCAATGGCTTGTGAACTTCAAAGCCTCATTGGGATCAATTAAATGTCAACATTATTAAATAAGTAATTTATCTTTTCCCTTTTTCTTAAAAAATAAAACGAACAGGGAAACTAGATGCAGAAACTATACTAATGTCATATTTATGTCACACAGTTGAATATCTCTTGAGAAATGCAAACGTTAACATTCCCATTGAAGCCAATGTCTGTCTTTTTTCTTGATTTCTTTCATAACAGGATTTGGCCTAAATTTTTCTTACCACAATGATAAACTGTCCTCACATTATCCAGGCCCTATAAACTCTAGAACCTGTAAACATTTAGGTTTACATTTTCAAAAGTAACTAGTGATTTTTGAGTACCTAACTTTAGGCATCTAAAAGAGCTATGATTGTCAAGGGCAGAGGCACTTTCTGAAAATCAAGTCTGTCGGGTGTCTCATGTTGGGCACCCAAAACCGAGTCACCTAATCAGTAGAGACTTCTGAAAATGTAGGCCTTTGATTATGACATATTAAGCAACAGCTAAAGATTTACAATAGCATGGAAATGCAGGAAAAGAATGTGATATATATATGCAACAAAGATGAGTTAATGCTATAGGAAAACTAGTTTTTTCCTGTTCCTGGAATTGTGATTTTTACCTTTAATTTTTATGCTGTATTAACATATTTGCATGTAATACCTATATTTATTAATTGCATATATAGGTATGTAAGTACCACAAACACAGGAGTGCACTCAGTGTACCTGATTCTCCACTGCCCTGTTCACTCATTTACATCTGTGCAAAGTGAGTGCAAAGCTGGGTGTAAAATATGTATGTCAGAAGTCTCCTTTCCTTTAAACCCACGTTAGCATTTCATACTCCCTTTGCACAAAGGGACATAAGTACACAGTGTGTGAGGCAGTTGAGAGTCAGGCCCTATGTCTTCAGGTTACTATTAAGACAAGACTTAATAAGAAGATAAGTTGTCATGTTGACTGGTCTCTCATTGAACATCATCAGTCTACTCACTGTTTCCTAACACTAGATTTTTATGTCCTAGCGTTTATTTTGTTTGTCGTCTGCCACATACGGGAAGCTCCCTTATAATTCTCAAATATGTAGGGAGAGGACAAGTGATCCCTTTTATGTAACCACTTCTTTTTCCTTACCCTGGAGATCATCTCTCACACATTCAATTCGCTAGTCCCCTGCAGGTAAGTACATATTTCCTAACAAGACAGCTCTCTTTGGTAAGTGCTGCTTTTTTGTACACTCCTGCTAACTTAGCTTTTGGGGGGGGAATCAAAAGCCTTCAATTACAGACATGTTATGAAGGCTTAATATGTTATAGCACCTCCAGTGCTACTTGAAGGACAAAGCTGGCTTTGTGTTTTGCTGGCAGGCAACAGCTCACTCTAAGGAGGACGTTGCACAGATGTAATTACAAAGTGCCACTTACAGATTTAGGAATTTATTCAGTATCACCTAGTACTCCCTGACTCCATTCTATTAGCTCATAAAGGTAAGCCTGTAGATCACAGCAAATGACCTCAATGTGTTCAACAGCAGTGGCAAGAGTGAGAAGTCCATGTAAGGTATGAATCTCTCTGGTTTGTGCTCCATAGCACCTGAATCCTATTTCCAAGGGTGTTATAGGAGAACTCCTTATTCAATTCCTGCTCTCAGTAGTCATATAGAATTATCATGGTCGTCTGTTCTTATTTATTTTTTTAAAGAAAGAAAAACAACTTCTATGTTGCACTCCAGAGTTGCTAAAAGTTTTTCACCATACTATGTCATTATATGATCATTGTTCGTAGCATACACTGTTTATTTACAAAGAATGCACAAAGTCTTGTTTCCCTGAACACAGTAGGAATCAAATAAGACTGTTTTTTCTCTGCTCTCAATTCCAAACCTCTTTCCAGCCAGTATTCTGATCAAAAGGCTCTCTTGGTTTTTTTTCCACAGCTCCCTGCACCTAGTGCTCATTCTAGCTGTCTCCTTGGATTTCTGCTGCTTCTGAGTTTCTCTCACACAAACACACATGTATAAGCAAATGCATCCCCTGCCCCTGAGTATGTTACCAGATTATAGTGGAACCCCTCAGGATGTATGGCCCAACTCATATTCCAGCTTTGCATATGCCTGTGTTTTGGGCAGAGGCCCCTATTGTATTAGCTATCTGTTCCATAAACGAGCATGTTACAGGGTGGACTGGGCCCTTTTACATGGAGCTGGTCCGGCCTACTTGTGCCTTGTTAACTGCCTTGCTATGGGGCCTGGTAGAGGGCAGCTGGTCTCTTAAAATAAAAAAGCCCGAAGAAAAGAAGAAATAGAGAAAAAGCTGTGGCAGAGACTGCAGAACAGCAGCAGTGAGCAGGAGGTTCCTAGACCATAAGAACAGGGTGTTGTGGAATTCATTACGGAGCCCTGAGGAGGGAACACAGAAACAGGGTGCTGCAGAGCCACTGTTGGCCATGAGAGAGTGTTCAGAAAGCAGCTGGCCCTATTACAGACCTCAACTGCTTCTTACATTTATCCTAAATGAAAGGCAGCTGTTACACCCACCAGCTTAAACGAGGGTTAACCCAACCCATAACAAGACTATATGTTGTCTGGAGGGGCTTGTCATTTGTAATTCTGTTAAGCATATTGAAATGCTGTTTGTAAAAAAATACGTATATAAAATCAAGCTGTAGTGTACTCAAGGGACACACTCTGAGTACTGTAATTAGTTACCAATTGAACACTAAAGAATTCCACCAGGTTAGCAGTTCCCACAGGGTAACTTGTAGAACCTGGTGGTTTGTAAAGAGCTGGCTGGTCACATGGTGCTGCATCTGAAGGGTTTCCATCTTCTTTTACGTGTCTCTGTTTTCATCACAAATGAGAGCATGAAAGCCTGTAAAAGCACTCGGATAGAAGGAAGAGAAGCCAAACTAGCTGCCTCTGCTATGAACAGTTACTACATAGGAACAAGAGAAGTTACTCTCAGGAATTGGAGTGGTCAGTCACTGCAGGGAAAGGAACAAAGCAGCCAGGCAGTATTCTCCAGAGGAGCGGGGGAAGAAGAGATCCAGGTGGATGGACAGTGTGTCCAATGAGAAAGAAACCAAAAGGCATTGAAGCATGTGCAGGGGAAAGGAGCAACAGGCAAACATGTGCAGGACTTGGGGAGGAAAAAAGGATCAGGTGGTAGAGATGTATGGTCAGGGGAAAGGGGAAGAGGGAGAAATAGAAGAGATCGAAGAAAGAGATAATGTACTAAACAAAAATGGAGAAAGTGATTGTACTCTTCTTGCATTAAAGACAATTAAATATATACAAATCTTTTTGCAATATTTTCCATGTGAGCAATTGCTGCAGGTGCCATAGGGGGGGTCTATGAGAATGTCTGAAATGTGGTGTGTAGTCTGAATGGCAGTTAGAATATAGTATATAGTTAGCATAATAGCTCTTAATAATTACAACAAACAATCTTAGATAAATAGAATAGTGCTGCACCACACTACCCAAGAACGTGTTTCCAAAGTCACTACAGACCCATTCCTAAAGCTCTCATTCCATGGTGCACCTATTAGTTGCTGACTTGCAGTTCTAGAAGATTACAATATAAATCAAAAGGGGTGGTTCTGTGGTTGAACAATGTAGTACTTATGTCAGGAAGGGAGTGTAGTCTAATGATTACAGCAGGAAATGGGCAATAGGGGCTCCTGGTTTCTTTTTTTCCTGGTTCTGCTACTTATTTCGTGTATGTCCTTAGAAAAATTAACTATGTTATGCCTCAGTTTACCTGTTACAGTTAAAACTAAGGCTACGATTTAGTCATGGGTATTTTTAGTAAAAATCATGGACAGGTCACGGTCAATAAACAAAAATTCATGGCCTGTGACCTGTCCATGATTTATACTAAAAATACCTGTGATTAAATCTTGGGGCAGGCAGGGACACACTGCTGGGGGGGAATACTGGGGTAGCTGCTACTGTGGGGGGGCGCCTGTGCACCAGCTGTTAGGGGCCACAGACTGAGGCTGCTCTGGCTGGCTGGCCACCACCGACGCAGACCACGACAGCTCCGGCCGGCCGGGGACTGCTACTGGGGCTGTGTACTGCGGCTTCTCCAGGGCCAGCGCAACCCATTAGGCGACCTAGGCGGTCACCTAGGGCACTGCAATTTGGGGGGCGGTGACTGCGGCAGTATTTCCGCGGCAGGACCTTCCACTGCCTAGGGCGGCGGAAAAGCTGGCAGTGCTCCTGGGCTTCTCCAGCCGGCCGGCCAGCTAGGGACCACTGCCCAGGGCTGTGGACTGCAGCTGCTCCGTCCATTCAAGGACTGCTGCCACACTGACCCCTGCAGAAGTCAGAGAGGTCGCGGAAAGTCACGGAATCCATGACTTCTGTGACGTGTGTGACAGACACGGAGCCCTAGTTATAATACCCCTCAAGGATGTTGTGAGAATTGATTCATATTTATAAATCTCTTTGAAATACTTTTAGGAAAAGTGGTACTGCATAAAGGTGCAAAATTGAATTCTATATGTATAATATCGTGAAGAAAATTATAACTTATTAGAAGACAGCAGCATATACTGTTAGGCCCAGATTTTTATAGGTATTTAGGCACTGCTGCACTCAGCATTGCAATGCCTAACTGACTTAGGAGTCTAAGGTCTTGTCTACGTTGCTCTACAGTGCAGATTATGGTGTGGCAGGGGGGAGAAGTGAATTGCAGAGTGCACCAAAATGTTGTGATCTGATTGCCCTGTGTGGACAATGCCATCACAAGCTAAAAGACACCTAGTTCATGTTAATGTAACCTGGTGGGATTTTGCTTTCAGAGCAACGTCTAACCCTTAGGCAACTTGCCTCAAAATGGAACATTCAGTCCTGAGTTAGGTGTCTCTGTGCTGCCCAGGCTCCCTGTGGAAGGCCTGGGGATAGTTAAGCACCTAAGAAAGGTATTTTCAGAAGCTGGCCAGCTGAGCAGGGAGTTACCTGAGCAAGCCAGGACTGAAATGTCGAGGAGAAGGGTGGGGAGAGGAGCATTGCTTAGGCACCTAATGGTCTGTCTACACTTTAATGTAAGCCCAGGGTTAGTAGCACTTGAGTTAACAGACCCTGGGTTTGTTAATCTAGGGTTTGAATGTCTACAGTCACTTGTTTACAGTTCAGGTTAGGATTGTTGAATGCTGGGTTCCGGTGCCTACCCTGCATTATGCTGGCCTGAGACCAACCACCCATATCTCAGACTTCCTAGCTGCCCATGCTAGGCCTTTATTCATGGTGCAGTGTGAGAAAACTTGATTTCCCTCCAAACTTGACTGTCCAGAGAACTAAGAAAGTCAGCCCATGGGAGTGTGGAATACTTTTGCTGGATCCCACTGGTGCTGCATCCTATGCTGCAAAGCAATAGGACTTGAACTGTGGGTCACAGCTTGACTCAGGCTTGGACCCTCTACTCTTGTGGGATTCTGCGACCCTGGGTCCATGGCCTGAGTTAGCCCAATTTGTGTGTAGATTTCCATTGCAGTTTAGACATACCATAAGAAACTGACTTCATGCTCCTGGCTGAGAGGCCAGAAATAGTCACCTCCCTCCACTGAGGATCTTCAGCCATGAACCCTCTCTTGGAGTTAGGCCAATAAGCCAGGTCAGCCGAGCGAAGCAACACTTAAATGTCTTTGAAAATCTCTGCCTTAGAGTCCAGTCCTTCATCCTTCTACTCTCATAAGTTCCACAAATGTCTATGGGACTAGTTGCATGAATAAGGGATGGAAGATTAACCTTTCCTTAGGCTCATTATGAGAGCTACGTTTGTGCTTAATGGTGATAATGGACTGATTGATCCAATAAGGAGACCTAAGTTAAATATGTATGGCATGAAACAGGGAGTTAAGGCAAAACCTATTTTTCTTAGCAAATATATGGATACAACAAATGGGTGGTAAAGCAAGAACAGTTGTGTTCAGTGCACAATTGGATGACTTTTCTAAAGAAAGTATAGAAAATATAGAACAAATCAGCGAAGGAAGTTAAGAAAGTAAGTGTGCTCAAACACCTTTCCCCTTTTCTGGAATTTCCAATGTTCTCACAATAGATATTCACACAATATATTGCCTATCTTTGCAAAACTGTGGCGAAGAATTCAGTGATGCAGAGGATGACATCCAAGCACCTGTTTCATAGACAGTAAAGTAAACCAGTAATTTAGGTTTCTATGATTTATAGAGAAACAACCAGACCACATATTGGAATTGCCTCTAGGCAGGGACAACTCATTCAGTGTTCTCTTAATAGTAATAACTTAGATATATGGAGTGTCTTTCATCCCCAAAGATCCTGAAGCATTTTATTAACTCAACCAACTACTGTGTACATAAAGGAAATGCTTGACTCATGAAGAAAATGCAACTACTTCTGGGGCAAAAAGCAACAGTTGCTTAATATCACTATACAACAGTTTAGGACAGGAAGTGAAGAAAGAAACTATATCAAATTAAAATTGTAGGTGGAATTTGGTTAGATAGAATATAATTAAATCTAACTACTGGAATTGGAATGTGGCCAGTGTACAGCATACAATACATCTCCACTAGAGAAAAATGTCTTTTTTTTTCTAAAGTCTCATTTGAAATTAGCAGAGTGTCCCTCAATACTACATTGGAACATAGTTTCAATGCTGTCTTAGCCCCTTATCCTGCGAGCTGTTTTGTGTGGGTGGACCTTTGTGTCTGCATGCAGCCTTACTGCAGTGGTGCTCTTCATGAGTACAGGACTCGGTCCATGTAGAACAGCTTGAAGAATCGGGACCTTGGAGAGAAGAATACAATACCACTTCTTACTGTACTTTGGAGTTTCCTGAGAGGTCTACTATCCAAAAACTGACCACGTTCAACCCTTCTTCATGACATTGGAGAGGATTGCTGTGGTTTCAGTTTCCTTGGAAATATTTAAGTGGGTGCATGTGGGTGAAAGGAATATATGTTTTTATCATTTATATATCATTTATATTCCCGAATCACCCAAAATATGAGGTGCTGTACAGACTCTACAGGGAGACACTGTCTTGGCCCCAAGGAATTCACAGTCTAAACAGACAACAAAAGACATGGGAATAGGATGGATGCACAAGAAAAACTATTTGATGTGCTGTTATGGCAGTAACAAGTAGTGGATTTGACAGTGTTTTCTGTCCATTACCTCCTTCCTTCATGCTTTGCATGTGTTCTGCTATTCCAAACTAGTTGCTCCCCCATGTGCGATTCTCAGTTACAGTAAGCCCCCTTCCTAACTTACTTCATAGACTAGGAATTTAGTGTGGGAGATAAAAATGCAAAACAATCAGACAGTAAGAAGGTGTTTCTGTTTTAAACGTATTGGGCCAAAATCTCATCAGACTTGCACTCTGTTCACATCAATAGGATCACTTGGAGTGTAAATCAGGACACCATTTGGTCCATTGTTTACTTATTTTAATACAATGTTTTTATTATTCATGCATCTGAGAAGGCAATGGCAATTTTGAATTCCTTTCTCTGCCCTTTTTAGTCGACAGGGTGTCTGAAGAGAATGCCTACAGTGAAACATTTATTTGCAGACAAGTGAAGAGAGGTTTATTGAGTAGTGAAAAATATGGTCTTATTTGGTTGCTGTCTTTTCCATTTTTTTTGAGAGAGAGAGAGAGATTAACTTGTACAAGAAAAGCACCTTAATGGAACATAACTGTTTTATGAATAGAGTGCAAAGATCTCCATGCAATATTTATATACTGTCTCAATTACCATTGCAAATAGATTTGATGATTCAGCAGATAGGAGTTTTAACAGGATCTTCAGTAATTCCTTTCTCCATTAAGTTCTCCGAAGGAGAACCCAGATCTACACAGTAGCCTGGTCCTGTATTCTGTTTAAGTCACACATTTCAGTGCAGTAAGAGATAATGTAATCTGTTGTAAACCAGAAATGCAGACAAGCTAGTGAAGCAGAGCCGAATGGAATGCTGATAGTCTGTAGCGACGTAAGTTTCCAGGAAGCTTTCTTTAATATAAGATTCTTTGAGGTAAATGTGTCTGACTTCCGATCACATTGAAATGTGTTGGGGATGTGTGTGTGTGTGGGGGCAATGTACACCTTATAGTAACACACACTCTGTACAGAAGCATTCTAGAAAGAAGCAAATGTGTCAATTCCAAATTTTGTTCACTTTACTGTACAAAACAAAGGCATACATTTTTATGGTCTCCAAAGGGGATAGTCAGTGAGTTATGAGAAGTGAAGAAATCCAAGGCAGAAACTTGGAGGAATTAGCACACGGCACTGTGTGAGAGATCTTACAAAGGACTTTTTTTTTCCCCCCTTTACCAATGTCAGAATGCTTGCTGTCTTTTTAAAGCATCATCAGGGGAGTAGAGAGCAAGTGCCACTCGCCCAGGAATACATGAAGAACGGCTGGTAAGAATATTGTGACAAGTTATATGAAGCACCAAGGGATATTCCAGACTTTATCAAGAGTGAGGCAATCATTTTCACAGTCATAAAAGTACCTTGGCAGGCAGACTGCAAATGTAATAAAAGGACGGAGAGCAGGGGGGTATGTTGTCTATGCTCATAAAAGGGGATGGTGATTGTGTAGTTACAGTCCTTCATAAAATCCTTCAAGTTAGATGGAGGGAAGGAAATTAGGTCAGAAGACTGGTACAAAGCAACCTACATGATGTTAGCTAAAATAAAGGTGACTAGCAGGATCGAAAACAGCAAAACAATCTCATTATTCCAATACATAAGGGGCTTCTACATGTCATTCTAGATCAAGAACAACAGACAGGACAAGGTAGCTGCTTAGGAAGAGAAGAGAACTGTGTCAGATTTCTTCTCTGGAAAGCTGTGAGGGAAGAGGCAAGGGATTGTAATCAATTACTCTTCTCAATGGGATTCGTTAATTGCGCAAAGATTTTTTAATGTCCAATCCTTTGGGAACTTGAATGGTTACAGGTTTCCCTTTTGGCCTAAATGGATTTATTCAGAACCAAATAAAGGAATGCAGTGGATTGTCAGCATGTTACAAGACTGCAGAATTACTCAAGAAAGGGCTTTGCAACAATAAACTTCCTTTTTATCTCTTTTGAGAAAATTATAGTGAGGGGTTTTGAGGATGTAGTGCAGACACCTGATAGGCAATTGGAAATGTGAAGTTCATATGGTTTTCTTTTTCATATGTATCATAGCAACTGAGACAGTCTTTTGGCAGATATTTTGTGGCCTGTACTGTGGCATCTTTCTGGCTATTTAAGACACCCAGGCCATGGTAACAGAGCTAAAAATACATAGATTTGGAACAAGAGGTTTGCTTCAGTCGTTTAGGCTTAGTGATTAATGAGAACTGTGATAGCTCTCTGGAAGTTCATAAGAGACCATTAATGACTGGTTCATTTATAAATGATAAAGATCTCTCAACATCAAAGTACTTGAAAAGGACAATAAATAGGGGGAATTTTGAACTTTGCTGAGATCTGGACAGTGGTGCAATATAATTGTCACCTAGTTAGTGTGACTTCTGAAAGGATGGATTTATCAAGAAGATAAGTTTCCATGTTTTTTCTCCAAAAATTTTGTTTTCTTCTTCTTATGCTTCACATATCAACCTACCAATACAAGGTGGTACATGTTTCAAACAGCTGTGAATCTCTCCAGAACGCCCATCAAATCTCAAAGCATGCACATAAATAACATCTACAAATTCAGTTTACAAATTTTAATGAATAAATAGCCTTCCTATTTGTTATACAATATATCTACTTTCAAATTTTAATCCTACCCATGTACTTCAATATATAATGAAATTTGATCAAATATGTATGGTAAATAAAAGCACAATTTGATATTTACAAGATATTTTTCTATAAATAGATAAATATAGTAGTTATTTCAGTGAATACTTTTAGAAAGAATGAGTAAGAGAAGCAAATGTGGTCCAGCGTTTAGGGCACTCATCTGGGAGTCAAGGTTAACAGGCTATTTTCCCAAATCTGTTCCTGACTTGACAAATCTTGGCCAAGAAATTTAGGCTGAATTTTTAGAACTGTGTGTGCAGCTGGTTATTCATGTAATCCCTCTGTGCCTCCATTTCCTCCTGTAAAGTTGGCATAATACTTATTTCACAAGAATATTGTGATGCTCTATTGATGTCTGTATAGTATTTTAAGACCCTTGAATAAAATCCTATATAAATGCTGTATCTTTTGTGACAAAATTCCTCCTCTATCTTGGTGGGTCCTGCACTTATTGGTAGATTTTCTTGCCTCAGAGATTCACCATGTGGGTGGGGGAACAGCCCAGAGACCTTCCCTTCTGGAAGACCCCACAGTCCAGGTCAATTGGGAGGTTTGGGGGGAACCCAGGCCTGCCCTCTACTCCAGGTTCCAGCCCAGGGCCCTGTGGACTGCAGCTGTCTATAGGGCCTCCTGTAACAGCTGCATGACAGCTACAACTCCCTGGGCTACTTCCCTATAGCCTCCTCCAAACACCTTCCTCCTGGTGTCTGATAACCCTCATGCAGCTCAGTCCTCCAGCAGTAGCACTCACTCTCAGCTCCTTGCACCTCTTGCTCCCAGCTCCTCATACTCACACCACAAACTGACGTGAGCTCCTTTTTAAAACCCAGGTGCCCTGATTAGCCTGCCTTAATTGATTCTAGAAGCTTCTTCTTAATTGGCTCCAGGTGTCTTAATTAGCCTGCCTGCCTTAACTGGTTCTAGCAGGTTCCTGATTACTCTAGTACAGCCCCTGCTCTGGTCACTCCGGGAAATCTTTTATTAGTTGTCCCCCGTAATTTTTTGGTCTCCAGGTCCTGTGGACCCCCCCTTAGGCTGGGGGGGGATCCTTTAGCAGTGGGCGGGCTTTGCCCGCCCACTTCCTGGATCCCAATAGGTCTGGTCACTCTGGGAACAGAAATCTACTCATCCAGTGACCAGTATATTTGCCCTCTACCAGACTCCTGTACCCCACTGGTCTGGGTCTGTCACACTTCATTATTATTTATTATTAAATTCCCTTACAGTATAAGAAGGCCACATATTCAATGCAATTTTGAAAAATAACTCTCTCACCATTGTTTCTTATTTGTGATCCATTCTTGTTCCCATTGAATTCAGTTGGGTCAGGGGCCCGCCTGCAGCAGAGCTAGTCTCCTGGCAACCTAATGAGCATAGCTGGTCCTCATAGAAGCTGTCTGTTTCACTGCACCACCTGATTGGTTGCAGGAGTCAGCAGGCTGATACTTAAGCTCAGTAGCCGCAACACTCCCATGGCTGCTCAATGCATTCTTAGCCTGCAGCTGTGCTTGGGTCCTGACCTTGCTAATGTCATCTCTAGCCTTGCCCCTGTCTGTACTCATTCCCATTCTTCCAGCTTCTTCCTGACTTCTGACTCTTGGTTCAGACCCTTGGCTCTGCCTTCTGACTATGACTCTGGTTCACCCTTGTGGTTTAGGCTTTGGTTTCTAGCTCCTGGCTCTGAGCCTTGGCTTTACTCTCAGACCCACCTGATCTGGATCCAGCCCTAACTCGTAGTCTGGACTCTTGTGCCAACCATTAGGTAAGACCACCCATAATCCAGTTGCTGACAAGTGGCTGAACTCCCATTAACCTCAGTGCTGCAGGGTCAAGTTCCTAGTTCTCACTGATCAGTAGTAATATCAGCCATCATAACTGTATCAGTAGCTGGAGATGCAAACTTTGGGTCAAGACCTGAAATGTGTTGAGTGCCTGCAACCTCTATTGAATTCCATGGGAATTATAAATGCTCAGAACCTCTCAGGAGTGTCCCAATATTATGAAATATCATCCTGAGGTGTGAACTTGTGTCCTGTGTAGAGAGCAAATGGTAGTTCAGCAAAAATATTGCTATAGGCTCAAATGCTCATAAAATCAATTAGCAATTCAACTGAGCTAAGACTGATGAAGCAAGATCTCTTTTGTACACTCTATATTTTTAGTGTAGCATACTGGAGTGTTGACTGTTTTGCCTATTACTTCCATCTAAAAGTTACTACAGATCTGAATAAGAATGAAAATCCTTTGCAAAAATATGAATATTCATTTAATATTGTTCTCTGATAATGGTTAGGCAGGTAAGAAGTTGTAATTCTAGCTATAGACTAGCTAAAAATTGTACACTCAACTCATTTGTACTAAAATACTCTATTGTTTTTACTATCCACTTGTTTGCCTCATTCAGCTGTTATGTCTTGTCATTTACACTGTAAGTTTGTGAGATCAGGGACTCTCCTTTACTATATATTTATATAGCACTTAGCACAATGGGATTCCAACTGCCCTGAGACCTCTATGCACTTTCAGAATATAAAACTTAAATAAGTAATTTTGCACTATATTGGTGGTGTTAATTTGAAATAACAATGGTAAAAATGTGAGATGCTCTAAAAAGCAAGCCACACATTTAATAATTGATTGTAAGGTTTACCTTTCCAGGCTCTGGCACTGTTTATTTATTCCAAACCTTGCAAGCTCCTGTTTTTAAGTTAATGACAATAATACCTTTTACTTACACAGCACCTTTCATCCAAGGTTCTTGAAGCCCTCTACAAAGGCCAATAAGTATCATTCTCTCCACATTACAGACTAGGAAATGGAAGTATAGACAGTTGAAGTGGTTTGCCTGAAGTCACACAATAAGCAATTGACAAAGTGGAGAAAAGATCCCAGATCCCTTGACTGACAGTCTCTTACATACCATCAAGCAATGTAACTTTTGAAATATCAGGCCAATCAAATGTTACTATGCTAATTTCTTTGTCAGAATGTTAGCAGGAGTCCTTGTCTTCATATTACTAGTCTTATTTTGCAATGGATCATAGGCCTATGAGGAAGGAACCTTTTGTATTACTCCAAGTGACAGGATGGAAAACAGCATCACACTTTTTTTTTACCTGATGTGGCATTCACCTAGGATTTACCCTCTGAAAGCCAAATAATTAGCTGCATGAATGCGTCCTTCAAAGCCTCCTTATACAAGAACAGAAACTTATAGTGGGTTTCTCAGGTCAATGTAATCTATAATACATATTACAGGCAAGAAAATCCAATAGTGTTAAGTTTATTGTGGATGCATTTGGGCCAGATTCTGCTTTCAGTGATGCCAGCGTAACTCTATTGACTTTAAAGGGAAAGACTGGAGTCTTCTGATGCCCACCTTGTAATCACAGGAAATCCGTTGTGTTGGATCTGATTTTAACAGACACATTCTGTCTTAACTCCCACATTCAATCTACTAGAGACAAAGGAAAAAATCCAAATCCTTGACAATATGATGTATATGAAATTTCCTTTCCAGTCCCAAACTGGTTATCCAATTAACATCTGGCAAGCCACAAATCACTATGATTAAGAATCTAATTCCATTTGTACCTTTAAGACCATTTGTGTCTGAATAAGTCTGGATCTTGCAAAGACTTAAGCATATGCTTAACTTTATGTACTGTGAGTAATCCATTTATTTCAATGGGACTACTCACGGTGCTTAAAGGTAAGCGTGTGAGTAGTCTTTGCAGGATTGGGGGCCTTAGACTGTAAACACATTGGGAACTATCTAATACTGTATATCACCAAGCTCATTGTCACTTTTCAACAAATAATCACTGTTACCCTGAGATATCACTGATGTCCAACCATTTTCTTAAATCCTATTCATGTGGATTATTTAGAATGATGAAATATATCTTTTATTATAATGATTGTCACTCGTATTCAAATATGACTATAGGTCAATGTTCCCTCTAATTTTTTACATCCATGTGTGAAATGAATTTTGTTATGTGCACCAATATGGAGGTGATGTGTGGCAGGGTGGGACCAAGGGGTTCGGAGTGTGGGTGGGGGGCTCAGGGCTGGGGCAGAGGGTTGAGTTGCAGGTGGGGGGTGAAGACTCTGGCTGGGGGTGCAGGTTCTGAGGTGGGGCTGGGGATGAGGAGTTTGCTGTATGGAAGGGGGCTAAGGGCCAGAGGGTTGAGGTGCGGGGGGAGGGAGGTGATGGCTCTGGCTGGGGGTGTGGGCTCTGGGGTGGGGCTGGGGTGAGAGGTTTCGGGGGCAGGCTGTCCCAGGGCTCTGTCAGGGAGAGAGGACTTAGGTTGGGAGAGATTTAGGTTGGATGGGGGAGGTTTAGGGTGGATATTAGGAAAAACTTTTCACTGGGAGGGTGGTGAAGCACTGGAATGGGTTACCTAGGGAAGTGGTGGAATCTCTTTCGTTAGAGGTTTTTAAGGTCAGGCTTGACAAAGCCCTGGCTGGGATTATTTAGTTGGGGATTGGTCCTTCTTTGAGCAGGGGATTGGACTAGATGACTTCCTGAGGTCCCTTCCAACCCTGATATTCTATGTCTCCCCACAGCCCTTTTCGCCCAGGGAGGGGAACCTCTCCCCAGCCGCGGCATCTCCGGGGCTGGAGCTGGGGGAGGGGCCCCTCTCTCTGGCTGCCACAGCTCTGAGGCTGGAGCTGGGGGAGGGGTGCCTCTCTCCATCCGTGCAATCCTTGATAGCCTGCTGCACAGCTATGCAGCTTAGAGGGAACTTAGATTATGACTGGAAATCAGTTCCCACTTGTAGCGTTCAGGAGATGTACCAGGGCAAGTTGGTGTCTACATTCCTTCCTACTGTAGGCCAAGGTGGCACAACAATATTCTATTTTGCTTGTTCTGCTTTCTTTGTAGCAGAGTGCCAAGCTCGCCTGTCATGGGCTCTATCCTCCCAGGTCATTAAGTCCAGCCCACCAGACTGCATATGCCGCTTGATGCAATCCTCATAACGGAGTTTGGGATGGCCAACCTTCCTACTGCCTTTTTCAAGTTCACTTAGGCAGTCGATTGTTATCCATACATATAACATGGCTGATCCAGGTCATTTGCCTCTGTACTAACATGGCTTCCAGTCTCAGCATGGCTGCCAGCTGTAGCATTCCATTGTTGGTGATTTTGTCAGATCATTTGATTCCCATTATGCTGTGCAGGTAGGTGGCGTTATATCAGACAGTAAAGTTTTTGAATATGGCAACAATAAAGGGGAGAGGTCTCTAATGAGTGTAGAAGAAAAGGCCACACAACAGCTCTGAAAACTTGGTATTTTGTGGACACTTTGACCCCCTGTCTTGTCCATAGCTTTTGTTATACTAATAGGTTTGAAGTTTTCCTTCTTACCTTATTAATACAATATTGTAGATCTAATACAGCATGTGAGTTATTTAGAGGGGAATAACGTGGTGCAGTTAACATGAGAAGGAGGTAGTATGCATAGACTTCAACACTCAGTGAAGGGAGAGGTTATGGAGCAACAGAGCAGCACTAATATTCTTTAAGTTGAGAAATCTTAAAGGAACAAGTCAAATTTCTTATGTTGACTTTACCTAAAAGTAGACCCATCATCCGTTTAATGCTCAGTCTTATACAGTACATGGGTCATATTAAACATATATGGCTTGAAGAACCTGATGAGTTAAGGGGCAAGTGATAGTCTATGGAGCCTTTCACCTTACAGTCAGTGGTTATAACAGTGCTCCGGTCAGAGGTGAGTTTGGTAGTCTCAGACCAGTTTCTAGCGGACAAGTGTCCGCTTATAAAAAGTGACTACAACACTTTTAAAACACTTATAAAAAGTGACCCTAATTGCCCCCCTCCTTGGCTCAGTTTCAGCAGACAAGGCAAGGACTGACTTGGCATGGAGAAGGAATTGATCTCTCTAACCTTAAAAGGTGGAGGCATATTTACAGAGCAGGGTGAAGTAGTTTGCATTGCCTATACCTGTGCTTTGTCTGATCTGTGGATAAACTGTGGACTTCAATTTCCAGGAATGCCAAGCCAGCACCTTTCAAGAGAAATAAATTCAGTTTTTAAAAAAGTTATACTATGGCCTTAGTTATTCAATGGCAGCATCTGGCATTTTAATCAATAGAAGGGAACCAGGAGAAGAAATGTTCTGCTGTTCTACTGGTTTGTTCTACTGGTTTTTATCCTTGGGTATTTTTGAAACATTTTAGACTTTCTCTTCCTCCATCCCTTTACTCATCTTACTTCCCATTCCCTCTCTACACAAAGGTACAGCTACATTTTCAATAGCATTGCACCCTTACTGGATCAGATTATATGCTAGCTTAAACCCTGTGAAACCCCACTAAGGGAACCAAATGACATGGCATACAAATCAGTCCAGGATTGGAGTACTCCATTTGTTTCACCTTTTTATGTGTAGGATGTTTTAAAAAAATTTATTTAGCTTTTTTTTAATATACCTATTATAGTGGAAATGTATTAAGGGCTCAATTTTGATATTTTCCCACCTTTGCAATGGTATTATGCTGAATTCAGTGGAGTTACTCCTAACTTTTAAGAAGTGAAAATAGTTGTAGTTGCTCAATTCAATGGCCACATTCTGGTCTGGCTTTATGCAGTCCCACTATTGGAGAGAAAAATGGGTCAGGTGAGTGAATAAGTTCACAGTAAAGATGGGTAGGTTTGCATACATGGGTAGTCTCAGGGGTCACAGATGACTACCAGCCACAGCCTTGACATCTGATTCATGCAGGTGAACCACTATGCTCACACAGAGCTTCATAAAATTCAATGGGATTTTGTGTGGGCAGAAGGGTCTGCTTGATCAGATGAGATTTAATGTCAGGACTTTAGAGTGTACAAATCTCTGGGTACAGACTGTGTTCCTCTATGCATGGTCGACTGCTTTCAATGGCGTCCTTAATATCTTGTACTAATGGCTACCAAAATGGAAATACAATGATTGCTGTAGGCGTGCCTCTTCATACACACACACACACACACACACTTTTCTCTATTGGCTCAAATGCTTAGCGCTAACTTCTTGATCAACATGCAATTGCCCCCTAAACAGATGCAGATACTTCGCAAAAGCAGCATTAATATGTGCTTGTAATGTTGTTGGCATCAGTCCCTCATGCAGATTACTCCTGGTAAAAGCATAAATAATCTGCACAGTTGTATGATGCACAGGGTCAGGTCAGGGTGTGTATGTATATAAATATGAGGAGCAAGGCCCCTTGACTCTTGTTCCCCTGCTGTGCAGCTCCATCATCGAAGGCCTACTGTGTTGTCTCTCCATGGAGCTGTGGGAAGCGAGTAATGGAGTGGTCAACATATGCCTTACACACCTGCTGCTTCGTGTTTTTTTTTCCTAGCGGCTGCCCATGCAATGCACCTACCAGAATTTGACCTTATAACATATGTAATTATTTACTATCGTATTAGTTGTAAGATGCACAGGTCCAAATGTAGTCCAGAATTACAGCCTTTAGCACTAGATATATAAAAAAAATCCCTCATGGTAGTTTTATTTAAATTATAACATCTGAAGTTTCTTATACTTCCAGCTAACAATTGTGTGAAGTAGCTTGTCCACCCACACTGGAGTAACTCTAACTCAGAGTTTAGTTATTTTCTTCTCATGGCTTACCGAAGAGGGGAAAATATTCATGTGAATTAAGCTTAGCAGAGAAGCTGCTTTTGGGTAATCTCCCTGCAGTGCTCTGGAGCTGAAATCAAGAATCTGAAAAATATCATGTATTTTAAATGGCTCTGTAGACCACTTGATATTTGTTTAGTCTTGTGGTCTGATGCTGGAACGAGATGCAATGGACTTGTTTCACAACAGCCTTACTTTCTTTTTGAATGGATAGAGGCTATGTATAATTCTTTACTACATTTAACTGTGTTTCAGCCGGTTCAGTTTTGAGGCTGTTTTAATATATTTATTTATATTTAATTTCTGACATATATGCTGAAATACTAATAGAAATGGTGTTGCAGGTGCTGGCGACTATGTAAGATGCACTCTTCATGGTCTGTTAGTAACGAACCAATATAATATGCAGCATGTACAACGTTTTGGAATTCTTCCAGATACAAGGTGCTATCTAATGGCATAGTATTTATTTATTAACATATTTCCCAGAAAATACTGTGGTGGAAATGCTGTCTTTTAGATGAGATATATAACGGACTCTATACAAATGGTATCATAAGATTCCTTACTTATTGTGTCTCAGTGATTCAGTATTAAATCTGCTCACTACTCTTAATTTCCTGTCCAAAGCTGCTGAGTAAGGATACTGTGACCACTTGGGGGACTTATCCAAAGTCCATAGAAGTCAATAGAATATGTTAGTCTTTAAACAGTGAATGCATTTTTGAGGTGGATTAAGTACTTTTGGTTAAAACTCAGTATATAAATGTAAGTTATCATTAAAATACTATTTTACTTAACTGCTATTAGTTTAACTATAGACATTGGGCCAGGTTCTGATCTTGGTTACACTGATGTAAGTCCAGAGTAACTCCATTGACTTAAGTCATTGGAATTAAAATGAACTCTACTGGTATAACTCAGATTAAAATATGGGTCCATTACCATTACTCCACTTATTAGCATCTAAACTGCAGTTTTCATTTCATTTCCATTTACTAGCTCTCCCATAGGCATTTTTAGACTATTCAACAATAGCAAAACCCACCAATTCTTTCATAAATATGATCTATATGGTAAATGTGCTTTGTTTTGCATTTCTTTATTTTTTCCTCAGAGAAAAAACTGGTGATCCCAATGTAATTGTCCAGTTATTTTTTTTTTAACCCTTCCTCTGACTTACATCATGGGTTTTCTTAAGGAACTACACAAGTATTGGGGTTTCCTATAACTTCCTTTCAAAAGGGTACGGGAAAATGTAATCCCGCATTTGCAGTGACAATACATTTCTTGTTTGTTTTCCCTAACAGAATCCAGTCAAAATTGTATTTCCCCAGGCAGGTCTGTATGTGCATAAATAATAGGATTTGTAAACAAGTGTACCTATCCATATGGTCACCCAGCTGGTTTTGAAAAATCCCTAGGGGGACACCAATTAGTGGTAGCACAAACATAAATTAATGAATAGTTGCAAAGGTGATGTTCTTTGTACAGTTTACAAATTATGATAGAACTAGTTACAGCAGCAATAACGTGTATGTTTATAAAGTGCCTTTTATCTTACAATCCCCTTAGCACTTTGTCAGGCTGACTTGTAAATATAATTGAATGATGGGTCTTTGACTTACACAGCCATAAAAAGTAGAACTTTATGGGCAAAGGAGCAAGTAATAGGTACAAAGGTGTGCTGCCTTTCAAATAAGTGAAAGACTTAAATCCTGATGGTCTTTCCTTTCTGGACCCTTGTGCATCTGAATGTATACATCAGGTGGAAGGGGAAGTTTGGATGGCTGTTTCCTCTGGAAGGATACACACGTTTGCTGAGCTCCTGCAGTGGGATTTGACATCTCTTCCATGGCATGCCTGCTTGCTTACCTGTTCAGCTTTTTGTAGGCTGATGTAGATACTGCAACCCTCCACAAAAACAAGCACATCCCTCATTCAGTCATCCTGATTATGACAGGGCTTGGATTTAGGCATGTGTCACAGGGTGACTGGGCCTTGCAAGAAAGGGAGCAGGGTCCAGTGCACATGGACTGATTGCCTGCTGTCTAGCTGGGCTTAATGGAAGGCAGATGGGCCTTACTGTGGGGGAGACAGCTATAAGTGAGGTGCTAGATGCCTGCAGACACAGCAGGGGGCAAGAAGGCTCCTGTAGAGCCCTGAGTTAGCAGAAGGAAGACAGCAGCAGGGTGATGGCAAGAGGTGCTGAGAGACCAGGAAGACAGACCCTCAGGGAGGATGGGTTGGGTCCAGTTTGGAGCTGGAGCAGAAGAGTGTTTGAACTGTGAGGGGCAAACAGACCCTCAGAGAGGAGGGGCTGGGCCCAGCTGAAAGTGGGAGGAAGATTATGTAAGTTTTGAGTTGTATTTTGAAAGACTTTCTGCCGGGCTCAATAAACTGGACCCCAGAAGGGGGGGATGTTTTGAATATCGGGAGTGTGTGAACTTCTTAATGGAGCCTGAGTTAAAGATCAGAGGGGTAGCCGTGTTAGTCTGGATCTGTAAAAAGCAACAAAGAGTCCTGTGGCACCTTATAGACTAACAGATGTATTGGAGCATAAGCTTTCGTGGGTGAATACCCACTTCATCGGACGCATGAGTTAAAGAGAAACTGAAGCTGGCATCCGCAGAGCCACTTTTTGCCAGAAGGGGGTGCTACAGGGCGGGCTGCCCTTTGACAGCAGGACGTGTGGGGATGGCATACCAGCGCTTCTTTTTAGCTGCTATTTTGTTTTCCAGAATCTTAGCTTTTATTTCTGTAAAAAAAAAAAAGTTTCTAGCTGTTATGGTTGTGGAGAAAATGTTAACACTGTAACCCAGGGATCGGCAACCTTTGGCACGCGGGCTGTCATGGACATTCGCTGGCAGGCTAGGATGGTTTATTTACCTGCAGCGTCCACAGGTTCGGTCCATCACAGCTCCCACTGGCCGCAGTTTGCCATTCCAGGCCAATGGGGGCTGCGGGAAGCGGCGTGGGCTGAGGGATGTGCTGGCCGCCACTTCCCACAGCCCCATTGGCCTGGAATGGTGAACCACGGCCAATGGGAGCTGTGATCGGCCGAACCTGCGGATGCTGCAGGTAAACAAACCACCCTAGCCTGCCAGCGGATTTCCCTGAGAGGCCACATGCCAAAGATTGCTGATCCCTGCTGTAACCAATGCATAAATGAGAGTTAGCAGAGAGACACTGCTAACTGAACTGCCCAGCTCTCTCAATGAGGTGTTCACTCAGTTGCCCAGTGCAAGACAGTGCAAAGGGGGTCCAGTGGCACTGGGCCTGGGCCCATCAGGGATACGTAAAGGGCTGTGGGTTTTTTATTTCTCATTGTTTTCTTCCATTGTGGAGGTCTTAGTCTTCTCTGCTTATGGCCCCATATGGACCATTCAGGGCCCCATTTCATACCTTGTACATTTCATTGATATGCACACCAAAACAGAGGAGGTATAATGGAGGTTATGTTAGAGAAGCTGAAAAAAGACAGTTTAGATATGGCTATTTGCAGGGGACAAAGCTATGACCATGGAGCTAACAGGGCTGCATCAGACGAAGGTGTTCATAATCGAATTCAGCAGTTAAATCAGTATTTCTTTTGTCCCATGTGCTGCCCATTCACTGAATCATGTTGGAGAAGCTCCGGCAATCGTTCAAGTTGTGCTGTTTTTTGGAATTGTTGAGAGATTGTATATCCTGTTTTTCTGCTTCTGCTAGTCGTTGGGATGTGTTGAAAAAGCATATTCGCATTATATGAAAATGTCAAAGCACCGCAGGATGGTCAGCAAAGGTAGAGGCAATCTGTCCACTACAAAATCAGGTTGAGAATGTTCTTGCTGCTTTAGATGAGATCAAGGCTTCACACAATCTTACACCAGAACTTAATTCAGAAGCTGATAGCTTGCAAAGGAACATTTCAGATTTTTTTGTTTCTTGTTTTGGCCGAGATGTGATATACTATCTTATCAAAAATTAATGATGTGAGCAAAAAATTAGAGTTCGGATCTTGATGTTCAAATGACTCACAGTTTACTGCATGGCTTTTGAGATGCTTTAATGGTATTATGGTCTTCTGGGTTCACTACATCTAAGGAAACTGCTGCTTCATGGGCTGAAATGTTAGAAATATCCACACAGCTCAAAGACAAATGATGTCAAAAGAGGAAAGTAATGCCAGTAAAACCTTCAAAGGATGAAAAGTCATCAGATCCTGTAAGTTTTTGAACGGGACATTTTTAACCCCATCTTAGACACAACATTAACATAATTGGATGACAGGATATGTAAGTACAATAAAGTCAGACAAAGGTTTGCTTTCTTGATGGGCTGGAAACTGAAAAGTATCAGCAGCAAGGACCTAAAGAGGCACGCTCGAAATTGAGCAAGCACCTACCCTGAGGTTTTACACTTGGAGTTTTGAGAACAAGACTGAGCTCTTTGCCAGTTTTTACAAGTGAATCTTTAAGCATGCCGTTGGCAACAAAGGTGCCTGTTGGTCTACATTCATGATAAGTCTTTAGATGCAAGTTTACCTAAAATCAGTGTATTTTTTGCTGTCTTCCTATAACCATGGCCACTAATGAAAGGAGTTTCAGCAAGCTAAAACTAATCAAGATCTATCTAGGAATATCCATGGGGCAAGAAAGATTATGTGATCTGGCAGTTATTTCTATAGAGAATTCAGAAGCAAGGTGAATGGACTGGGGTGAGCTAATTAATGAGATTACTTCAGAGGAGACGAAGAAGGGAAAGTTCTTTTGTAAAAGTACTTAGTGATGATTGCAGTTTTTTGTGATAGGGAGATCGGGGGCCCCAGATTTGAGTCTTAAAACTGGGCCTGGAACACCCTCGGCATGGCACTAGCCCTGTGATAATTTAAATGTCAACACTGTAAACAATTTCATTCATCCTGTAAATTAAAAAAAAAAAGAGGGTGACAGATCTGCACTATTTAGAGGGAGTGACCTCTCAGTTTGGTGGCATAAGTAGATGGTGTTTGGGAGATGCCACCACTCAATTTCTTCCCCAGCATTGGGCATATTCAAACCACACCTTATAATTTGTTGTTTTATTTGTTTAATTTATTTGAAATTAAGACCTTCACAAATGATCCAGTCATAACACATTTTCATGCCTAGAATAAAGTTTTAACATATAAAAAATACATTTTGAAGTATCTCCCTTATGACCATTGCATAATCATTCTAGATTGCTTAGCATATTTAGGTTTTCCTTTTTTAAACTTTGGGAAGAAAAAGGCACCATAAAGGGAATGGATCCCTTTCCATTAAGAGAGGGAATATTAACATATTTTCCAACGGCAAATGTAGGATATTCCAACTAATCATTTCTGCTGATTTTTATTGCTCAAGCCCTATTTCAATGTGATTTTGGGAAATTAACTAACTGAAAGAGCCTCAGCTGAATATTTTGGAACCTAGAATGATTAGTCCTCCAACAAGATCTTAAAGAATTTCTAATTTTATATGTTTTGATTGGTAGTCATGAGGGATATTTACAAAGGTCAAGAGAGAAATGGAATGCAGAATTATCCAGGGGAAGATTGGAGGCTGATGTATAAACAGGTTACATTTACATCAAATCTAAAGAGAGGTTGAATTTAATTTTTCAGCACAGCAGATCAAATAAATATAACGTATAATGCCAAATCACAGCAGTATATTAAATGAACAATAGAGAGGAGGGAGTTAATGCAAGTGGCTTAGGAATGTGAAATACTGCTAAATTTTGGGCAGCAATTGAGTGAATGCAAGAATTTCTGGGCGCAATTAGTTTATTTCATCCCAACATTGGCATTTTAAATAATTAAGTTATATTAAAGTGCATTTCTGTTCTGAATGATGGCTGTAAAAGCTATATCATGGGATTCCTTATCTTTGGGCTTCAGTGGCTTCTAGTCAAATGCACTTACTTTACAAGTAAAAAGCTGTTTCTTTTTTTCCTAACAACCAGCCCTGCAAACTCAACCTCTCTCTGACAATCAAGCTGTGCTCTGTCCTACTTGCACTCCATTGCCAGGAACAACAATTTTGCGAGACTAGTTATACCCTCTGGGACACCTGTGCAACCATATTGTCTTATGCTTATCCTCTTTATTTCACGTGGGCAAACGGTGCATTGTTGATAATGGGGTTTCACTGGTGTAAATGAGCACAATTTTGAAGATAATGGGGTTATACAAGTGTAATTGAGGACATAATCTGAAAATGGGAGGGTGGCACCAATTGAAATGAGGGTAGATTTTGAGCTGCAGAATCACTCTTTGCAGTGGTGGTATAGAAGAAGGAAAGAACCCAGCTTGACTGAGAGTCTGAGTTTGCAGGGCTGGCAGTTAGGAAAAAAAATATCATTTAACTTTTAAGATGAGCACATCTGATATGGAAATCACTGAGATGCAAGATGCCTGGCACCCCACAATGCCATCTTCACAGTCACTTCTCAGAGCAGAACCGTATTATAAATAGCTATCAAAGAAAACTTATGGGACTAGCATAATGTGTAGCAAGAACATGTATAATGAGGCATTGGACAAAGGAATCTGTGCTTTCAGTGTCAGAATGGATGAAGGATATGACTGCATGTATCCCACTCAAATATATTACTTATCAACTCAGAAGACATCTAGAGACATTTAAGTAGATATGGCATCCAAAGTTCATCTTACATTTGGTATAAATTATTTCTAAATGTGACTGTTATAATGTAGCTTCTTTTGAGTTTTTTTATTTTAGTCATTTGAGTATGACCCTTTTTGACACTGACGCTGCTAAGCAAAGTGTCCCCTGTTCTTTGCAAACAACTCTCACCTCAGTGCAAATTCACACAAAACATGTTTTATAGGATATTTATCCATAAAGAGTAACATGGAAGGTATCTACAGAAAGTTTGTAATTTGTCAAGATTCAGAATCATTGTAAGATGTAGACACAGAAAACACTTAGGGACTAATGCATTTATATTGAAAGTATTATTTATGGACATGGAGTAAAAATTATTCACCAGGGGGATAATGTGATGGGCCAGTCAGGTAGGAGCGAGTTGTCACCCTGCCCTGTTAGTCGGTGTTGCAGTGCAAGGCTTGATTATTTAGTCTTGCTCAGTCCCAACGCTTTCAATGGAAAATCAGCAGAAGCAACTGCAAACAATCAAAACCATTTGAAAGTAAAAGACAAGGGTTTGTCCTCTTTATGAATAGAAACAAAAGACTGTTTCAGTATAACATAGACGAGGGAGAGGGCCTTTGAATCCTTTCACTGAGGCGTCATCTTGAGGAGCCATCTTGAGGAGCAAGATAGTCTCATGAAAAATTGGAATCTGGTTCCTGTGAAGGCTGCCAGCTCTGTAACAGACTGAAATTTGTGGGGAAAACTTACTTCATTAGACAGGAAAGGTAACTGTTAATACATATAGACCCAAGTTTGCATTTTATGATTTCCTTTTGTATTTTAACCATTTGTTTCCATCATATTCTCTTGTTTTTAGTTAAATCTTTATTCTTTCTTTTGTTTTATTACAAGTGCTCTCGAGTGCTGTGTGGTTTACAGGAGTAGTGAACTGAGGCACACTGCTCTTTTGGGAGCAGAGGATCTGGAGTTTCTGTGAGTAGCTAGTGTCGGGCTGGACATGGTGGGGGAACAATTCAAAGGGACTCAGGGACTAGGGTGCACCTATTGTTAACCTGCAAGGCAAAACCAGCATTGGCATAGCCCAGAGGACCATGTTTGAGTGGCTGGAAGGTTTGGGGTGATAGGAAGCTGACACCCAGCCAGGCACAGGCAAGAGTCCTCATGCTGGAGGGGTGACTTTCAGTCCTAGGTACCCTGAGAACCGTCTCACTCTCATATTTACATATAATTATGTTTTATGAGGTATATACTGTGGTTGTTTAAGGAATTATATATATACACATGCAAACTGATTTGAAGAAGCTATTGGTATCCATTGCTCACAGCCCCTGAAAGGAAGTGTAGATTAGGGGCCAAACCCAACTGGACCTGCTGAGGACACCTGGTTGGTAAAAGGGGGTGCTTCAGCCTGGAGACCCAGTCTAAGAGTAGGCAGAATCATGGGATTCCACTCTGAGAGAAGGGCAGGCACTGGGTCTGTCACTTGAAAGAGATTGAGTGAAGGGTCAAAGATACAACTAACTGAAAGTCTATGGGAGTAACAGGGGGAAAGCCTATAGATGTTGACTACTCTACACCCCCCTCAAGGGTTGACAGCACAGCTGACTCAGGGGGGAGAATGTGATTGTGGGTAAAACTCTATTCTTGAGTCTGCACTAATTTTCTATATGAAGTTAGTCAAGTCATTGACATTCCCACTGCCTCAATTTCTCAATCTATAAAACAGTGATGAATATTTTCCTGCCATCCAGAATCGCTTGGAGGTAGAAGTGGGTGTGCAATGGTTTTCCTGTCCTGTGAAAATTTTTAGGACTTAAAAAAAAAAATCTTTCCAGTCTGCATGCAGATGAAATCAAGACATTTTGAATGTTTTCATGAAAAGAAAGATTGAAAGAGAGACTAACCCACCCTAGAAAAGCTTGGTGGGTAGGACACTTACCTGGGATGTGGGAGATCCATGTCATTAGTGAGTGCCCTAACCACTGAGCTCTTCTGGACTGAGTCTGTCTTGACCAGAAATTCCATCCTGGAGCTGAGAAACCTTTCTCAATGAAAGTATAGTTGACACTGATATGTTTTTGCATTTCAGTTTTGATGCATTGGCATTTTCCAATGAAAAACCAAATTGTCAAAAACTTCCTGACCAGCTCTACTTTTTGTTCTTCATTGTTGTCTTCTTTTAGCCTTAGTCCCATCTAGACAGAGCCAGTTCTTCAAGTCCTTGTTCCCCAGTGCAGTCCATCTTGCAGCATTTCCTCAGAAACTCCACAGCTAATCAAATCCTTTGTATGAAATCCATCCATCTAGTTTTGTCTTCCAACCCTTCTCTTACCCTCCACTTTTAAGTTTAACACCCTATATTCTTCCAGTCTTTTTTTCTCAGGCCCAAAACATCTAAGTCTGGATTTTCTCACTTTTCTACAATTGGTACCACCTTCACACTTCCTCTAATTCATTTGTTCCAAACACGGTCCATTCTAGTAACTCCAAACATCCATCTTAGCATTTTCATTTCCACTGTATTCAAGATCTGCTCCTGTCTCTTCCTCAGTGCCCAGCATTAAAAGTCATACAAAAGTGCAGACCTAATTACCGTCTTATTTTTCAATTTGATAGGCATTCTCTTATCACAGATCACTCCATTCACTTCTCTCCATTTAGTCCACGCCTTTCCTGTTCTGCTTATAAGTTCATTGTTGAGTTCACCATTATTTTGTACTATTGAATCTAGATACTTGAACTGCTATACCTTTTGTAGTGGCTGCGACACTGTCCCTCCCCCTTACTGCATCTTAAAGTCCCACTGTCTTCATGCAAGCTCTCACTGAATCTATAGATCAAATACTCTGTTTTATATCTGTTGATTTTAATGCTGTTTCTTTCAAGTGTGCATCTCCGGTTCTTTAAATTTTTCCCCACTTCCTCTTTGCTCTCCCCCATGAGTACTACATCATCTGCAAAGAGCATGCACCAGGATGCCACTCTCTGGATGTTCTGTAAATGCACTGAACGCCAACATCCTGACTAGCTATAGTATGTACAATCAATGTTTGTAAAGCATTTTGACATCCTTGAGTGGTAAGTGCTAGAAGTATGCAAAGCATCATTATTATTGTCTGATCTTCTACCTGCTGGATCAGCAATTTCCATATATGATATGTCAAAGCTATACAGGGAAAGTAATCAGAACAGCAATAACTTATGATCCAAAGTTATACTGCTTTCAGAGAACAACATGATGCACAGAGTGGTTCTTCCATCTCCTCCTTCTCAGGCTACCTCGATCCTTCTGGTTGCATAAAATTGAGGTCACATGTTATGGCAACAGAGAGGCTATAGAGAGCTCCACAGAAGGAGAACGTTTAATGTTGCCCTTCTCCATGTGGAATCCTGATTCACTTTTATTAGGATTTCCAGTCATGTTGCATGACAGAAAGGAAATGACACATAGCTTCATGTTTCCTTCCCTTCTGACCCTGCTGGTTTAGGGGGCAGCTTATCCAGTGTCTAACAGTTTGGGTCATGGATGTGGGGTACTTAGCTTGATCCAGGGAGCCCTTCAGTGCCAACTGGCAGAGAGCACACCTTATCATAGAGACCCGACACACTCATAGCCCCAACCTGCTGTTGTCATAATCTGTACCTAGAAGGTGTTATGTAAGATGTCATACGAAAACTGGTAACATACTGGCCATTAATATCACTGCAGTATCTGTGTATGGGTGAGGTATAAAGAATTATAGGTGTATGTTGGAAATATATTCCTAAAATGTGTTTGGCAAGCAATGCCTAGCCTGTCCTAGACAAAGGAGTCTTGTTTGCTGGCTTGACTGTGTCTTCAATGTAAATTAAGCCAGGTGTGACCAAAGACAATGAAAAGCACATATCAGGTAAACAAAGCCATCAGGTGAGCAAGTGGGGGAAGATGGCCACTTAACAATTTCAATTGGGGATGGGGACTGCATCCCCATGAAAGCCTTCCTGCCTTTTCAAACAGGGTCAATGAACTTTGGGAAGATATAAGTAGAGGCAAGAAACCTTTTTGTTACCTATCACGTTGGGGACAAGAAACCTTTTTGTTACTTATCACGTTGGGGACATAGGCGAGCAGCGCCATTTCATAGACTCTAGGACTGGAAGGGACCTCGAGAGGTCATCGAGTCCAGTCCCCTGCCTGCATGGCAGGACCAAATACTGTCTAGACCATCCCTGATAGACATTTATCTAACCTACTCTTAAATATCTCCAGAGATGGAGATTCCACAACCTCCCTAGGCAATTTATTCCAGTGTTAACCACCCTGACAGTTAGGAACTTTTTCCTAATGTCCAACCTAGACCTCCCTTGCTGCAGTGTAAACCCATTGCTTCTTGCTCTATCCTTAGAGGCTAAGGTGAACAAGTTTTCTCCCCTCCTCCTTATGACACCCTTTTTGAGCTCATGAAAAGTGGATCCGCTTGACCCAGACAGCAAGAGTAGCTGGAAAATGACTATAGGTGAGAATCCTGCTTAGCCAGAGATTGTAACTTGCTGAAGTTAAGTTTTATTAATTAGAAAGTGTCTTAGTTTTGCTTGTAACTGTATTACTTAAATCTCTGTTCTCTGGTAATAAACATATTCTTGTCTTATTACAAAACCATCTCCATGCAGTGGACCCAACTGAAGGGTAAAATCCTCATCCAAAGTAACAGGCTGGTGTGTGTTCTGTCTCTTGGGAGACAGTAAACTTGGTAACTTCTGCAATGGTCCCAGGGGAGGGACTGGACACTGCAAGGGGTCGGTTCTGGGGAGACTCGGGACTGGCAGAGCTGTTGGTGTCACACTGGAAGGAGTAACCAGGCTGGGGGAAGTCAGGGTGAGGCCATTGTGCTGTGAACAGGCTGCTGGTGTCAGGGCTCTGAGCCAAAGCTGCACAGCACAGAAGCACCCAGGGTTATTGGGCAGGTGGTGACACAGCCCCTTATTGGTCTGGGTGAACCCTAGGTTTTCTCACTGGCTGAAACTCAACCCAGATAATACCAAGATTGATCTCACAGGATTGGCAAAAGAGGAGGATTTGGTGGAAGTTACATAAGGACCACTTAATTTGTTGGGTGTGCTTGCTGTTTTGTTTTTAAGGTTCATAATGCAGGGCACTTGCTGGATCCCCAGCTAATTCTATAGATCTAAACCGTGGTTGCCAAGGGTGCTTTTTGTCACCTGTGCTTGGCAAGATGGCTGTGCCCTTTTTTCTCAAAGGTGAACTTGTCCAAGGTTGTCCATGTATTTTTCACCTAGAGGTAAGATTATTGTAACAGAGCTCTCTGTGAGCCTACCCCTACATTCAGCAATTGCTGCCAGCTCAGAATGCAGCAGACCACTAATTCAATGGCATTTTTGACTCAGAGCACAGTATACCTATGGTCTACATTGCCTTCCAGACAGGGGCATGTGCAAGGGGGGGCAAGCAGGGGCATGCCCCCCATGAGCAAGGGCACATAACTCCCCCGGGGCCAGGGCAGGGGGAGTGAGCTCCTTCAGGCCAGGGTGGGAGATGACAGCTTCTCCAGACACTAGGGGAGTGGGAGAAAGCCAGCTCCTCAGGAGGCACACAAAGTGCCCCCCCCCGCAAAGCATCCACATTTTTATTCCTGTGCAGGCCCCTGCTTTTGGATGTTTTGCAGGCAGAGTGTAGGTGTTGGCTTTGAGCTTATAAAGCTATGAATGGCTTGGGACCTGACTACTTAGGAGACCAACTCCCTTTTGCATGTGATAACACAGCTGTTGCAATCCTCCAAGGTGTCTGAAGTAATAGATCTGATCTAAATAAGATGGGGCTGGGAGCAATTTGTCTGTGGTTAGAAGCCTTGATTCAGGAAGTCACTTATTGTCTTGACTCACCAGAGGCCATGTATGGTGACTTTCAGGGCACGCTGTAAGACTCTCATGTTTTCCTAGGCCTGGAGGAGGAGGAGGAGATTTAGGCTTCTCTGGGGGTGGGAAGATATTTTTAATTTTTTTTTTATTTATTTAAGATTTTTATGTATTTTGATAAAAGTCTGTGTGTTTAAATTATGGAATGTTTCTACAGTACGTGATTTAGATATACATCAAAATATAGCAGGATTAATAATTCATTAAAAGTGTCAATTTCCTTGTTAATATTAACGAAGAATTTGTTTAAAAGCCGAACTCAACACCACAATTATCAGCCTATTGTGAATTGTCACATCAGAAGCTTCCTGCTAACGTGCTCAGCCATGTGACATTCCATTCAAGAGGATAGATTTGTTTGATAGACTAAGGCTGCAAATACTAAATATTTCTGTAACCTATTGTAACAGGGTGTCGCAGCACCCGCTTGGCTCCTGCCCCGGCTGTGCTGACAAAGTCACTCAGAGACCCTGGAGTTCAGTAGCCACTGGTGCTGTTTATTTACCGGTTGTGCTCCCATCCCCTATTCACCATACACAGCTTGGGTGATTGCTCTGTTTCCACTCCTCACTCACCTTCCCAGCTCCCTTCCACCCACCCTTTTATATAGCCCCAGGCTAATTGGGCGGGCAGCTGTCTCCCATTCACCAATTAGGAGCAGGTTTTCTCTAGCCAGCTTCAATTTGCTTCCCTTAATAGGAGCTGGCATGCCAGAGGGCTGAGGCAGCAGTCCTTGCCCAGCACCCTGTCACACATATAGACACAGTATGTCAGATCCTCAGCTGATGTAAATCAGTATAGCTCCCTTGAAATTAACAGAGCTACACTGATTTTTACACACACACACACACACACACACACACACCTAGCTATCTATAAAAGAGCCTACCCTGGCCACTGCAGCCACACACAAACTCCCAGTTAAGGCCCCATTTTGGTAAGGTACTTAGGCGTCAGGGCCGGTGCAACCACTAGGCAGCTGCCTAGGGCACCGAGATTTGGGGGCGCCGCTGCCAATCAAGACGCTGGCTGCAGATCGCAGACTGGAGGGAGGGAGGACGTATATGATAAGAACCCCGCTCTCAGTGAATTGCTCTCCTGCCATTTAGAAAGCCAGCGAAGGCCTTTGATTGTGAATCAATACAGACAGGTACATTTACACAGTGATAGCTCCTTTGTCTTGTCGATTGCACAGCAGCCAGAAGGAGCGTGGAGCAGCTGGCTGCAGGAAGTGTAAGACCCCTACTGGGGCTGAGCTGTGCTGCCAGTGAGGTGCAGCCGGGGCCGGCTTGCATGGCATGCTCGGAGACAGGCTGCAGGATTTGCAGGCAGAGGAGGCTCTGCTCCCTGGGGAGAGAAGGGAGGGACACCGCAGCTCTGCGGGCTCTCTCGCGTGGAGGGGCGGCTAAGCCGCTTTAACCCACCTCCCTGCACCCCAGCTTTCTACCCTCCCGACCCTGCTTTGGCGTGAGGGCCGCGCACGCTCTGCCTCACAGTCCTGCCTGCCCCACGCCCCCCTGCCGGAGTGAGAGCCCAGCATTCAACTCCCCAGCCCGGGTGCAGGACGGACTCATGAAGGCAAAGCAGGCGACACGATCCCGTTGCCCTGTTGCAATTGGCCCGCTGCTGCATGCCAGTGTTGGGGTTACTAGGCCTGCCTGAGAGTTCTTCCATGTTTTAACTCTGTTCTTCCATGTTTAACTCTGATCGACCTTAACAGCCAAGGACAGGTATTGGAATGTGTAAATAGCTAGTTAGCAATTACGACCTTGCTCATTTCAGGTACCAAACAATAATGGTGAGGTTTGCATGTTTCTAGCTGAGGAAGGGGTAATAAACTAAGGGTAAACAGGACCAAATAACTGTTTAGAGAGAAGTTACTAACAAACTAGATTTATAGCCCTAGAATGATTTAGTTGCTTAAATGTATAAACATGTCTTTGGTAGAAAGGGGAGGGGGAGTGGGGGGTGGTAGAGAGGGGGAGAGAGGAGGGGGCTTAGTTGTAAAATGTATAAAGAAGAGAGAAACTGTTTTTGCTGGTGTGCTCGATTTGAGACTTGCCTGTCTCCTTGCACCACTTTGAGATCTCAAATAAACTTTGATTGTTTCTCCACCCCGGTATGTTTATTGGCGTGAAGCACTCCGGGCACCGAACCTCACTGTTGCTATCCTCGGGCCCCTGTGCCGGCAACACCAGGGACTGGAGAGGAGAGCGCCCATTTCACCTTGCGGCTCTTCGAATCCTACCCCGCCACCCAGCCAAACCCAGATTGTTCCTCTCTCCCCTCCACACCCGAACCTGGTCTGCTTCCCTTCCCCTCCCCAGCCAAACCCGATCCTCCCAGACAGTGACCGAACCCTGTGTGCATCATCTGCTCCCCTTGCACTCCCGAGCCAAACCTGAACCCCCACTGACCGAACCCGGTCTGCTTCCCTTCCCCATCTAACCCGATACCCCACTGACTCAACCCGGTCTGCTTCCCTTCCCCACCAAACCCAATCCCCCAGTATGACGGAGTATCCGCCATTCTAATTTTATAAAAACAACAAGGAGTCCGGTGGCACCTTAAAGACTAACAGATTTATTTGGGCATAAGCTTTTGTGGTAAAAAACCCACTTGTTCAGATGCATGGAGTGAAAGTTACAGATGCAGGCATTATATAATGACACATGAAGAGAAGGGAGTTACCTCACAAGTGGAGAACCAGTGTTGACAGGGCCAATTCGATCAGCGTGGATGTGGTCCACTCCCAATAAAAGATGAGGCGGTGTCAATTCCAGGAGAGGCAAAGCTGTTTCTGTAATGAGCCAGCCATTCCCAGTCCCTATTCAAGCCCAAATTAATGGTGTTAAATTTGCAAATGAATTTTAGTTCTGCTGTTTTTCTTTGAAGTCTGTTTCTGAAGTTTTTTTGTTCAAGAATAGTTACTTTTAAATCTGTTATAGCATGACCAGGGAGACTGAAGTGTTCTCCTACTGGCTTTTGTATGTTACCATTCCTGATGTCTGATTTGTGTCCATTTATTCTTTTACGTAGGGACTGTCTGGTTTGGCCAATGTACATGGCAGAGGGGCATTGCTGGCACATGATGGCATATCACATTAGTAGACGTGCAGATGAATGAGCCCTTGATGGTGTGGCTGATGTGGTTGGGTCCTCTGATGGTGTCGCCAGAGTAGATATGGGGACAGAGAGAAGGCAACGAGGTTTGCCACAGGGATTGGTTTCTGAGTTAGTGTTTCTGTGGTGTGGTGTGTAGTTGCTGGCGGACTCCTTGTTGTTTTTGTGGATACAGACTAACACGGATACTCCCTGATACTTGACACCATGCAAGGCTCTAATTTTATAAATTTAATTTATAACAATAATTGGATATTATAAAAGTAGAATAAAATGTAGTAGACTTTGATATGGAAGAATGAAGGAAGGAAATGACAGTGTATTGTGTATAATGTATGTGATTTATTTTAAGATCCATGCTATGCTGTGCAAAGTGAAAACAATAACAATGTCAACACTGTCAGGTTATTCATTTATTTTTATTAAATATGTAGACTAAATAATGAAATTAATAAATTTTCAAGCCAAACATGTATTAATTCTAATGAACAATGCCACATTATGCAGTATTCATTTTTGAAAGTTTATAATAAGTGATGCTCCGGGGGAAGGGGAGAGGGGAGTTGGGCGCAAGGTGGAAGTTTCACCTAGGGCGCAAAATATCCTTGCACCGGCCCTGTTAGGCGTGTCTAAATTTAAGCAGGTGAATAATTCAATTGATTTCAGTGGGACTGCTCTTGTTCTTAAACGTAACATGTGCTTAAGTACTGTAGTGAATTGGGACCTTAGGATAAGAGATCAGTGATACCGTTTTTAGTATTCAAATCCACCTGTCTCCAAACACTGAAACATTCTGATATCCATTTGTTCTTTTCTCCAAATACAGTGGAAAGAGCTGAAAAGTTGCAACTTCCCTGCAGAGCCCACAGTGAAGGATGTGCAGAGTCTGAAAATTCCCCTTCATCACTTGCACTGCCGTGTGGTACCTTCACTCTTCAGCTGCCTTCCCTGTACCTTTGCTTTGTCTCTTGACCTCCTTTTTTTCCCTTCGCCAATTGTGCTTGAAAAAGGCTCCTGCTCAAAACATTGTCAAGAACTGTACTTTCTATTTTCAGCCTGAATTTATATGGTCTTTTACATTTGCAGTCCTCCAGTCTCCCTTGTGACTGTTTGTGTTCATACAAGAGAGATCTAATTCCAAATCACAACAATCCTGATATAACAATCCTTATAGCACTAGGTGATTTTAATAAATAAATAAATAAAATACAGTGTCAGAATGTTTTAAATTACATTTGAATTAAGACATTTAAGGAAATGATATAAAACATAGAAGTGACCCACAGAAATAACGGTGGATGAAGTTCTGCCCAGAACTTATTTGCTAATTACAGATGCCATAGCCAAGTTGCACAATGACCCAGCAACACAGTTACTGGCGTGGTACAGAAACATCCCATAATTAGGTTCATTATATGTTATATCTGGCCAAGACTCACTGGCGAGCATGTACCGTGTAAATTAAAATAAAGAAAACATAACATTAACAAAATATTGTGTGGGTTAATCTTGAGGTCCTTGCTCATTTTATATATATGTGTGTAGTCCACCTATAGATCTACTAATGGTTGCCAGACTTTGTCATGTACATGTAATTTAATCAGTTTATTGAATGTTATTTTCTCACTATTTCTATTCTTCAGTAGCTCCCCATGTGGACATTCTTATTCTGGAATAAGCTTGTCCATACACAGATTCCAAGGCCAAAAAGGACCACTGTGATCATCTAGTCAGACCTCTGGTATAACACAGGCTAGAGAACTCCCCAAAAATAATTACTAGAGCAAAGCTTTTAGAAAAAACATCTGATCTTTAAAAATTGTCAGTGATGGAGAATCCACCACAACCCTTAGTAAATTTGTTCCAATGGCTAATTACCCTCTCTGTCTAACATGCACCCCTTGCAATAGGAAGAAAGCCTGAAACATAAGCCCTTGTATTAGAGGCCTGGTATGAGGCAGGACTTGCTCACGGAATCTGGCAAGAATAGTGCTGATATTGCAGAAATACACATTCCTGAGAAGTGCTAGTCACAAAGTGCTCACGCAAACACATCCCGATATCAAGTGGTACCAAAATATCCCGATATCAAGGATATTGCAAAAACATTCCCCAAGGATAACAGGAACACACTGACCCCTCCTAAAAGATAAGGTCAGGATAACAGTATGTAATAAAAATGTTTGAATCAAACCAAGATGTACAAGTTAATGGGTAATAACTAATCATGTCAGAAGGGCAGTACTAATTTGTTTGTATCGGGGTATAAAGATGTATCTCAGAGGGAGTGTCTTTGTCTAGCCTAGGGAGGAACGTAAAGTCCTGCTGTTCACTGAGCTGGTCCATTGTTACGGGCATACATGTATTAGTGGTCCGGTAGAGTCTGCGGGAAACTAATACCATGCTTCATCAACAAAAAACCTGGCTGAGTGCCTTCATCCTTTAACAGATCTTGTGGTCATTGGGCAATTTGCTCAAGGTCTGTCGTGCCAACTGTCTGCACAGGGCTGGGGCGGCACACAAAGGAAACACACACACGCATCTATGAACATCTTACCACACTGGTGACCCCGACGTAAGTACGTGAAGTAAGTGCACTGCCTTAAAATGCCTTACATTACTAAATTAATATAACAAATTTGGTGAATATTAAAAATTCAAACAAACGAATGGTAGCAAACAACATGAAGGCAAAAAAAACCCTAAAGTGATTACAAAAAAATTGTTACACAGTAACTACAAATTGGGTAATCAAATTCCCTGTTAGCACCAGTCATAATTTGCGTCAGTGACACTGCATCCTAACTAAAGCATATGTTATTCAAAACAATCTTGTCCAGTGTCTGAGTACCAACACTAAATCCTAACACAGCAATATTTAATAAATTGGTTACTGTCCATTCAGTAGGTTATCGGAAAAATGGCATCCAGAAAAAACAACTAAATCTACATCAACTACTGGTGTAGCATAAAGCAATGAAACCAATAAAACAAAAAAACTAGCCATTCCTGTTTCCTACCCAGCAAAGCTTACCTTAGGGTAACAACCAGCACTAAAAGGAACCTATAATATGAATGGTTTCAAAGTAGCAGCCGTGTTAGTCTGTATCTGCAAAAAGAACAGGAGTACTTGTGGCACCTTAGAGACTAACAAATTTGTTTATGCTCCAATAAATTTGTTAGTCTCTAAGGTGCCACAAGTACTCCTATAAAATATGAATGGACAGTACTGGGTAGTAACTAATTACAAAACATTTATATATAAAGGCCTCATGTGTTATGTTGCTACTCCAAATTTCTGTTTTCCTTCTCATAGACATAGCACTGTAGAACACTATAATAATGCCTATCCCAGTATTTCAAAACACTCAGCCTTCTACCAATAATAATACAGGTGATAACTGTAATTGCCCGAATAGGAATGTGTTGCTATCTGCAGCATCAAAGTAGAAGTGCCAAACTACAACACCAAAATGGAAAAGGATTGTTATGCTTAAATATAAGGTGGTGTCATATGTACACATATATATGAATTAATTATCTGAAAGTGCCCCCAAGGCTCAATCCTAGAACTACATTCCTCAATCAATGTCCCGGGCCTAACATTCCCAGGCCCACCATAAGGAACTACACATGATTGGAAAATAAAATCTGTCCACCAGTTGTACAAAAAAATGTGCAAACTAAGTGACATATGGAGCGTAAATGTATAAATGGAAAAGTAAGGTGGCCAAATAATAGTGTTTAGCCCACTGAGTCATCTTCAGTCCATGCATTGTGCTTTTCTAGAACAATGGGTAAACATTTTCAAGTCTGCTTTTGTCTAGCTGCAACTTCCAGCCATTGGATTGTCTTCTGCTTTTCTCTGCTAGATTGAAGATCCCATTATTAAATATTTGTTCCCCAGATGGATATCTGTAGACTGTAATAAAATCACCCCTTTCCCTTTTTCTTTGTTAAACTAAAGGATTGAGCTCTTTGAGTCTATCACTATAAGGCATGTTTTCTAATTCTGTAATCTTTCTTGTGGCTCTTCGATGAACACTCTCAAATTTATCAACATCCTTCTCCAACTGTGGGCACCTGCCCTGGACACAGTATTCCAACTATAGTCACACCAGTGACAAATATAAAGGTGAAGTAACCTCTCTAATCCTACTCAAGATTCCCCTGTTTATACATTGCAAGATTGCATTAGCTCTTCATGTTCAGCTGATTATCCACCACAGCTCCCAAATATCTTCAGTCACTGCTGCCCATGATAGAGTCCCCCATCATGTAAGTATGACCTACGTTCTTTGGTCCAGATGTATACATTTACACGTCACCATATTAAAATCATGTTGTTTGCTTGCACAGAGTTTACCAAGTGATCCAGAATGCTCTGTATCAGTGATCTGTCCTCATCATTATTTATCACTCCCCCAATTTTTGTGTCCTCTGCAAATTTTCTGAGTGATAATTTTATGTTTTTGTTCAGGTCTTTGATAAAACATTACATAGCATAGGGGAAGAAATGATCCCTGCGGGACTCCACTGGAAACACTCCTGTTAGAGGATGATTCCCCATTTACAATTACATTGTGAGACCTATCAGTCAGTTGCTAATCCACTGAATCTGTGTTCCACATTAATTTTAGGAGAGACACAAGGTTTGTGAGGCAATATATTTTATTGGACCAACTTCTGTTGTTGGAAAAGACAAGTTTTCAAGCTTCATAAAGCTCTTTGACCTGAAGCTTGTCTCTTCCACCATAAAAGATATCATCTCACCTACCTTATCTCTCTCATACCCTGGGACCAACATGGCTATAACAACACTGCAAACAACAATGTTAATTTTATATCGTTCCATTTTTTTCATCAAAATGTTGTGCAGTACCAAGGCAATCAAAGCATTGTATGGTACAAGTCAGGTACTGCACAGGGAGTTATTCAGGAATAGATAGGGTGTGAATTTAAAATCTATCTATTCCTGAATAACTTTTCCATGTAGACAAGTCCTGTTAGAGCATTGCTTCAACGTGTAATGTTTCAGATGCAGAGTGTCCTGACCCCAGATGGTTGGTGCGCTGTAAGCTTCCTGTCCTGTTTGCTAAGAGAATCTTATTTTCGTCTCATCCTAGGACCAGGACCAATTCTAAGTCCCGGGCCGGCTCCAGGCACCAGCCCACCAAGCATGTGCTTGGGGTGGCGCCTGGAGGGGGGCTGCGCGGCGGGGCGCTCCGGCCCGAGAGCGGTGCCGCGACTGGGCTCGCCGCACTCCCCGCAGCGCTCCTGCCGCCGGGGGCTCTCCACCCTCCCCTCGGCACTCTGGCCACCGGAGAGAACGGAGAGCCGCGGCGGGCTCTCCGCCCTGCTCCCGGCACTCTGGCCGCCGGAGAGAGCGGAGAGCCTTGGCTGGGCTCTCCGCCCTTCTCCCGGTGCTCTGGCCACTGGGGGCTCTCCGCCCTTCTCCCGGCGCTCTGGCCGCCGGGGAGAGCGGAGAGCCCCAGCCGGGCTCTCCGCCCTCCTCCCAGCGCTCTGGCCGCCGGAGAGAGCGGAGAGCCCCGGTCGGGCTCCCCACCCTCCTCCCCGCGCTCTGGCCGCCGGGGAGAGCAGAGCCGCGGCGGGCTCGCCGCCCTGCCCCCAGCGCTCCGGCCGGTGGGGGATTGCTCGGTGCCCTCCCCTGCCGCACTGGCGGGGGAGGGGGGCGGCGGGTGGCTTTTTTGCCTAGGGCGGCAAAAAAGCCAGAGCCGGCCCTGTCTAAGTCGTGATAGCTCCACAACCACCAGGAGTAGGAACTAATGTTAATGCACAGTTGGGAAAGGGAGGTTCCCAACTTTTCAGTTTTGCTGAGCAGTTTATTACAGCTCTGGTGAATCACAAGACATCTTACCATTACTCTGCTCCAGACTGTGTTTGCTCACTTTGAGCATCATTAATTCTGGAACCATGTGAGATTTTCCAGCAAAAATCTAGAACCATTGGTGTGTTGAGATAAGAAGATGTCAAGGCTGATTCCCCACTCTGGCACTTTGAGTGCAGAAGGTGGGGGCCCACAAGGATTCTAAAAATTAATACTGGCCACTCCAGGCTGGTATTAAACTCCCAAGGTTACAGCTTCTTTCTGACCTTGGATGGGTAGATGTTGCCACCACCCAAGTGCAACCCCCTCACTTTCGAGAACCCAGGAAGGAGTACTTGAGAATTCCTTCCTGTGGGGTACCCTCAAGCCCTTTCACCACCCTCCGGGGAAGAGCTGAGAAAGAAAACAAATCAGCTGTTGCCACCAGCTAATTAAACAACATATGCACAAACCTCTTAGGACACATACACAAAAAAAACCCCAATTCTGTTCTTAAAAAAGGTAAATTTTATTAAAATTAAAAAGAAAGAAAATATATTTGGAACTTAGGTTATTGCTAGAATTAAAAAGAGCAAATATAATAATTAAGCATCAAGAATGGTTTTCTTGAGGTCCAGCTTAAAGGTCACAAGCAAAACAAAAGCATTTGGGGGTTAGCAGAGAGGAGTCCACAAGCCAATAAGAAATAAAAGAAATAACCCTAATCACGTCTTCCTAGACATTCCTTGATTCACTTACATATCTGGGGTTCAAATAAGTAGTTCTAAGTATGATCTGATGATTTATCATACCTGGCTTAAAGCTTCTTATAGCATTGCTGCTATGTATATCTTCTCTCCGGAGAACAACCACAGACAAACAAAGGCAAAGTTTTTTCCCCCAATTTTAAAAAGTTCTAGCCCTCCCATTGGCTCTTTTGGTCAGGTGCCCACTCACTTCCCTTTACCTATGCATGCAGTTAGACTTTTAAACCCTTTACAGGTAAAGCAAGTAGAGAACAGCTACCAAGAGGGATTCTATAGCTAACTGGCTGGCTGGGTGTCTACAAAAGGGAGCTACCCCCGTCTCATTTATCACAGGAGAGGTGCGATTCTCCTCCCCACATACCCTCTCCAATAAACTGGAAACACAGTGCCAAACACTGATGTTCCTTTCAAATCATCCATAAGAGGAAAGAGGACACAGTGATCCACACAATGATCATTCTGATGTAAGTCAAGAACACAAAGACAACTAAAATCTTTTATAAAATAAGGGTGTTAGCAAGAGAAATAAGTCTTGTGCTTAAGGGAGCATATCTGGATTTCATTCCTGGTCCTACCACAGAATTTCCAGGTGAACCTGACCAATTCATTTAATCTCTCTGTCCCTTATCCCCCTTCTGCAGATAGGGTTGCAGAACAGAAGTATAATTTCCTTTTTCTATTTTGCTTATTAGTAGAAGCTCTTTGGGGTCAGGTCTGTCTCTTACTATGTATATGTACAGCATCTAGCACATTCGAGTCCCAGTCTAAGTGGGGCCCCTCAGCACTACAGTTATATCATAATAGTAGTAGCCTAATATTGTGATGTTAATTCCCCCCCCACACACACACATCTTGGTAGGAATATATGGGGAAACTAGCACTGCAGCATCATATGACTAGGGCCTAAATTGGAAACTTAAGATGAAATTTCATGTGGAATATCTTGATTTTTTTCAAGCCCACTTTTCTCCCTTCCTTGCTACCATTTCCCACGCACTGACATTCATGTGATGGCAACAGGTCAACCAAAAACTATAGAAGGGAACATTTATTTAGTTCACCATACATTCTCCTCTGCAAACACAGCAGATGTGTTTGCATCACTTCTCAAGTCAAAGGTAAATGTGAACAGATTCAAGTTAGGCTAAAGGCTAGACTCCTCTTTCAGCTGTGCAAACTGCATTCATTGCTGACAATAGCTGCTGCTTGTGAATGCATGTCAGAATAAAATTTGGTACAGATTACGAGGTTTATGGGGCAGAGAGGATGGCTTTTTCATCCACTAGACCATGTGTCTGAATCAAAATTGCTCTATTCATTCATAAGGCTGTAATAAGATCAGTTAGGACGTTCAAGCTATCCTTAATCACAGGTCCCCCCAAGAAAATCATATTGTTTGGATCTAGTGGAGATGGGACATTTGAACTAAGGGAAACTAGTGGAAACCAATGCATTTTCTTATATAGGTCTCTGTAATTGGAGCTGACACCTTTTGGAAGAGAAGCATGTGTCCTGGAGGAAGACAATGCTTTTGTTCAAAAAGAATGAGAAAGTTACTAAAATAAGACATCTGGCCGTTTCACCTTGTTGGCAAGTGCTCCTGGAAATGATTGATAACTTGTGCTCCAGCACAAATGCCAGGAACTGCCAGTGCTGTAAATTGTGCTATAGTCCATACATCCCCATTAAATTCTCAGCACTCTTTCTAGAGTCAGAGAAGTAATATCAGGCTCGGTATGCTGACAGGAATAGCAAGCCCACTAGTCTAAACTAAATTTACTTAACAAAATTAAATGGATTCCTTCACTAAAAGGATCAAGTTGGCAGCCACCACAAAATATAAAGAGGAGAAAAAAAATCTGGTCTTGGACGCTTTGAGGAATGATAGGCTTAAAAGGAACAGAAAAGAAAAACATTGAAATATTCAGTGCAAAGGCTTTGTACGAGCCCTGTTTATAATACATGATCTGGATTTCCTTTTGCATAGACAGTGAGCAGGGACAGTATTGAGAAGGATCAGAACTAAACATAAATAGAAACTTGCTATGAAAAGGTTTAAACATGCAGTGGAAGGGAGAAAATGCCCTTCAGTTTTTATTTTTCAATAACACAAGGCTGTGAAGCACAAAATGACTGAGAAACACATGGGAAATATTCAAAAAGTAATATGCCTGGAAATGCCTTGGTAATTATTTTTAAGTCCCAAATTCTTTCTGTAACACTGATTCAAATCTGGATTAAATGCACTGAAAATGATGGAATTACTCCAGATTTACATTGATGTAACAGAATAGAATCTGTCCCTAAAATACCAAAGTGATTCCAATGTGTCACCATGTTCTTTGATCTCAGAACAACACTGTAATTTACTAGAGAGAGAAAATTTCCCTTATAACTACGCTTTTTGCAAAAATACTCACGGGAAGGAAGTCCTAAAAGAGCGTCTCATGGAGTATATTTGCCCTTGTTCTGTCATGGGGGTGGGGTTCTGGGCTCCCCAATGGATTGAAAACAGCTACATGTCCTCTCCAAATCCATGGACCCTGGAAATTCTGCATGAGTAAGGGCACAAGCCCTCTGCACAATTAGCCTTGCCTCTGGGGTTCCAGGGCCACCCAGGGGGGCAAGTGGGGCAATTTGCCCCAGGCCCCGTAGGGACCCCCACAAGAGTTTTTTGGGGCCCTGGAACGGGGGTCCTTCACTCGCTCCGGGGGCCCTGAAAAACTCTTGTGGGGCCCTGGCCCCCAGAGCTTCTTCCGCTCCTGGTCCTTGGCGGCAATTCGGCTGAGGGTCCTTCCGCTCTGGGACCCGTCGCCGAAGTGCCCTGAAGACCCATGGCGGGGGGTCCTTCTGTCCCGAGCCCCCTGAATCCTCTGGGCGGCCCTGTGGGGTTCCTTATTCCCCCTCCCCTGCTCCTGGGCAGCCTATTATTAGAATGGCACTGCCTCAGATTCCTGAATCTCTCACAACGGGGTGCCCAGCCATAGAGAGGAGCCCTGGAAAAATTAAGACACTCTCAGGCTGCATTAATCATACCCCAGATTCTTCTTGGAGCTGGGGGTAGAGTCAAACAGTGCACATTTCCCTGCCTCTGGAGTCCCCTCTTAATCCTAACCCATATTCTTCCTTGCTTTATACCAGTGAGCCCCACAGAGGGTTTTCCTTGTGTTCGGGGCTGCAGAGGGAAAGAAACTGTCATGTAAGAAACTGAGAAGCCTGTAATGCCACCTTTCTGACGGACAGTGGGGACCTGCCAGGAGGGTCCCATAGTGTTTGTGTGTGTGTGTGTGGGGGGGGGGGGGGAGTGTGGGGGGGTGGGGGGGGGGGAACAGGATGGAACAATCACAAGTAAGTTAGATGGTATAAATATTGTGAAATTTGTATCTTCAACCAGCTCTATAAATTGGAAAATAGACAAAATATAAAATGAATATTTTATTAGTACATTCATTATTTTTTTTTTCAAATAAATTATAATATATTTTGACCAGTTTAGTCAAGTTTGACATTGTAGTGAAGGCTCTCATATGAGCATTTATTCCTTAAATAAAATCACACCAGATATTAAGTTTCTAAACTAAGATTTAGAACAGTCTTTGTCATACAAGTTTGGCCTTTCCAGTTGGACCGCAATGTAGAATTTATTAACAAGAAGAGTACGATAGAAAAAAAAATGTACGTGAGATCCTTTAAATAAAGGGGATTACTATAATGGGGCATCTGGTTCTTTAAAGTACAGATTGCAAAGGCGCTATGCTGTATCATTTTAATCCCCATAAGTAAACGCTCCCTTCTAGCTTCCTCTCCAATATTAGTTATTCTGCTGCTTGCTGTCATTTCATATGGGGAGAACAAATCCAAGGACAATATTGAGAAGCAATTTGATTTTTGTATATACTTTGTCAGGCTCTGTCCCCAGAACTTTTATAGATGCGGGAGAAACAGTGGGAAGTTGTCATATAGCTAATCATGTGCTTTAACATCTCAACTTCAGTGAGATACAACATGACTTCAAGCAGACCCAGAATTTCATATGGGAATAATTAAGAAACTCAAACCAACTAAAGCAAAGCAGAACAAAAATCAGCCAGTCAGGGGTACATAGCTAGGAACAATCCTAATGTGCAGAAAGAAAAGTAAAAAGCTGTATTTTCTGTATATGCATACAATCTTATAGTGAAGGCTGCATAGACGACTTTGTGCCTCCTGATACTAGGGCCACAATCTAAAGAGGAGGACATGTGACTGCCCCATGTTTCTCTTCTGCCCAGCGGCCTCCCTGGTGGTGTTGCCAACTTGGTAATATTTAAAAACTGGAGACTTGCTGCTTTTCCCCTCCTGCCCACCTCCCGCCCGGGTCAGGAGGGACTTGCCTGTGGAACCAGGGCTGGGAGCTGCAGCTGCCTGAAGAAGGTAGGAGGCAGCCCCAGCTGAGTAGGGGCTGGAGCAGGTGATGACCATGTGCCTGCCCACCTCCCCCTCTGTGGGCTGGTCCATACTAACCCCCCAGTTCGAACTAAGATACGCAACTTCAGCTATGTTATTCACGTGAATAACATAGCTGAAGTCGAAGTATCTTAGTTCAAACTACAAGGTACTTACTGCGGGTCCACACGCAGCAGGCAGGCTTCCCCGTCGACTCCACGTACTCCTCTCATGAGCACTTCCGGGATCGATTTATCGCGTCTTGTCTAGATGCGATAAATCGATCCCAGAAGATCGATTGCTTACCGCCGAACTTGGAGGTAAGTATAGATGTACCCACAGTAACCAGATGTTGGGACTTCCGGGTGAAAAACCAGGCACCTGGCCACCCTACTCCACACCCTGCTCCCAGCCCGGGGCTGCCGCATTTTCCCCACCTGAGTTATCTGTGTGTGTGGGGGAGGGGGGGAGCTCTGTCCTTCTCCCATTGTGCCTCCTCCTGGCACGTTTGGCAGCCAGGCCCGGGTGGGGAGCGGGAGGGAGCGCTTCTCACACTAGCTGAAGCTGGCCACTCTGAGTCAATGAATCACTGCTGCCTGAGAGACACCCTGACTGGGGTGGCAGCGAGCCCTGCCCCCTCTGCTCCCCACCAGAATGGCTAAGTAATCTTTTAGCAATGTTGTGTTACAAATCAAACAGCTATCTTGCTTTACAAAGACTTCTCTTGGAGTTGTTCAGATGGCAGAGAATGGTCTGATTGGTACATAGAATGTGTGATGTCTGTTGCAGGACTCAGGAGCAATATAAAAGTTCAGAACTATGGCTAATACTGCAAAAGAATCTTCCTTCATCCCATTCATATTTGCATAGATTAACTTGAAACACTTCTTCCCTGAAAAAACTGGTACACTTGAATGCTGAAAATTTCCTTCTACAGGTTTCTTCCTTTAATATGGATTTTGTTTCCTTTGGAGTTCAGATATGTTACAAAGCCAATTGGTAATATTTAACATGATTGCTAACATCAAGCCTTTCTGCTTCTTCCCACTGTGTTTTATTTCTTGCCATACCAGACTCATTCTAACTTTGTTTTCTTGTTCAGCATCTATTACTCTCCATCAGTCAATTAACTTGCTAGTTACTTGACACTCTTCAGTAATGTTTGTCACTGCATTTTATACCATTCTACTGTATCCTCTTCCCTTCCAACCCCACCTCACTCCAGCCCTCCAATCTCTTTAAAGAGACATTGGTTAGGTTTGTTCATCATTGTCTTAAACACACCACATTTATTGTTTACATCCAATCAAGATAATCACAAACTGCAAAGTAAATTAAACAGTACAGAGTGTATGTTAAATATAGATGAAAGTAGTAGTAAAGGTACAACCAGTTCTTGCTTCAGATTATTATATAGCACGGCCAAACAAATCTTGACAACAAATGAAATTTGTTTTTCTATATTTGAGTGTTGAAATGGCACACTCTGCAGAGATAAAACCAAATCTAGCAGTCCCTATAATCAGAACTTCTTACTGAAATAGTTGTAAATATTTGTAAAAGACCTAACAAACTTTCATCTCTCTCTCTCTTTCAAATCAGTTGAATTGACTTCTTTCTCCAATGAATGGATGAGCTATGTTGCAATACTGTAATGTAGTAATGTTACAGTGGACATTAGGAAAAACTTCCTAACTGTCAGGGTAGTTAAGCACTTGAACAAATTGCCTAGGGAGGTTAAGGAATCTGTCATTGGAGGTTTTTAAGAACAGGTTAGACAAACACCTGTCAGGAATGATCTAGTTACTACGTGATCCTGCCTTGAGTGCAGAGGACTAGACTAGATGACCTCTCGAGGTCTCTTCCAGTCCTACAATTCTATCAGTCAATGGTAATATTAATCATTTGGTAAACAGTAGTGCCTGGTATACCAGTAAGTTGTCCCCATGTTTATTTCTCTCTCTTTTTTAGTTTTTATTGTCTTGTTTGCTTTTGTCTCTTGCTCATAACTATTCTACTTATTGTTATATATATAATGTACATGAATTTTTCATGAAATTTATGACACATTAACATTGTATGACCAAATATATATTATCCAAAATATAAATGATAATTAAAATCATAGACTATCAGGGTTGGAAGGGACCTCAGGAGTCATCTAGTCTCACCCCTTGCTCGAAGTAGGACCAATCCCCAGACAGATTTTTGCCCCAGATCCCTAAATGGCCCTCTCAACGATTGAGCTCACAACCCTGTGTTTAGTAGCCCAATGCTCAAACCACTGAGCTATCCCTCCCCCCATTCTAAAGTTGTGCTGCATTTGGAACTCAAAATGTACTACATGGTTCCTAAAATGGATTCTGGGGGACTGGCTGGTCCAGTTCGGCAGCAGATTCTGTTCATCTCATCCTAGTTTTAATAATCTCAAGTATTTGTTTTTCTCTGAATCACGTTAGAGATAAAAGTGTGCTCTGAGCACAAAACTGAGGTCCAAGAAATCCCAAATTCTAATCCCAGCTTTTCTAATGGCATGTACTGTGATTTTGGGGCAAGTCACTTAGGCAGAAATTTTCAAGTCATCACTAATTCCAGGTGTCCCCATTTTGGGTATCCATCTTGAGACACCTAAAGCTTGATTTTTAGAGGTGCACCCCACAGATCCATTGGAGAAGAATGGGAACTAGATTAATAGAATTCCTGCTATGGACTGCCAGCCTCTGCTGATATGGGAAGTGAGGTTCAGAAAAAATGTGGTGTATGCTGTCTGGGTACAAATTAACAAGTATTAAAAGAAGCAAACGAATGCATTACTGCTTGGCAAGTCGGTCTAAATTTGCCAGAACTGCACTGACACCTTGAAAAAAGAAGAAAGTGTGAGTCTTCTTATCAACACCAGAGCCTTTAGAACTGATCCAGCGAACTTGCCATCTTGTTTCTTGGTCCCATCTCCATTTTCTCCCTGGCCTCAGGCTTGCAAACACTTACCTTTGTATGTAATCCATAATCACACAAGTAATCCTATTGGAGTATGTTAGGATATAGATATTCAGGCCTGCCTGTAAAGGCCTATACTTTAAGAATTTAGGTCTATTTTTATCATTTAGCTCAGGGGTGGGCAAACTACGGGCCACGGATTGGATCTGGCCCCGCAGGGCTTTGGATCCGGCCTGCGGGATTGCCCCCCGTGGCGACGCGGGCCCCGTGCCACTCTCAGAAGCGGCTGGCACAACGTCCCTGTGGCCCCCGGGCGGGGAAGGGGGGGAAGAGCTCCGTGCGCTGCCCTTGCCTCCAGGCACTACCCCGCACAGCTCCCATTGGCCGGGAATGAGGAACCGCGGCCAATGGGAGCTTTGGGGGAGGTACCTGGAGGCGCAGCAAGGGCAGAGCATGCAGAGCCCTCCGGTTCCCCTCCCCCAGGGGCCACAGCGCTTTCTGGAGCAGCGTGGCGTGGGGCAGGCAGGAGCGGCGCCAGGGTTTTTGCCGCCCTGGGTGGCAGCGCTCCTCCTCTGAGCATTCAGCAATGGGGGTCCTTCCACTCCGCATCTTCAGGGCATTTCGACGGCGGGTCCCAGAGCGAGTGAGGGACCCGCCACCGAATTTCCGCCGAAGACCCGGAGCGGAAGGACTCCCACCATCAAATTTCCGCCAAGGACGGCAAAATGCCGCCCCCCAAATCCTGCCGCCCTAGGGTCGCCTAGTGGAAGCGCCAGCCCTGGGGCCACAGCAGGTATGCAGGGAGCCTGCCCTGACCCCGGTGTGCGCTGCTGCCACCATAGAGCCGCTTTAGGTAAGCGGCGCCGGGCCGGAGCCTGAACCCCTCCTGCATCTCGCTCCCCAACTCCCTGCCCTAAGCCCCCTGCCTGCACCTTGCACCCCTCCTGCACCCCAACCCCTGCCCTGAGCCCCCTCCCGCTGTCGACACCCCTCCTGCACTCCAACCCCCTTCGCTGAGCCCCCTCATGCACCCCACACCCCTCCTGTGCCCCAATCCCTTGCCCTGAGCCCCTTCCTGCACACTGCACACCCTCCCACATCCCGCACTCCCTCCTGCCCCCCAACCCCCTGCCCTGCATACAATTTCCCCACCCAGATGTGGCCTTCGGCCCAAAAGGTTTGCCCACCCCTGATTTACCTAGTTATAGCAGTATAAAACAAAGAACCAAAATCACAGTCGGCCTGTGTCTGGGCCTTCTCTCACTAGGCTAGTCAGAGGCCTTGTTCTTAGGCTAAGGCCTTCGGCTAAGCAGCAGGGGCAGCCATAAGCTGGGAAGAGTACGGTCACATCCTCACATCCCAAACCAGTCACACGGAAATGAGGGGGTATTGGGCTGTTAGGAAGATGATCCTGTCCTGATAGTGCCCATCACCACCAGAGAAAGAAACAGATTTTAAGATGGTTAAAGAAAACGTACTTTGATAGCATCCTGTCTGGCAAGAAATCACTTATTAATAGTTATGGTTGTGAAACCCTCATTTCTGTATTGTTTTAGCTTTATGGCCCCCAATTTTCTATAGTTAATCTGTCTGGTTCTCTAATTGTTTCTGTGTGCTGTATAATTAATTTTGCTAGGTGTAAGTTAATTAGAGTAGGGGGATATAATTGGTTAGAGAATTATGTTACAATGTTAGGATTGGTTAGTTAAATTTCAGTAAAATGATTGGTTAAGGAATAGCTGAGAATATTACTATGTAAACTGGGGTCAAACAGGAAGTGGGTGGGAAAATTGGAATCATGCTTGCTGGAAATTAACACCAATAAACATTGTATGGTTTGCACTTCGGACTTGTGGTCTTTTGGTGCTTGCTATCTACAAGAACCATGGAAGTGGGAGGGTTAAAGGAAAGCCCTTTAACACAGTAAGTGAATTATTTGTGTGAATAAGGAATACACATTGGACTAAATGGTTGCAGGATTGGACCTTATGCCTCAACATGCCCAGAGTACAATACAAATGTACTTTAATAAAGTTTTTGTTGATATGCATAATATTTTGTCACTGAGTTAAGTGCTATTACTTTGTTTGTTTGTTTGTTTGTTTGTTTTAAAAATTGGAAAGAAGAGCAGAACCCAGATGGCATCATGCTGCATACATAATTACAAAATATTTATGTTGCAGTCAATTTTCATTGTGTAATAATCAAACTGTTGTATAATCCAATTGCTCCACAGTCAGTGTGATTTTCACATCTATTTAACGAAAAGCAAGATAATAATCATAAAGAAAATAGTCAAATTATCAGTGGGCTCATGACGAGGAACCAACATGTTAAAAAGGAATGTGGTGCCAGCTACAGATGCAGAATTCAGCACATGGCAAGTCAGGATTGATTGCAGTTTCAGTATGAAATCCTTTGGATGGCAACCAACAACCCTGAAGACAAGAGAATGGCATTACAGCAAATAGGCAGGATCAAGGGAGCAGTTGAGCCAGCTAGCAGAGATTGTATCACGGCTCCTGTGAACATCTCAGAATACTCAGAACTTGTCTTGTTTTCTTATTGCCATGAAAAGGTCAAAAATTAGCAGTTAGAACATCTTTGTGACACACTTTAAATTCATTGTCGTGGTATAGAATTTGCTGGACAAGGATCAGAAATGAAAACAGACATGGGGCAGCAGGGATATCAGACTAAAGAGTCTCATATGCAATAGTAGTACCACAGACCTGGAGCAGGTCATGGTCTATGCAGAGGAGAAAGGAGATTCATAATTTGAACCTGTGCTAGCGACTGGAGACAAAGGACCCAGAGAGCAGGTTGCAAAAGGATAGAGGGAAATCTGGCAATAGTTAGTCAATGTGGAGGATCTGGAGCGGATTATAGTGAGCTTCAGATTTTGAGGACAGTCACCCAGTGCAGCCTGCAGGAGTACCTAGGAACCTGATGGAGGCTCTTATCACCCTCGCCGTGGACCTGTCCCAAAGGTCACGGACATGGATGAGGCCTTCCATTGACTTAAATGGGCTTCAGCTGAGCTCCATATTCTGCTAGTGAGGTTCCCCCTGGACCAGTTTGTAGAGTGAATGGGCTGGTGGAGATGCATCATAGAAGATTGGGGTTGGAAGAGACCTCAGGAGGTCATCTAGTTGAACAGCCTGCTCAAAGCAGAACCAACCCCAACTAAATTATCCTAGCTGGGGCTTTGTCAAACAGGCCTTAAAAACCTCTAAGGATAGAGATTCCACCACTTCCCTAAGTAACCCATTCCAGTGCTTCACCACCCTCCTAGTGAAATAGTTTTTTCCTAATATCCTACCAAGACTTCCCCCACTGCAACTTGAGACCATTACACCTTGTTCTGTCATCTGCCATCCTCTTTGGAACCCTCCTTCAGGTAGTTGAAGGCTGCTATCAAATCCCCCCTCACTCTTCTGCAGACTAAATAAGTCCAGTTCTCTCAGCCTCTCCTCAGAAGTCATGTGCCCCAGTCCCCAATCATTTTTGTTGCCCTCCACTGGATTCTCTCCAATTTGTCCACATCCTTTCTGTAGTGAGGGGCCCAAAACTGGACGCAATACTCCAGGTGTGGCCTCACCAGTGCCAAATAGAGGGGAATAATCATGATGCATATTGTCCCTCCACCCTATCGTGTGGCGTTTTGTCAGAAAATAGCTTTGTGCTTCACAAATTCAATTTTAAACTCTCATACACAGTCCCAAGGGATCAGACTTAGTCAGGGACGGTCCCTGGGAGTATAGTTGCAGGACAGTTTTGCTGCTAGGAGCCATAGTTCCCTGCCAAGGATCAGGGCTGGTCAGAGGCATAGATCCTCCACATGAATAGCTCTGCTTCCTGCAGATCTCTGAGTCCATCTGGGTGGGCCCTGCAGCCTTTTCCATGGAGGGATACCCTCTTCCTTATGTGTTGCTCTGGGCAAATACATTATGCTATTTGCAAAATAGCATGTGATCCTGTGATTAAAAATGCTACTATAATGGACATACACTGGGGCTTCATGTGCACCATTTATGTCCTTTCCTGGGTGTTTTACTAAGCAACCTTAATATATGTTTTAATGTATTTTAATTTTAAATCAAATGCTGAAGTTATGAAGAGATGCAGTTAATCACGGCAATTTAAATTCAGCAATTCACATGTTTATGTAGTATGTAGGCAAGATACCTAAAAGAAACACTCCTTTACTGATTCTTGTCGGTAAGTCAGAAGGGCTGATACTTCACTCTTTGCATATTTTTGAAAGATTCAGTAATGAGAAATATATCCAAACTTAAGAACAGATGGGCCTGATTCAAACACACCCTGAACTTTGGTTAAATTTGGATCTAGATCTGAAGTCCCATAAGGTGCAGAGAAAAAAAACCAAAACCCTCAGCTCTGAATTCTCCCAGACTTCGGAGAAGTTTAAATCTGGATCTGAACTATGGTTCAGGCTCATCTCAATTTAGTAAACATCTTACATACAACAGTTGGGGGGTGGGGGGAAACTGAGAAAATCTGCTGACTGTGAACCTTACCTAGAGAAGATATAAATAAAGTCACCAAAAGATACCATAGCAACAAACAAAAGACCTAACACAGTTCATTGTAAAGGACAAAACCTATGGTATATTTACTAAAAGCCTTATAATCTTTCTCTCCTGTTCTCTTTTACAATGTGATGGAGTGTAACTAGCCCACACTGGGCATGGAGGAGCCCTAACCTGCTACACCCGTGGTAGGTGGTGTATTAATTTAGATGGGATAAAGGTTTTAACATAACCCAATCACTGTCCAACATTAAACAATATAAAGCAAGGCTCAGGGTTTGGTAAACAGAGACCTCAGCCTGCTGCGTACCCTGGCAAACTCACCATTAAATAGAATGTTAACCTTTTATTGATGCTAAAGACAAGAAGGAAAAACAGCTATCACATTTGAAATGTATTAAGCAAGGCTTTCATTTTAACAGCACCCCTTCTTTCCTTTCTCTTTAGCTGGAGACAGCTTTTGAAAGGAAAGATTCCCTGGTTTGACAGTCTCTTAATGGTATCAAAGCGGTTAATAACTGTCCTTTTGGGGGAGTTAGTTGATATGGGCTGGAACTGCTGCTGGAACCGCTGCTGTTGCTGTTAAAACCTGATCCCATTTTATCTCAGATGGTGTTTGGGGTTCAGCTAGAGCTGGTAGAGGTGATGATGTCATCTGGGTCCTTTTCTCTAGCCTGACCTGGTCAGGACATCACTCAGGATTAGAATGAAGAATGTCCAGTGTCCCAGGAGAGGGTGGAGACGGCAGCCAGAATGATGAAGCTTGTTCCAGTAGCTCTTTCTGTATCCCCCCTCTCCCAAACTCACTTTCTTTAAGGACCCACAAAGGGAATGGTGGGTGGGATAGCCCATCCTCTCATCATTTTGTCCACCAATAAGGCCTAATATCCAACACATCCATTTCGGTTCATTAACTTCCTGCTCCATATCATCTGTTATTTAACAAGCATTATTTCAGCATTCCCTGAATTATATCAATATGGGTCTTTTGGGTTCAAACTAATCCAGTTTCTCTGTCTGATTCTTTTGCACCTGTTTAATAGCATTCTTTATTGAAAATAACTTGACCTACTTTCCATGGTAAATTCCTAAGCAGGCAAAAGTTATAGACCAATTGTCACAACAAGTGTCAAACCTGGAGGGAGGAGTTAAAAGGACAGACCCCACCTCAGTTAGCTTCTGACCAGGAAGGAGAGCAGGTCTCTGGCTCTCATAAAGTGAGAGAAGGCTGCCTGGAGCTGAGTTGTCCTGTGGCAGATGGCATTTCCCAGAAGAAAGATATGTCTGCAATGGGGAGCCCAAGGCAGTTGGGAGGGAGTGGCAGGAAGTGAGACCTCCCAGGATTGTGCACACTGGTGGAGGGGCCTTCAGGAAGCAGGAAGACAGTTGCTGAGTCAGGGACTGCCCTGTGAGGGGAGTGGAGAAAACTCCCCTCCAGCAGAACCAGCTGAGTGGCAGAAAGCACTCAGAAGCTCTCCAGTGTGTCAGTGCAGAAGGCTTAGTAGGAGTGGCTTTAAGACACTGGGCCTGGGAAAAGACTGAAGCAAAAGCCCAAGGCAAGGCAAGGTAGAAAGAGGTCTAGGAGGGAGCCAAGGTTCTTAATTAGATCTTGACTCCCTCAGTGTGGGGCCCTGCCAAAGGGTCGAGTTGCAAGAAGCACTGCAGAGCTGGATGGGCTGTCAGCAGGGAGCGCTAGAGGAAAGCCTGCTATGCCATGCACAGCCATCGGGGTGCACCAGCTGGTGAGTCACATGTTTACACAGTATAACACACAGTTTTGGTTAAAACATTATGGAACAAATTATTTTCTGATGTGAAGCCATTGACTTTCAGTGAAGTTTCACCAGGGATGGGTAAGGAATGGTGTCCCTAGACTCTGTTTGTCAGAGGGTGGAGATGGATGGCAGGAGAGAGATCACTTGATGATTACCTGTTAGGTTCACTCCCTCTAGGGCACCTGGCATTGGCCACTGTCGGTAGACAGGATACTGGGCTAGATGGACCTTCGGTCTGACCCAGTACGGCCTTTTTTATGTTCTTATGGATGAAGTTGACCCAGGGACCACTGTGTGTAAACAAAGGTGAACGTAATATTGTTGAAGCTAGGGGAACAGCACATAAATAAATGGCATGTAACATCACAAGCAACCATAAAATGAACCCTGGAGATGGAGGGTAAGACGGCAAAACAGAGGAACATAAGCAAAGTACAAAAGCATGGAGAAAATGCCACTAAAACAGCAGTCACCCAAGTCCTACTCTCAGTCCTTTCTCTTGAGTTACAGCAAAGCACTCGTTCTCTTAAGTGGGGCTGCTATATTTTACTGGCCCTTTTTTTTAGTACTTCCAGAAAGTCTGGCAGCCTACACTACTTTGAAAGACACGAAAGTGACTATACTTGAAATTCTTATCCTCCTTTTCTACTCAATGATCTGCCACCTTCCAGCCTTTCTTAACATTCCTGTTCTCCATGCGTCAGAGCCTGCCACACTGCACGTAGTCAGATCAATTCTATTCAGAGTGCACTTCCAGGTGTTGATTACAAGATACAAATCCACAAATGATCTGGTTTCCAATTAGCTGAGACTACCTTGTACAAGTTTTCAGACTACTGACTTTTGTAGAAGTAGTAATTTTGAATTACCAGGGAGTGCTAGTTTTGGAAACGGGTCAACACAGATCCTGTTGTGGTGGGACTCTCTTGTTTTTAGATTTTGTAGCCCACTGTTCAATGTGTGTTTGTGCCCAGATCAGAGGATATGGGTCTGTTACAGTTCATAGTATTACAGAAATATAGGACAGTGGAAGGGACCTCTATGGGTCATCTAATCCAGTCCCCTATACTAAGTCAGGACTAAGTATTATCTAGACTATGCATTCCCAAACTGTGGTATGCGTAATCCTGAGGATACATGAGATGTCTCGTGGGGAAGGGGGAAATGTGGGAGAAATTGTGTAATGGTGGATTTATTTTATTGCACTTTCATAATAGGCTTGTAACGGGGATCGACTCACCACTGTGGCACCTCCTTCTGGCTGTCCTGGGAATTAGCTTTGTTTGCCAGTGCACCCTTATCTGGTAACGTCTTGCCGCCATCACACCTGCTCCAGGAAGCATGTTGTCCCAAAGAACACAGCATCCTCTTCAGGACACAGTCTTCCGGCTGTGTCACACTCTGTTCTCCTCCCTTTTAAGGGAACCATAGTCCACTGTCCAGCCACTTCCAAGTGGGGGTGGGGAGGGACTCAAGCCTGCCCACTACTCCGGGTCCCAGCCCAGGGACCCTGTAGAAGGCAGCCGCGTGCTGCATCCCCTCCAACCCCACAGTCTACGTCCCTGGGCCACTTCCCTGCAGCCCCAGCACCTTCTCCACCTTTGTCTCAGGGCCCCAGCATACAAGCAGTCAGCCGGGAGCTCACTCTCGCTCCCCTGATCGTGCCCAGCACGGCTCTGTCCAAGGTGCTAGCTGCCCTCTGCTTGCAAGGGAACCAGTCCTCCTCCTCCTCCTCCTCCTCCTCCTCCTCCTTCTCCTTCTCCTTCTCCTCCGTCCCCGAGCTCCAGACAGTGACTGACCTGCTTTGCCCTGTGGCTCTTCTTGTATGGGCCTGCCCGGCCCTGATTGGCTGCTCCTTGTAGCCCTCTCCAATTGGCTGTCTCCCACACAGCCTCCCTAGGGTCCTCTCCAGTTGGCTGCCTGTTGCGCAACCTCCCTAGGGTTCTATTAACCCTTTATGGACTAGTGTGGGGAGGACGCCCCATCACAAGGCTACTCAGACAGAGCTTTAAAACTCTGTGGGAATTTGTTATATAAAATACGATAGTTAATTTACTTCAAGATGTACCAATGAGAACACAGAGACACAGAGACACTGATGTACAGTGCCCTCACCTCCAATCACTGTCCAGTGCAGGTTCAGTTGCCCAGCAATTGTGCTGTCTAACTGAGCTCAGAACTTAGTATCAGTGATGAGCATGCTAGGGGTATGCAAATAGCTGGTAGATCTGGAAGAAGTTACGCAATAAGAAAAGTTTTGGAACCTCTGGTCTAGACCATCCCTGACTGGTGTTTGTCTGACCTGTTCTTAAAAACCTCCAGTGACACAGATTCCACAACCTCCCTAGGTAATTTGTTCCAGGGCTTAACTACCCTTACAGTTAGGGAGTTTTTTTCCTAATGTCTAATCTAAATCTCTCTTGCTGAAATTTTAGCCCATTACTTCTTGTCCTGTCCTCGGTGGTTAAGGAGAACAATTTATCACCCTCCTTTTTGTAATAATCTTTTATGTACTTGAAGTCTGTTATCAAGTCCCCCCTCAGTCGTCTCTTCTCCAAACTAAATAAAGCCAATTTTTTTTTTATTTGGAAGACATGTTTTCTAGACCTTTAATCATTTTTGTTGCTCTCCTCTGGACTTTTTTCCAATTTGTCCACATCTTTATCAAAGTGTGGTGCACAATACTCCAGTTAAGGCCTTATTGGTGGTAAGCAGAGTGGAAGAATTAGTTCTTGTGTCTTGCTTACAACACTCCTGCTAATACATCCCAGAATGATGTTCACTTTTTTTACAACAGTATTACATTCTTGAATCATATATAGTTTATCCACTATAACCCCCACCTCATTTTCTGTGGGTTATAATGGGTTCACAGCTTGAGAGCTTAATTCTTTAGCTATAGAACTCTGTCTTAGCTCTAGCACCTCTTTGGTGTTAGTCAGATGGTAGCCATTACAGAAAAGAGGCTTTTCCAGGACTCATGTGATGGCTGTCATTTTGACTAATCCCAGGGATTGAACCAATTCTTTTAGGGGGCTGTAACAAATTCATACTCCGTGGATTGGGCACAAAGGGGGGAATTTATCACATACAGTGCGTTAAGATTGCCCCCTTTTCTAAAATCTGTCTGGTATTTGCTATCTAATACATACTAAATTGAGCATGTATGAGATGTCAGCTGCACATAGCTATCTTTATACCTACTGAATCATCCGCTGGTTATTACATTTCCCAGTTTGAAGGGAAAACCATTAGTAAAATTTTACATTGCAGTTAAGGACCATAGTTTTCTCTTTTCATTGTTTCTCTAATTTCTCTCATTTTCATTTTTCCCATTGTCTTGATTAAATTTTCCTTCAACTTGTGAACTTGGTCTCACAGAACTAAATTTTAAGTTTAAAAAATTGCAGTTGTCTATAGTGCTAGGAATTACTGTCATTTTTATGAGTTCTTTCGCCTGTAGAAGTTACTGCTGTATAACTTTAAACACTACATAAAACACCAAAATTACTCTGAAGTGGTGCAATTATAGTATATAAAACAATATGCTATCCTAAATTAAAATTTACATACGTACTGCCTTTGCACACTGATCCATTTTAAAGCCTCTAGTGAGATTTCTTGCTATTGCAGGCTAGAAAATAGATTTCCAGGCTCTGGTAAAGGGCCACATTGCTTTCATACAGGCTGATGAACTGGCAGTATTTAGTTAGAGAAAAGGGACTCGGTGTTTATCAAATAAATAAATAACAAAATTGATCTCATGTCAGCAAAACAGCATGGTCAACTAATGCCCTAAAGTGGATGAAAATGTTCAGTTTCCTCTTGGTTCTCATCCTTACACAAAGACTTTGGACCTAATTGTGTGGTGCGGAGCAATATCTGTAAAGTGCCCTGAATTCCTCCTGAAGCTGAATGGAGCTGATGTGCTCAGCACCTCTTCCGTGAATCTCAGCATCTTTCAGGATCCAGGTCTACATGGCTCTGCCAAAGAGTGTCAGACTGGGAAAAGCAGAAACATCACTTATAGAACATTTTCCATCATTCTATATTTTGTCTTACAGTAGTGCTAGCTTAGCATCAGGGGGTGGGGGGCTTGTTTTGGCACTGTCGACAAATGTAGAGTAAAAGGGCAGTCCCTGCCCCAGTGTGATTACAGTCTAATTTAAGGAGGATGCAACAAGTGAGTGTTTCAATTATATAAAAGGACAGGGAAAGGAGGGCAACAGAACCAGGAAGAAGAGGAGTACTTATGGCACCTTAGAGAAGGTGCCACAACCACTCCTGTTCTTTTTGCGGATACAGACTAACACGGCTGCTACTCTAGAAGCAGGAAGATCGCCCATTAACATAGACCAGTTGTGTACAAAGCTAGAAGGCTTTGAGTCCATTAATTTTAAAATTATATAGCTGTATAAAATTTGTGATATACATACATCTGAGATGTCTTTCCTGGCTGTTGGTAGCCATTGGCAATTTGTTGTATGAAATCACAGAAGGAGTGGGTACTACTAGGCCACGGCTCTGACCATCCCCATCACAGTTTCTAACAGTTGGAGCAGACTGACCACTGGTCAGGTTCAGTGGCCAAGATGAATCTCATATGCTCGCATGTGCCCTCTACATATGAAATGAAATCTCCAGACATCCCCACCACTAATATAGCGGAACTAGTTTGAGGTCTCCAGAAACAAGTGGCCCAGCTACAATGGGAAAATGCCTTCCTATCTTCAGAGGTCCCAGCGATCCCAGGCAACCTCACACAATCATCCATGACAGCCCAAGATCTAGGCCCAAAGATCCCCCTACCAGAGAAATTGGATGGGAACTGTCAGAAGTTTTGGGAGTTTCTCAATCAATGTCGCTTGTTGTGCCTGTGTGCCCAGCAATGTACCTGAACAACCAGACACAGGTAAGGGTCATCATCAGCTTCTTGACAGGTGAAGCACTGGACTGGGCATTGCAACTCCTGGAGCAGGAAGACCTGATTCTCAATGACATTGGTGAATTTGTTTATATCTTTTCACTCATGTTGGACGCACACCATGCCCACTCTGCTAAAGTTGCCCGTCAGTCTATCCGACAAGGCCCCCATCTCATTGTGGATGTACACAACCACCTCCACTCCTCCATCTTGGGTCTGGGGCAGGAAGAATACATGGTTAGAGAGATATTGGACTCTAAGCTATTCTGAGGACAATTAATGTGCCTTGTGGACTGGATAGGGTTTGGCCTAGCTGACTGTTCATGAGAACCAGCTAGTAACTTTTCATTCATTCGACCTCCTTCATGAATTCCATCAATCACACCCTGACAAGCTGGGTCCAAAGACACTGTGGGGGTGCTCTCGAGAGGTGGGTAATGTAAGGTGATGAGTCAGTCCTGGGCTGGCTTCTAGCCAATCTGCAAGCCAGAAACTGGTCTGGTGACTCCCAGGGCAGTTATATAAGCCCCACAGAGGGAGCAGCAGCTCAGTCTGCTTAAGGTCACTCCAGGGCTTGGAACTCCCCACTGCCTGACAGTGACAACAGACTCTCCAAGCCTTAGCCTGCTCCAGCCTTGGTCTCACTCCAGCCCTATTCCTAGTCCTGCTCTCATAGACTTTAAGGTCAGAAGGGACCATCATGATCATCTATTCTGACCTCCTGTACATTGCAGGCCACAAAACCTCAGTAACCCACTCCTGTAATAGACCCCTAACCTCTGGCCAAATTACTGAAGTCCTCAAATCATGAATTAAAAACTTCAATTTACAGAGAATCCACCATTTACACTAGTTTAAACCTGCAAGTGACACATGTTCCATGCTGCAGAAGAAGATGAATGACCCCTCCCCAGGGTCTCTGTCAATAAGACCCAGGAGAAAATTCCTTCCTGACCCCAAATATGGTGATAAATTAGGTGTTATGGTGAGCAAGGCTCACAAGTCAGACACCTGGGAAAGAATTCTCTGTTGTAACTCAGAGCCCTCCCGATCTAGTGTCCCATCTCCAGTTTTTGGAGATATTTGACGTTAGCAGTTACAGACTGGCTCTCTGCCGATGTAGTGCTGTCTACACTGGTGCTTAGGTTGGTATAACTGTATCACTCAGGGGTGTGCATTATTCACATCCCTGAGCGATGCAGTTATACCCAAGTAATTTTGTAGTGTAGACCGGGGCATAGTGTGTGGCAGGCTAGCATGGGATAGATTTATACCCCAGCTTGCCATGCATCAAATGTCCATGTAGACAAACCCTAACGTGTTTAGAACATGTGTGACTGACAGGGTATAGAGCAGCTAAAAGATCAAGACAGATGAGGATAGAGAAGGTGCCATGAGTTTTATTATGACCTAGAGGTCTTTGGAGTCCTTGATGAGCTGAGAGGGCAGAAGCCACAGACCATCCAAAGTGGTCTTGAATCTGTGCAATACCAACAGCTAGACATCTTCTGTGAATATATCTGGCAATTCTTGCCTACTTACCTAAAATTTTATAGATCCTATGGAGTCTTGCAATATTTCAAGAGCAGTATTTCTTGAGTGAGAGGAAGCCCCACAATGTGTATTAGTCTGACAACATAGCCAGACTCCCTGACATTCACAGGAGATGTCTCAAGGTCATTTATAGCACTCAGGGAGTGGGCACTTTAACTCTCTGCCTTTTGATTTCAGCTCCTGCTTCTGTGACAGTTTCTTCCATACTCTGTTAGTTTGTGTAATGTTAAGTGGCAGACTGGCCAGAAGGTTTCTCTTCCTTCTGCATATGGAGTTCTATATGCTTAGTCTAATTATACACTGGGGGCCATTACATTGTCCCTCGAAGTAAGCGTAAATCAAAAGTCAATTGTCCATTTGAATCAGATTTATCCAGAATATGTGCTACATGAAGTTTCGGGTGACTGGAATTAGCTTGCACACAGTAAACATTTCAGGTCTAATCTGATCATTTTAAGTGAAAACTAGTGAGCATCAAACTACAGGGGGAAAAGAAAACAACCCATGTTATGATCGATAAACAAAAATGAGCTTGGAGAGGGCGCAGTGATGTCTGATTAATCATCTGATCAAGTGATTAGATTTCCAACTTGAAACAAAGTAATCCCTAGGTCTCAAATTGGGGTTTACAACATACAAACCTTAACCACAGCAGCTCTGCCCCTCTCTGTGGTAATATGTTTTGAGAAGATTTCCTTTGAAACAACATTGGGATGTATTTACGACTGAAATGTGTAAAAATAGTCATTAATCTTTTATAACAGATATCATATTAATTTTTTTCCAGGACCCTTTTGTTGAAAGGTTGTTCTCTCCTGACTCAAATATATATCCTTGTCTATCGTCATTCAGATACAAGTGAGAAGACTAATTTGGAATCTTCACTGGAATTTCATTTCTCAACACAACTGTGCTTTCATCATATTCATAAAAAGAAGTTATGCTACAAAGATAATTTCATTTGTCCTCCCTACTGTTACTATAGTGTCTCCCTGCACTCAGTTTTTAGAAACAGAATTGCAGACGTATTGATTTGTTTGTTATAAAAAGTGCCAGTTACCATGGCATAACTCTATCCTCTATTTCCTAGCTGTAATGTCATTTTTATCTGGAAAAAGAAACCTTGCCCTTTTCCAGTACTGTTTCCTTCTTCTTTTTTTAGCCTGAAGTGTGGATGCTATAATAAGGGACTTTTAATGTATCTTTACATCATGGCTGGATTGAATTTTTTTATGGATTGGTATTTCATTTCCCAATACTATTTCAGTGTTGTACTCTGCTTCAGGGTACAGGCTAGCAACCAAAGTCCTGATGTGCCTAGATGCTGTGTGTTTTGCAAAGGGAATGCTTTGCTCAAACCTGTCGATAAACCTGTACGTAATCCCTAGCAGGAATCAAGTGCTCAAAACTCGGTGATATGCCAAAGATAAGATGCTTTCTTGTGTTTAAATGTAGATGAGTAGCAATTTGTTTTCTCTTAACTATACAATGCACGTTGACACGGAAGAGAGAAAGAGGAGGTCAAAAAAATCAACCTTTTGTCTTTACACATGTCTAATTCTCTTGACTTTCCCTCACTGGCATTTTTGGCTTACATGTTATCAATGTTCCAGTCACGAGAACAACATGGTAAATGCACCATGCTGCTCCCAGACCCTGCACTGCAACATCTATGCCACTGTTTTTATCCATGAGAGTGCAGGCACATCTTCCCGAGCTGCAATCACACCTTGGATTGCAGTGCAGACACACTCTCTGTGAGGAACCTCTGCCCACAAATGGTCTCCAGGATCAGGGGTGAAGGCCATCAAGCATAGGGTGACCAGATGTCCCTATTTTATAGGGACAGCCCTGATATTTGGGGCATTTTCTTCTATAGACACCTATTACCCCCCCCCCCCCCCTCCCCGTCCCTATTTTTCACACTTGCTGTCTGGTCACCCTAATCAAGCATCCCTTGTCCCAAGCATGGTGTACAAAATTAAAAAATAAATAGATACAATTCTTTATGAAAAAAATCCTTTCCCAAACAAGTGCCTGCTTGCACCACTCAGAGCAACAGCAGGAAGAGTTTGCTGGGGCTCCTGTCCCTCCACTGATTTTATATGAAGGAGGAGTCAATCAGTTTGGGAGCACCCATGCACAAAATGGAGGCCAGGATCAGCCTGGTGGCAGTTGTAGTGCTGCTTTCATGCATAATCAGTTGGGAAGATCCATGATAGCTGTAGGTGCAGGTCTGCCATGATGATGATTATTTCCTGTTTTCTAAACTTCTAATCTCTTCTGTTGCTCCCCTCTGAGCAGTCTCAAATTTCTCTATATTTAAAAATATGATTATTAATATTACAGGAATGCCTAGAGGTCCCAAAGGAGATCTGGGCTCATTGGGCTAGGCATGGTACAAATGCGTAGTAGGAAGAGGCCATTGTTGCCATGACTAGATTACAGTCTAAACAAAGGGTGGGAGAAAGGAAGTGTTAATATTCCTGTTGTACAGGTGAGGTATTGAGGCACAGAGAGATTAAGTGACGTGCCCAAGGTCACACAAAGAATCTGTGGTAGAGGAAGTGAATCCAGATCTCCATGGTCCCTGTCTAAGGCCTTAACATCAAGACAATTTTGCTTCCTCAAAAATCCTGGCTGTGGTGGGACAGATTCCCGATGCAGTCACGACGGGGTTCATCTGGGCACCTTCAGCTCAACTCCAGCACACCTGTGAGGCCCATTGCAGCTGGAGAATGGCAGCTCCTTGAAAGAGGGATCCAAGCTCACTGAGGGTGGCACTCAGAGGGAAGCAGAGCTAGATCTCAGAGCTCCTTGAACCCACAGAGCAGGGGCTGCTGGCTAGGAAAGCTGCTGAAGATCCTCTGCCACCTGGGCCCTCCTTTACTTGGTTTTTCTTTTCCTTAGAGCCCAGGAAGCTCGGCCTGGGCCCCCTTAGGCTGACGAGGTTAGAAACCCAACCCAAGCACAGAGACTATTGACCTGTGTGCCTTGCAAGGGGAGCAGGATTAACCCGAACTGTTTGGGGGCTGTGGGACTGCTCAGTTTTGCTTCTTTCCTTTCAGCTACTGTTAGCCCCAGAGAGGGGTGGGACGAATGGTTTCCCTGTCCCTGTACATGGAGGAACACAGCCCCCTTCAGATGGATTCTACAGTGACCCCTGCTGCAGGAGAAAGCCATCAGAGACAAAGGAAGCACTCATACCCTCCCGAATGGGCTGTTCTAAAGGTAAAGTCTATGGCACTGGCCCAAATTCATCCTGGTTTTGGTTCCATTCAGATCAAGTCTATTCAAATTATATCAGCTTATATCAAACACTATTGCTAAGATCAAACACATTCAAAACACTATTGCTAAGATCATATTCCTAGCCCCTTGTTTTGACCACATCACCCCTCTCTACAAATCCCCCTCACTGGCACCCTCTTCTCTGTCACATCAAGCATAAGCTACTTGTCATCACTTTCATGCCCTGGCCACATCCTCAGTGATTACCGAGATGGCCACTCCTGCCTCCACTCTGACAGTGCTACCAGCCTCCACTGCCCACTTGTTACACTTTCAAACTAGCACCTTCACGCTTTGTCCTATGCTGTCCCTCCCTATCAACATCCACAGAGCCACCTCGTTGTCCTCCTTCAAATCCCTCCTTAAAACGCTCCTGTGCCAGGATACCTACCAAAAGCTTGACAAAAATTAAGCAGTTGGTTGGCTGAGACCCCTGCCAATCATGCTGACGAGTATTATTTTGTTGTTTCCTTGTGCTCTCCTGGCTGTATCCACCAATGGTCTCTTGTCTTATGCTTAGGGAATGTCTGCCCTTGGCGCTGCAGGTGTGATTCCAAGCTTAGCTAGTGTACTAAACAAAGGGTGTAGCTATCGTGGTGCAAGCTGTGAGAGAGTCTTGTTGCCCTGAGTGTGGTAGCTAGCCTGGCCATCTGCGGTGGCTACACTTTATTTTTAGCACACTAGCTCAATAAGAGCTAACATGAGTATGTCTCCTTGAGTTGGGAATCACCTCCCCAGCTCAAAGAGTGGGCACACCCTTCTGCTGCTAACCTCTAACAAATCTAGACTGAGCATACAGACCCTGGTCCAAAGCTTGGAGGCACCAGGGGAGTGTGGACATGCCTTAGATTACAAGCTTTTTGGGGCAGGGACTGCATTTTTGATCTGTGTTTGTACAGTTCCCAACATAATGGGGCCCCAGTCCATGACTGGGGTTCCTAGATACCAGTGCAATACAAATAATAATAAATCAGTGAAGCTACATCAGGGATGAATTTGTCCAGCTGTGCCCCAAACTAAATGCAGTCAACCACATAATGTAATACTGCCACCGAGACCTTACCAACGCCACATATGGTGAAATACTTACTGCACTCGTTTAATATATTGAACTCTCATGAATACAACCCAAAAAAGCTTTTTGTGACGGCATTGCATTGTTGGCTCCTGTTCAATTTCTTATCCTCTCTAACCTCTGAATACTTCTCTCTGGTACTACTGTTCTAATTACTTACTTGAGGGATGATCTATATTTGACCGCTGAATATTTTAACTATAAGATAGCTTGTGGTAATGAAAGCCTGGCCAAAAGAGATTTCCTTTGAAGGCCTCCCCTGCCAATAAAAAGCCATAAAGGCTACTCAAGTGGAGCAGATACATACGTATCGATCTCTGACTCCAATACATCAGTGTCTGAGTTGCCTACTTCATCATTTGAACTCAGACTACATATATTAGGCCTGGTTCTGATATCGATTACATTGTTGTTATACAGAGATATCCCTACTGTCATCGCTGAAGTTCCTCCTGGTTTACACTAGGGTTACTGACCCGTCATTCTTATAAAAGACATTTTTAAAATAAGAGCCCCAAGGTAAAACTAATGGTTTTGTTGTCAGGGAATAAGTCCCAGAACTAGCAACAGATGAACTTCCAAACACATGAAAGTCCCCTTTGGATAAAGTATGTAACAGAGTGGCATATTCTAAGAGCACGTGTTGGGAAGCAGGGCTCTTCAGCTGTGTCATCCTCATGTCAGATGCTTCAACCCTTCATAGAAGTGCTGAGAGATGTGTTGAGTCACTGTGGGTAGGGCTACTCTGCCATTAAAAACCCATGGCTGGCCTGTGCCGGCTGACTTGGGCTCACTGGCCTTGGGCTAAGGGGCTGTTTAATCGCAGTGTAGATGTTCTGGCTTGGTCTGCAGCTTGAGCTCTGGGACCCTCCCACCTCACAGAGTCCTAGAGCCCAGGCTCCAGCCCAAGCCTGAATGTCTACACTGCAATTAAACAGCCCCTTTGTGTGAGCTCGAGTCAGCTGGCATGGACCAGCCATGGGTTTTTAATTGCAGTGTAGACACACCCTTCAAGGCTAGACCAGTTGTGTCCAGTTATCTCTAATCTAGAAGGTGAGGGTGGAGTGGGGTGTCAGAGTGAGAATCTCTCTGAATCAAAGCAAAGTGGGGCCTGCCAGAAACCCTCAGAACAACCAAGTTGTGGAAAAAAGCTTCAGCTGATGCTTATGTTTTGTTGTTTGTGTTAACAATACAGACCTAGCCCAGGAAGAAGATGTCTTTGATGTGGATATCCTCTGTTCAGAGCGGGGTAGAATTCCACCTGCTTACAGCACCCAAAAGTTAAGTGGTAATATTTTCAAAAACATATAACTGATTTAGGTGCCTAAGTCCCGCTTTCAATAGTCACTGTGGCACTTAGGAGTCTCTTTGATTGGATAATAGGCTCCTTTGATGTGCCCAAGTCACTTTTAAAACTGGGATTTAGACTCTGTTTAGGTTCCTAAATCCCTTAATGGTCTAGGGTAAAGTTTCAAAAGCACTTATCTGAACCCCATGGGCATGAAAATTGGGTCTGACCCTGCTCAGAATCAGAAAATCCTGCAAGGTTGTCTATATTTCCTGCACGTGATCAGGCTGCAAATTGAAGGACAGTCCTCTTTGCCAGGCAGTATTTCATTGTATCCATTTCTGCTCCTCAACAAAACCCGGAAGTGCAAAGGTATGAAATGTGATTTAAAAAAAAAAGTTAAGCTTCAAGTATTCAGTTTGAGTTTTGGATCAGTTCTTACTTTCTCTGAGATGGTTCACTAATGCCTACCCAGGGATTCATGGAAATGAACTGTCTTCACTAATAGCATTGCTTGTAAAAACATCAAATCCATCACTCCCATATGCAGGTGTAACTCCGTTGATAGCAATAGAGTGGGGCTGCTTATGCTGACAATTAATTTGGCCCCTTCAATCCAAAAGGCACATGGGTATTCTGTATAACATTTGCATATTCAGTATTGCCAACTCCAGTGATTTCAGCATGAGTGACGGGATTTCACAGGTACTTGAGCTCGTCTGACGATGACATGAGACGCTCCAGTTCCCTCGCGAAGGTCAGACATGCTAGAAGCCAGCAGAATCTCTCCCCTCTGCTCGCTGTTCTCGTGGGGGGAGAAGGGGAGTTAAAGTTCCCATCGGCTCAGTGCAGCTCCACCTCCTCGCCCCATGAGCCACTGGGACAGCACTGTGCCTCCACTCCTCCCTGTAGTACCTGGCCAGCCTGGAAAGGGGCAGAGGGTGTGAGAGCCCCTAGAACTGCTCTGCACCCCAGACTGGTAAGGGGTGGGGGGGGGGTGAGAGCCCATGGAACTGCCCCTCCCCCTAGTCTGGAGGGCTGAACTGATGGGGTGGGAGCTGGGGGCAAAAGTGCTGATGCGGAGGGGAGATTAGGAGACAGGAATAATTGCTGGGCAAGGGACAGGCAGATACGGAGGTGAGAGTTCCTGCAGCAATGGCCGACACCACCTTACCCAATAAATCTGGCAGAATGGGCAACACCAATTGTGTGACTCTCCCTCCCCCCCTCTCCCGGGGATGGGCAGCAGGAGTTCCAAAAAACAAAAGGCAGATGAAAAGATACAATATCAGGATTGTGGGGGGAGGGTCTGACTCATGAATTTTGACTGTGTCGTTTATTATGGTGTTTTGCTTTGCCTAATACAAATTCACTTGAAGTCTTTACCTTAAGACTGGGTGTCTTTCTAAACAGTGTGCTAGGGCTCTACCAGAAGTTACAGGCTCGGTGCAGGAATCACTGGCCGTAATTCTGTGCCCTTTGCTATGCGGGAGGTCAGACTAGGTGATCATATTGGTTCCTTTTGGTCTAAAATCTATGCATCAGTGGTTATTAGCCAAGATGGTCAGGAACACTGCCTCATGCTCTGAGTAGCCTTATACCTCTGATTGCCAGAAGCTGGGAGTGGATCACGGGATGGACCACTCGATAATGGCCCTGTTCTATTCATTCCCTTTGAAGCATCTGGCCACTGTCAGAAGATAGGATACTGGGCTAGGTGGACCATTGGTCTGTCCCAATATGGTCATTCTTATTTTTTTGTGTTGAGCTAGGAAATTTTAACATAGCCCCTCCCTGCAGGCATGGCTTAAGCATCCTCCCTTTTCTCTCCCATGTGCCTGGGATCACCAATATTTGTAGGAGCTTCTCCCCAGTCCTCGCATGGATTCTTTTGTTTGGTGCCTTGTTCCTCTGCTTATCCTGCCAGATAAATGGGCTCTGTCCCTTGAGAGATCAATGTTAATACTACTAGCTGGAAAGGAGTGTAAAAGCCAAGTACACAGGGGACCTAAGATAAATAAAACAAGCCCCAGCAAAGGAATAGCACACCAGTAATAACAGCATCACAGAGGAGGCGACTTCAGTGGGAACAAGAAAACAGGATCTGGAGAACTTAAGGAAGGGGTTACGGGTAACTAATAAGTAATAAACATTGGTAGATCAACCATTTTCCCCACCTCCTAATGCTCACAAACTCCTCCCACCCCAGTTCCTTCTCAAGGCAGGTGGTACCGAGATGAAACATTGCAGCCATGGGCTGGCTTAAACAAAAGTCACCTTACTTGTTCTTCACCCCTGGGTGAGGCGAGGTCCTCCAACCCAGCCCACTGGTTCCCTGGCCTGGAATCCTCCGGGGGTCTCAGCTGCCTCTTGGTAGCCGGTTCTGGCTCTCTTTCTGTGGATGATGGTCATTGCAGTGCAGGAGCTGTCGCCCTGATCCCTGTAGTCAGAGTCCCAGCAGTCCAAACTCCCTTCCACGGAAGGGGAATTCAGCAGGTACGCCCCTGAGCCAGGCTGTCGCTCTCCCAGCTTCCCAACCTAAACTCTCTCTTTTTGTAAAGTCAGGCTGCCCCTTCCCCAGTTAACTTGTTGGAGGCAGGGGAGGGGTGGAGAGAAGAGGGCTGTGTAGCCCTGGCTTGTCATTGGTCCAATCAACTGCTTGTCAAGTTCACCCCATGCAAAAGCCTCCCTAGGAGTTTCTAGTTTCTTCTGCCCCCACCCCTGACTCCACACATGCTGCAAATGGGGTCAGAGGGCTTTGGGAGCCATCTTAGTAGTAGTCCCTTTGGTAGGACCCCCTAGAACCTCAGATTGAAGGAGCTCCAGGAGTTGGAGATCAGGTAAAAGTCATCACTATATAAGAAACCGGAAGGATCATTTGGATTTCCTTATTAAACACAAGAGAGATTCCAAAGCGAGGGAGATGAAAGAGCTTGTGTACACTGTAGGAAATTACTGTATTGCTGGATCCATTAAAATATGATTTTGGTTCTCAGCATAGTTGAGGTTTAATGAATGGAGTTTGTCAGTCATGATAAAACCTGACACTGTTCAAGAGTTTGGTAACGTTTAGGGAAATGTGTTCTTCTTCGAGTGATTGTTCATGTCCATTCCAAGCAGGTGTGTGCACGCCACGTGCACGCCAGCTGGAAGATTTTACCATAGCAGCGTCCGTAGGGTTGGCTTCGGCGCCCCCTGGAGTTGCGCCTTCATGGCACCGTATATAGGGGCCAGCCGACTCTCCACCCCCTCAGTTCCTTCTTACCGCTGGTGACGGCTAGCTGGAACATCGCTTGCTCTTCAGCAATCTTGACAGTGTCCCGTTTTCTTCCTTGTAAATAGTTTAGCTAGTTTAGAGTTAGTATAGATAGATAGTTGTTGGGGGGTTTTCCCCAACGTACTCATTGCCCCGCTGGGGCATGCCTGGGTCCCCAGGGTTTAAACTCTGCAAAGACTGCGGGAAGTTCATGCCGAAGAGTGACCTGCACTCTTCCTGCTTACGGTGCCTCGGAGAAAGCCACCAAAGAGACAGGTGCGCTATCTGCAGGGCATTTCGCCCCAGGACTCTCAAAGACAAAGAGCAGAGGCTCAAAGTGTTACTAATGGAAGCGGCCCTGCGGCCACATTCGGACCCTGGGCTGACCGACCCGGTGCCCAGCATTTCATCCTCGGTGCGCAACGCCCCAGCACCGGTAATACGTCATGAGGCCAAAACCTCCAAACCCCGGCACCGGAGAGAGTCGGCACATAGGAAATCGGCCTCCATGATGCACCACCGTTCACCATCCCTGGTGCTGATTAAAAAGAAGAGGCCAGTGAGGGGACGATCACCCCACCAGGACCCTAAAGGGCCGGCACCGTCCACGTGTGCTGCGGGACAGGCCGTGCTGCAGACTCATCCTGCTACTCCGTTGACTCCCGCCCCAGAGAGGGTACGGTCAAGTCCGGACAGGCCAACATCCCCAACCTCATTGAGGAAGTGCTCCTCCCATCGACGCCGGAGGCGTTGGAGGCAGCCTCTGACCTACTAAGCCTCCCGGTGCCGGCGTCGCCACGCTGGTGGAAAGAGCCTCCGACCATGGCCTGACCCCCAATACAATCACGGGGCAAGCCAGCTATGTTATCGCCGCAGTCCCCGCACCGCTCCACCCCAGAGGCACCGGAGCAGAGAGAACATTCTCCAGTCCAGCGGCACCACTCCCCAACGACAGTGGGTACTGCTTCCTCTAGGTCCTCCTATTCAGAGACCTCAGACTCGGAGGTGGAGTCGCTCCAGTAGATCGAGGAGCAGGCGGGCGACCTCGCGGGCGAGCCTCCAGCCTTATCCACTGCAGTGGCAACAGCAGTGGCAACTGCCCTCCCCAGTGGCCGTTCAGGACTCCCTGGGCCTACCATCAGTCCGTGGGACAGGCATACGGCCCCCGCTCAAGGTCCGTATTGGTCTCATTGACGGTGGTGGCTCCGGCTCAAATGCCTCCACCACCGGCACCGCCGTCTGACAGGAGTGTGCCACAACAAATCCCGGCACCACCTAGTCACACACCGGCACCGGCAGGGGCCATAGTCCCGACACCGCAGGCACCAACCAGCATGCCTCGTCGTTTGGTGTCGACCCCGGTACCGGCTGCGGTGCCGCATCCTGCACCTGCACCAGCCACACAACCAGAGTACCGTGTCCCGCAGGCCCCCACGGGGGCTGAGGGTATGGAGGAAGGCCCTTTGCAGGTGATCTCCTCCTCTTCCTCTCCTGATGAGGCAGTCGCGGGAACCTCAGCGGCACCGGCCCTAGAGGACAACAGGATCCTCCAACAGTTGCTTACACGTGCAGCCCAGAGCCTCTTGATCCAAGCTGAGGAGATCGAAGTGGATCCGGATCCGGTGGTTGACATCCTGGCCCCGTCGGGCCTGTCCAGGGTAGCCCTACCGCTGATAAATACTATTGCGGACACATCCCGCACTTTGTGGCAGATGCCAGCCTCAATAGCCCCCACGGCCAAGAGGACAGAGAGGTGATATTTTGTCCCCTCCAAGTGCCATGAACACCTTTATACTCACCCTCCCTCAGACTCCCTAGTGGTCGATGCGGCCAACCAAAGGGAGTGTCAGGAGTTCCAAGGGGCTACACCAAAAAACAGGGAGGCCAAGAAGTTGGACCTGTTTGGACGAAAGATGTATTCCACAGGGGGGCTGCAGTTGCATATAGCCAACCAACAGGCTATAGTGAGCCGGTATGGTCACAACACATGCTCGGCACTGTCTAGGTTCACTGAACTCCTTCCTCAGGAATCGCGAACCGAGTTCTCAGCCCTAGTTGAAGAAGGGAAATTAATTACCCGAGCATCCCTCCAGGCAGCCTTGGATGCAGTGGATGCAGCCTCTCGCACTTGGCGACTGGGCTGGTCATGAGATGGGGAGCCTGGCTTCAGGTCTTAGGCCTTCCACATGAGGTCCAACAGACCATCCAGGACCTCCCCTTCGAAGGGCCCATGTTCTTCTCTGAAAAGACAGATAAGAAGCTGCATAGCCTAAAGGACTTCAGGGCTACCCTTCGATCGCTGGGCTTACACACACCAGTTACCCAACATAGGCAGTTCAGGCCGCCTCAGGCCCCGTGGCCGTACCAGCCTCAGAACCGCACAGACGCATTGCGCAGGCGGGCCAGGATCAGCAGAAGGAGGCAGCAACAACAGCCCTCCGGCCCGTCATCTGCCCAACCAAGGCCACCACCGGGGCCTAGGCCCCCATTTTGATGGGATGGTCGGGGACGACCTACCGGTCACAACTCTGGATCTGTCCAACCCTACTTTTTTGTCACATCTGTCCCCCTTCTATCGTGCTTGGGCCTGAATCACAACGGACAGTTGGATAATCCGCACGGTAGAGAGGGAATATTCTATTTCTTTACACATCAACGTCAGGGAGTTATGAGCGGTGCGTCTGGCATGCATGACCTTCAAACCCCACCTAGCAGGCAGGTGTGTTTCTGTCCTTACGGACAACACACCAGCGATGTTCTATATCAACAAACAGGGCCACCTTTCGAGCCTCTGGCTTCGTGCTCGCTGTTATATCTTTCGTATAAGGTCGCATTTCTAGTGGCTATCACATCGGCCAGGAGAGTCTCAGAGCTCAGAGCACTGACATCAGAGCCTCCATACATTGTCTTCTACAAAGACAAGGTCCAACTTTTTGTTGCTGTGGCTGACAGGGTGAAAGGGCTCCCGGTCTCGTCACAGCGGATCTCCTCTTGGATCAAAACCTGCATCCGAGAATGCTACCATCGGGCTAACATACCGGCCCCGCCTATCATGGCCCACTCCACAAGAGCGCAGGCCTCCTCCACTGCGTTTCTGGCACAGGTCCCGATGCAGGAAATTCGTAGAGCGGCCACGTGGTCCTCAATCCACACTTTTACGGCGCACTATGCCATCACGCGCCAGGCCAGAGATGATGCAGCCTTTGGCCGCGCAGTACTCCAGTCTGCAGTGACCTCCGACCCCACCGCCTAGGTTCAGGCTTGTGAGTCACCTGCTTGGAATGGACATGAACAATCACTCGAAGAAGAAAAAATGGTTACTCACCTTTTTGTAACTGTTGTTCTTCGAGATGTGTTGTTCATATCCATTCCAATACCCACCCTCCTGCCCCTCTGTCTGAGTGCCGGCAAGAAGGAACTGAGGGGGTGGAGGGTCGGCAGGCCCCTATATACAGCGCCATGAAGGCGTCACTCCAGGGGGCACCAAAGCCGACCCTATGGACGCTGCTATGGTAAAATCTTCCAGCTGGCATGCACGCGGCGCGCACACACCTGCTTGGAATGGACATGAACAACACATCTCGAAGAACAACAGTTACAAAAAGGTGAGTAACCGTTTTTTCTAATTAGTCCTCAAGGCATGGTATCATTTCAGTGTAGATAGCACTTATGCAACTTGGAAGCTATTAACATTCTCTCAAATGGCTCTGGGCAGCCCAACTAATTGAATCACACATCTGACTAGAACATGCATTGCAACAATGTCTCACTTTTTATAGTTCCTCTGCAGTTGTAGGCAATAGGACCACAGCAGCTCACATGGACTTCATTAACCCTTTAGTTACTAGTTTAATACACTGTGTGAAAGTAAGAGTGTAAGATGGCTCAACACATTTTCCTTTTTTTCTTCTCTCAGTCCCACATTTTCGGCTTTTCTACTATAATGTTTCTCACAAAACCTCTTCATTTTTCCAGGGGGGATTGAACTTCAATATACTATTCAATAGGTGGGGATGTTCAACCCCCTATGCTGACTTTAACAGTGGCTCAGATCATAGTATAAGTTTAAGATTGTGCAGCAGATTCTAGGCGCGTGTGGTTTTCTGTAGAAAGAAAACACTGAAATCCACAATAATATGCTGCCCGAACATATAGTATTTAGAAACTTGAGTCACTCTTTTTTGACAAATGTTAAAACCATGTTCTTTGTTAGCTTGCCAGAAATCAGCATTTGTTTCCCAGCTACTCACCTGGGTTCAGGCTCACATAATCATTAGCAGAGGTAATGACAAATTGCTTTGTGGGACTGCAGTGTGCGCAGAAAATTCAAATAGCACCAAGGCGGCACACAGATTCCCCAGTGCTGCTGCCTTACATGAAAGTGACTCTAATTTCGTAAAGCAAGTTGTCAAATCAATGTCTCTCCCGTGAAATGAAAATATATTTCAAAGAAACACCTCAAAAATCCATAGAGGAAATGCAAGTGCTGCATCAAACTTCAATGATTTCATTCCTCAACTGATGCTATAAAATTGATCAGATTACATTTAATGGAGAAATCAATAGAAGTGTAATTCAGCCAGCTCCCGAAATATTTATGAAGAACAGTTAAAAACCACTGCGATGATACAAGAGAATCCTTGTAATATTATTAATAGCGAGATGGACAGTGCTTCAGCATATGATTTCTACAGTGTCTCTCTGATGGGTTTGTAGTATCCTGTTGTAAGATGAGTTGTCATCAAAACAGCAAGTTCCCTTTAGCTAAAGATGAGATTTGTGTGGCTTGATATTTATCCATTTTGACCTTTTATGCCTTTTACAGTATTTGTTGATCCAGTAAAAAGCTACTTTATCCGTCTTGCCTTGGTAAACAAATCAGAACGCAGGCTCTCATTAGTCAGCCCTGGGATAATCTGGTACTTAATTTCTGGTACGTAAACTTGTCCCCATACTCAGTTCTGCCCTGCATTGTGTGTAATGAACTGTGCTGTATGATTGCCATGTAAATATTTGATAATAATTCAGCTTGTTGGTAAATAGCAGTTGCTGTTTCCTAATGCCCAGGGGCTGTGTAAAATCAACTCCAGAGGACTGCAGGCGCTTTCCAGTCAATATTGCAGGCTCTACTGAAAGCCTTAGGACATTGCAAGCGGTACCTCTTCCTCCTCCCCTGTGTTTCAGCCAGAGGCGGTGCTAGTCCATTGGGGGTCTTAAGCAGGGATATTGCCCCCCCACATACACACACAACACATATTAAACAAGTGAATAGGGTGGCCCCCTTGAGCTTCTCAGGGCCCTAAGCAATTGCTTAGTCTGCTTATGCCTAACACTGGCTTTCAGCCACTCCTCTGCCTCTCTTATCATTTAATGAGGATGTACCCCTCCCCCCATCCCAGGCCATGACCCCTACTCTGTCTCCAAGGTACTCCTTCTACCACTCTTTCCGGGGAGCCAGGCAAGAAAGATGTTTATCATTAACCTCTCCAGCCTCCCACGAAAGGACCTGCCTCCTCTCCTTTCCTTTCTCAGACTCCGCACAGCCGATCACCGAAGTGATGTTCAGAGTGAGGCAAAGTGAAGCCCCAAAAAAGCTGCATTTAAACTTTGACCTTTTGTCCCCCAAAACACGTCACAGACAGAATCACTGTGTTGGTGAATGTGTACATGGCCCAAACCCTTGGAGGTTTTGTAGCTAAGGCTTTTTATTGTATTTTTGTCAATTTTAGACAAACCACAGCTATGACAGTTTTAGTTGAATATTTCCCTCCATAGAGAGAACTTCAGTCTTCTCTCTGTTGTTTGAGCATTATAGCAAACAGTTGGGTAATACCCATAGACTATAAGACTTGAAGTCCCCTGCTATCACAGGCCATATTAAAACTATGTAGGTTGTTTGCCTCCCACTACTCCTATTGGAAGGCTGTTCTAGAATCTCGCTCCTCTACTGATTAGAAACACACTTCTCATTTCCAGCCAAGAGGATACAGTATGCTAGTGTGCAGTAAACACTCTATTACATAACTATAAAATGTTAGTGGAGGTCCCCATATAAAGAATGAGCATAGTCAGTGTACTACGCTTCATTTTTAAGCAATTAACTAGTTATACGAACTGAAATTGGGCATGTATGTTATGTTTGGTTGGCACATAGTTTCACTGGATATTACCGGTAAGGAGATTGCTAAAACCTTTCAGCCTTGAGGTCACAAAATGAGTAAGAAAGCTTTTAGCAAATCTATTGAAAATAAATGCCATAATTTATGGACTTCTACTCTCAGATTAGTACAAACCTAGCAAATCAACAATAATATTAATAATAATAATGTTTGCTTGAATTTAACCGCATGAAGGTTAAGGAGCTAGAGTCACCAAAATCAGGTCCACGCCATGGCTTTGTTGCCTGTCAAATGATGCATCTTCCACTCCAACAGTCTAACAATAGGTCGAGCCTGATTCATTTACACATATCCTATCCAAGGCCCTGATCCTCCAATGTATAGCGCCTACAGAGAGCCCAAGTGACTTCAGTGTAGCAGGACTGGGGTCCAACTTAATTGTAATACTGTAGTTACATGAGACTACAGTTCTTTAGACCCCTGTTTACTTTGTTCAAGATGACCTTAAATTCAACTGCCAGGTCTCCAGCCGCAGAGCCTGAAGGACGGTCAGCAAGGGAAGACAGAGGGAAACTGCAGGAAGAGAGGGGAAGAGGTGCATGTTGAGATGTTGCCATTTAGTAAGGTAACCTACAGAATATATTTGACCGATGTAAATGTATTATTTTATCCAGCATTTCCCCTGTCATGAGGCTTGCATTTTTATTTGGATGCAATACATTAACATATTCCCAGTCCTGGATGCTGGTTTATAACATTACAAAGAAGTTAGAAAAGAAAAGAAAGGTGTGAAGTTCCCAAAGCTGCGTAATTTCCAAGAGGCTATTTCTGGCATAGCAACTGCTCCAGGCGGCATTGTGCAGCCGCCTGTTGCATCAAGACATACTACTTGCATTGTAATATCTCATTCCCTGTGAGCCCGTCAGTACAAGTAATTAGCTCACAGCCTGGCAGTACAGAATGATGTACGCTACAACCCTCTTTCTGAACGGAGGTGACTGCACGGTCCTATTAATTTGCTTTACAGGCACCTCAAAGCCTTCATGAATATTGCTTGTTGCATGTTGACTGCTAAGATTTCATGTGTCTGAATGTGGTTAATACATATTCCAATAGCTTTATTCAGGCCCAACTTTGCATCACGACATTGGAAGGCTCTGTAACTTTAAGTAGGCCATCCCTTCCCCGCCAAACGAACCCTAAATAAAATTCAGGATCCTTAACGTGTGGTGTCTTCCTTAGCTTTTGTTGCTTGTCTTTCATAACATCTCACCAGAGCTATTTGTGTCTGTGGGGAGTTAGCGGAAAGATCACATATTGTACAGAGAGCACGGTGTTAAATTTATGCAAAGTGAAGAAATGTGTTATCTCAAAAAATATTTATTTCATAGCTTCTCCCTAGAGGGTTGTGTTTTGTTATATCTTTAAGGACAGCAGCGCTGTATTAGCATCATGCTTAAAAACCCCATAAATATTAAGAGCAGCTTTAATCTGTAGCGTTTATATAAAGCAATACATCAAGCTCTCCATGTTCTGAGGAGAGAAAATAAACAACACGTTTGCAGCACAAAATGTCTACTTTTCAACGGGCCTTAGAAACAGGAGACAAAAGCAAGCTGAAGGAAAAGAAAGATGCTGAAAGGAAGCAGAGGGACATAGGAATAGCTCCTTTCGTGGTTTCTGTGCTTTCACATGATTTCATTCTTTTGTGAGGTGTTTGAATAGTCAGAACTGGATAGCAGCGGTTCAGAGTGGGACATGGATAACATGGTATCTAAAGCAACAATAGAGTAGATCTAGGTGGCGAGTGAAAAGCAACCATCTGTGCAGGAAGCAAAGTGCCATCTTCTTCCCTTCAGTTACAATTAAAATACACATTGGTAAAGCACCCTTTGCATTAGCATTCAAGGGCACCGAACAAATACATGTGAAAAAAAAAAAAAAACCAATCTCCATGGATATCTAATTAAAAAGCATGTCCCATTTTTAATAGCAGCATGGTTTGGTCTCATTGTATAAGCTTTCTTGCTCTCAAGGAAAGTGTTCCAATGGGAGCTAAAAAGCACTTTCAGATAGGCTGACTTAAAATGAAGTGCTCCTTCTTGTGTGTGTTTGGGTGTGTGTGTGTGTGTGGAGGAGGAGGAGGGCATGTGCACGCTGATATTTTGGATGGATTACTGGCAGTTGGAGTGTTGGAAGGTGTCAGAGCAGAACAATTTATATTTATACACTGTCATCTGTATGTAGGCATGCTCTAATGGGGAGCAGGCAAAATAATACAAAAAAACATTCAGGGCTTAATAGTAATTTCTTGCGGCCCTTTAAGAATCAGCTCTCTCTTAAACATGAGGTTGGATGCACGCATGAAGATCCCATTAACCTCGATAAGAGTTTTCAGGCATAATTTCAGAGTACATCTAAAGGAAAACAGGGCTGCTAGTTTTATTATTATGACTTGCCCATTAGGGGGTCATTGATGTACAGTATATGCTCTTGGGATGAAACTCCCCATAGCAAGAGCTAAAGATGCCAGGCAGTAAGGGCACCCAGAGAGTCGTTAAGAGTATTGTGTAGGTTACAGTGCTCACCTTTCTCTGGCAGGTAAAGCCCTCAGTTCCTTTGTGTAGGAGAGCAGCTGCTCTAAAGCAGGATAGACACCCAAGCTCACCTAGCCAGGCCAGGTAGTCTTAATGACCAGCCTTTGATTAAGGGTTTCCCAGTGTGCAGGGGGTAAAGGGGAAAGTGGGGTACAGAGTCTGTTAAACGGTGAGAGAGACAGAGACTTCTGAAGGCAGGGCAGAGGTTTCTGCAAATGGAAGTTGTCTCTGTGCTGCTACCACTTTTGTTCAAGCAATCAGGGACTGAGTACACTTTGTAAATAAAAGAAATATCTGATTCCACAGCACCGATTCCTGATACAAGCAGGAAACTGAGCTGCAAGGCCCTAAAAAACGGCTGCAGCTTAGCAGAGGGTTGACACTGTGATTATGTATATTATGGCAGTGCCCCAAATAGGCACAGGGCCATAGAAATGTATAGGAAGGTTGGGCTTCTGCCCTGAAGAGCTTAATCCATGATGTGCCGCTGCAATGCATGGGACTGTGCCTAGTATATTCACACCACTGCTCAAATCAGCTTCTGATATATCCCACCCCTCAGATCATGTCACTTCCTCCTCCAGTCCCTTTCCTGGTTGGTTACCCCTTTCCCTCCACATTCTGTTCAAGCACTATGTCCTCACCATAAAGTCTCTGCACAACGCTGCCCTTCCATGTGTCTCAGCCCTCATTTCCTCCCTCATCTTACTGCACATGGGCCTCTGTATCCTCTATTTCTAATGGATCCTTTTGTCTCCTTCTTCTATTTTTGCCTTAGCGCCTCTTCCCTGTGAGGTCTGATACTGGGCACAGCCTCTTGCTCCCCATGGGCCAAACAAGATTTCCAGGCACCAGTCAAACACCCACCCGGTCCATTTTAAACCGCAATCTTCTTGTGGAGCCTTTCTATCCTGATCCTCTCACCACCAGTATCTCCACTGGAACAGTTGTCCCATGAACAGCTTGTGTATGTCTCTGAATTAGGGCCAGCATTCTTTGGGATAAGGGACTTTTTAAGTGCACTGTGAAGCACTGTGCTCATTAAAGCACAAATACTGATAATTCAAATGACCCCCTTACAGTATCGTCCTTGGTTAGTCTAGTTTCCATACTAGACTCCATGCTATGTGTGCTTATGCCAGCTCACTAAAGGCCTCCCTCAGTACTTAGTGCCAGATCCTGAGCTGGTGGAAATCATCTTAGCTTCTCCCTTCCCCCTTCCCTCATCCTTCTGACTGCTTCTCCCACTTGACCAACATTTACTCCGAGATGACCCTTCTCAGAATGGGTGGCCGTATCTCCAGTCATAGATCCCTCTCTGTCCATACAGATAACAAGGTGTGTTAATGTGTGTTCCTCACATGGAATGTCTCATTGCTATCTTACCTGTGGTGGATGATACACAGTTCTACATTTTCATCCACTCACTTTCTGCTCTTTTTATTGCGTATTCATCTGCCTGTGTTGGCTCTGGCTACATCAGTAGTTCTGCTGCTGCAACCATCCACAACTAAAATTTGATTTCTGAATGAAGTATCTTCTTCTTCCACTGGCCTCTGCCTCTGCTGTTACAATCCTCACCTCAGATCTTTTCTTCGCTCCCTAGATAAATTATTCAATCACCTGCAGGTTTAAACTAGTGTAAATGGTGGATTCTTTGTAACCTGAAATCTTTAAATCATGTTTTGAGGACTTCAGCAACTCAGCCAGAGGTCAGGGGTCTATTACAAGAGTGAGTGGGAAAGATTCTGTGGTCTGCAATGTGCAGGAGGTCAGACTAGCTCATCACGATGGTCCCCTCTGGCCTTAAAGCCTATGAAACTGATCTTGTATTGCTCTACTTTATGGTAAAGTTAAACCTTGGGGGCCAGATTCACCCCTGGATTAAATTGATGCTGGATGCAGCCAGGAGTGCCGCCAGCTTTTCTGCTGCCCTAGGCGGCGGAAGGTCCCACCGCCGAAATACCATCGCAGTCGCCGTCCCCAAATTGTAGCGCCCTAATGGGTTGTGCCGGCCCTAGATGCAGCAAAGAAAGAGGTATTCAGAGAGCCAGTCATGGCTCCATGATTTTCTCCCCAGCCCCTGGCAAACAACCAAGCATTCTGAGGTTTGCTATAAAGTGCACCAGCTGGCTAGTATATCATCCCCTAGGAATCATATGCTAGCTAGGAATTGCTGGAACATGATATGCTCTAGCCACTCCCGTTACCCTCAATACTCACCCTGTGTTGGGGGCTGGAGGGAGGGAAGCATAGAAATTGTAGGCTCTGACAGCTCTGTGCCTGCTGGGGACTCTCAGGGAGATCCCTAGCAGGTGATCTGAGCAATTGAGCAATGTCTTGTGTCCTTTGAGTCATGCAATCAGCACAAAGAGAGCAGAGCGGGGTCTTCAATCTGGCCCTCCTCTTTAAACGTCCAGCAGCTCAGAGTCTTGAGACCACCAGTACTCTGACCACACAGGAAAAGGAGCACACCACCTGCATGGCCATCACTGTCACTGTTTTCAGAACCATTTTGGATCTAATTCAAAATTTCCCTCTCTTCACCTCCATCTACTCCCCACTCACCCACTTCCCCGCTTCTACCTCTTCCCAGCAGTTCCCCTCAAATTTCCCAGTATTATGCTGCCTGGTCTATTCTGTTCAGATTCCTCTACCATGCCCATCAACATAGTATATATCTGGAATGCTCTTCTTCCCCCCACTAAGAAACGGAGTCACTTCTGCTCTTGAAACCTTTGTGTATCCTTATCTGATAAATGACCCTCTCTCTCTCAAATATTGTGTTATTCCATGTGTAAAAATCAGAGACTCGTTCACATAAATCATATTGTCCCTTACAATGACAATACCCTATCATCAGTATTCAAATACTAGATGAATAGCATGGCCCTGATTCTCATCTTATTTACGTCATTTTGACATAAGTGTAACTTCAATGGCATTACTAATTTACCCAGGTGGACGTGTGACTGATGTGAGATTCTCACATATTACAACCAACACACATGTAACCTATACACAAAATAGATGCTAGTGTCTATTAATTATTAATTAATATTATTTATTATTACTAGTAGTAGTAGTAAATATATTATGGGAGATCCCAAAGGCCCCAATCAGGACAGAGACCCATTTCAGCAGGCTGCTGTATAAACACAGAAAAGAGACAGTCTGAAATACCTATGTTTCCTTCTAATCTAATCTGAAGCAAAAATCCTAAAAGGGAATGATCAAGAGTGTTTTTAATGCAGGTCCTTAGGATCCAAGTTAATGCAAGCTATTGCTCTCAGGGCCTGTAAATTTGAACCTTGCCACAGCTTATCTGCCTCAAACTTCAGAATCGGAGGTTTTGACATGTGTGGTCAAGAGGGGTGCCCTTCAGAGCCTTGAGATGGAAAGAATCGGAGAAGACAGAGAGGAGCATATTGTCTCCCTCCAGCCGTACTCTGCCAACTCCCCATGGCAGAAGGACCTGTTACCAGTAGGACATTGCTTTGAGGAAACTCAGCCCAGTCTGGTCCCTGATGTTCCAGTAGTGGCATGCTGTCAAAACCGCAGCAAGAGAGCTCACAGTGGCAGGCGTAATCTAAGGGGAAATGCTAAAGTTGAACAGGAATGAAAATAAAAGCCTCAGCCAGTTTCACTCCTGTTGAAAGAGAGTGAATATAAGTGGGATTTAGGAGTCCCCAACGCGGTGCCCGCCTACTGGCCACTGGACAAGCAGCCGCCGAAATGCCGCCAATTTTCGGTGGCATTTGGCTGCTTGTCCGGCGGCCACGCTCCTCGGTGGCTAGTCGTCCAGCGCCCACCACACGGAAAGGTTGGGGACCACTGCTCTAAAATATAAACATCTCCCCAAGAGAAGACGTTGGGGTCCAAACCATCCCTTGTGTAACTTCACTGACATGAATGTTATGATTAGGTGGCGAACTGAGATGAGGGAACACTGCTATATTAGTGGCATATGTGAGGTACTTCATGAAATCTCTTAAAGTGCTGCAGTACCACCAGCCATTGTTTATTGTGGCCGAGGCTACATGTGCTACATGATTCCCACCTGTGCTACATGATTCCCACCTGTGCTACATGATTCCCACCCTGCAAAGCTAGCAGTGAACCTTGGACTCTTTAACATTACAAAGACCACATCTGATTTTGGGGTGAACACCAACAATGACAGTTCTGAATGAAGCAAAGTCCATCAGATGAGGTAAAAGGGTCTGAAAGAGGCAGAGAAATTACTGGCCCCAGTAATCCATGCATCTGTCACCTCCAGGCTGGGTTACTGGAACTCACTGCATCTGAAGCTGAATGTGAAGACAATGCACAGGCTCCAGCTGGTACACAATAGAGCTGCCTGCCTTCTCCAGGGCTCAGACTGCTGTGGGTACATCAGGCCCATGCTTAAGTCCCTCCACTGGCTCCCAGTTATCTTCTGATGCAAGTTTAAGTTCTTGGTCCTAATTTTCAAAGCAATTAATGGATCAAGCCCCAGCAACATCAAAGACTGAATTTCAATATATGATCCTCCATGATAGCTGCTCTCCTTGACAAAAAATGCAGGTCACACAGCCCAGGACAAACCATGTTTGAAATGATGACAAAGCATTCTTTGTTGAGGGAATCCAGCTATGGAACAATCATCCAGAGGAGATCAGGCAAACCCAGAGTCTGAGTATCTTGAGGAAACTCTGTAAAACCTTCCTCTTTAAGAAAGACTTTCCACTATAAGTGACATTCACAATATGAACGCCCTCTTGTATCACCAACTCCCTACCAACACCCACCAAAAACAAACACCCTCACCAAATGCCAGGCATTTTAACTTCAAAAAGAGAGAAGTGCCAGAGAATCGATGATATCCTCTAGGGCCGGGGTGAGCAAACTACGGCCCGCAGGCTGCATCCGGCCCATCTGACCTTTTAATCTGGCCCTCGAGCTCCTACCAGGGAGCAGGGTTGGGAGCTTTCCCCGCTCCGGTGCTCCGGCCGGGGAGCGGGCTCAGGGGCTTGCCTTGCTCCGCTCTGCACGTGCAGCAGCTCCGTGAGGTTCCCAGAAGCAGGAGCAGCCAGGGGGCTCTGCACACTGCCCCTGCCCCAAGCACTGGCTCTGCAGCTTCCATTGGCCGGGAACCGCATCCAATGGGAGCTGTGGGGGTGGTGCCTGCGGACGGGGCATTGCACAGAGCGGCGTAGCCCCAGCTCCAGAGGGGGACGGACCGCTGTTTCCAGGAGCCACTCCAGGTAAGCGCCGCCGAGATCCTGCACCCCTGAGCCCTCCTCCCGCGCCCCAGCCCCCTGCCCCAGCCTTGATCACCCTCCAAACTCTTTGATCCCAGCCCAGAGCACCCTCCTGCACCCCAAACCCCTCATCCCCAGCCCCACCCCAGAGTCTGCACCCCCAGCTAGAGCCTCACCCTCCATGCATCCCTATCCCCTGCCCCAGCCGAGAGCCCCCTCCTGCCCTCCAAACCCCTCCATCCTAGCCTGGAGCACATTCCTGCACCCCAAACCCCTCATCCCCAGCCCCACCCCAGAGTCTGCACCCCCAGCCGGAGCCCTCACCGCTCTGTGCACCCCAATCCCCTGACCCAGCCGGCCCTCCATACAATTTCCATACCAAGATATGACCCTCAGGCCAAAAAGTTTGCCCACCCTTGCTCTGGGGTGCTCTAATGATTTTATGTGAAAGGTGTCCAGATACTATTATGATGGGAGACAGTATAAAACCCAAACATAGAATAGATAGAAATAACTCATAAGAAAAGGGAACATGGGGGAGAGCTGGAGATCACTAAATAAGGCCGGGGAAACTCCCGGGGATAACCAACTATTGAAGAGGAAAAGAGAAGCAGCTGGGATTGCTTGATAAATTCAGAGAAAGTCTGGGAGACTCAGAGAGGGTTCCAAACCTACTGATTTGGGATCTCAAGGTTTCCATCCAAAGCAGAAATAGAAGATAGGAGCTTGCTTGTGTCCAATTCAGTTTCACTTCTGAGCTTGTAATGGGTTCATAAAATAGCATACTTAGTGCTTATGTAATTGGAGAAAGGTCAGAGAAGAGCAACAAAAATGATTAAAGGTCTAGGAAACATGTCCTATGAAGGAAGATTAAAAATATTAGGTTTGTTTAGTCTGGAAAAGAGAAGACTGAAAGGGGACATGATAACAGTTTTCAAATACATAAAAGGTTGTTACAAGGAAAAGGGAGAAAAAAAATTTCTTGTTAACCTCTAAGGATAGGACAAGAAGCAATGGGTTTAAATTTCAGCAAGGGCAGATTAGGTTGGACATTAGGAAAAATTTCCTAACTGTCAGGGTGGTTAAGCACGGGAATAAATTGCCTGGGGAGGTTGTGGAATCTCCATCACTGGAGATTTTTAAGAGCAGGTTAGACAAACATTTATCAGGGATGGTCTAGATAATACTTAGTCCTGCCTTGAGTACCGGGGATTGGATTAGAACACCTCTCGAGGTCCCTTTCAGTCCTACGATTCTATGATTCCACCATTAAAAAGCACTCTCAATGAATAGGATCCTGAAGGCATTTGCCCATCTCTTCTTAGACTAATCTTGTGTATTTGGAAAATCCCACATGTATTGAGTGTACCATAGAAACAAGCCCTAAGATGACACTGAGTGTAACTTGGCTATTTTACTTTCCTTACACTTTATGTGGGTGAGGCATGGACTAGTCTAGGGGTCGGCAACCTTTGGCACATGGCCCATCAGAGTAATCTGCTGGCAGGCTGTGAGACATTTTGTTTACATTGACCGTCTGTAGGCACGACCCCCGCAGCTCCCAGTGGCTGGGAACGGCGAACTGCGGCCACTGGGAATGCAGGGGGCCATGCCTGCGGACGGTCAATGTAAACAAAATGTTTTGTGGCCCGCCAGTGGATTACCCTGATGGGCTGCGTGCTGAAGGTTACTGACCTCTGGACTAGACGATAAAGCCCACTGGCTAGAGAAAATAGCACATACATTCGTCTTATTTTTCCCTCTGGTTCAGAGAACTCAATTAAAATATCACTCAACTACCTACCCACCTCTCTTTTCTGATGAGCATTTGAACTCTCCAGCTACTTTCCACCCCCTTACCCAACAATAGCAGCTATTCTACACAGTTTTGCTTGATTTTGTCACCGAGCCTGGTGACACTCGGGGGTTTCAGTGGAGTTTATATTTGAGATTTTGTATAAATGTGTTGATCTACAAACCGGTGCTGAAAAAAAAATCCACGACTCTCCTTGAATCCTTATCCATTCCTAGAAATAACCATAAGCTTGGACCCTTGCTAATGTTCTGAAATAGTCAGTGAAACAGGTGTCATGCTCACAGCATTTGCCACTGTTCATTCTGCTTGCATGTTGTATCCCTTCCTTGCACCCATTGTCTGTCTAGATTGTAAATGCTTTGGGGAAGGGATTGGGCTTACAGCTCAATTACAGCCTCTAAGCACTACTGAATACAAATAATAAACAATAATTTCCATCTTTAAGAACATCAGAATGCCCAGGGTGGATCAGACCAATGGTCCATCTAGTTCAGTATCCTGTCTTTTGACAGTGGTTGGTGCCAGATGCATCAGAGGGAATGAAAAGAACAGGGCAATTTATCAAGTGATCCATCCCCTGTTGTCCAGTCCTAGCTTCTGGAAGTTCTCTTAGAGTACTGGTTACATGCAGTCAAAGGTTGCTCTTCAAGACTCTTCATCTGCCTTCTCATACATGTCTTTTGGTGAAGAGCTCTCAGGCTGCTGCTGCAGGGTCTTGTCTCCCTCCTCCTCGTATATGGTCCTGGAAAATTTTGAAAAGTATCTGAACTTTGAAGGCTTTTCCTCACTATAAAATAACCTTGAGTCAAAACATGACCTTGAGACGTCATGTTCACTAATAGGATTCTCACTATGACTGTGCAGTCAGTGTACACAGGGAGAAGTCATGTTCAATATCATGTCAGCTGGTCACAGATAAACTCTCGTCCCAGTAGAGTATATGAGCTGGCATGACTTGTCCCTGTCCACACTTACTGCAAAGTCATGGGCAATATCGTGTTGGTGAACACGATTCCTCAAGCTCATGTTCTAACTCAGCGTAACTTTCTAATGAAATAAAGTTCTTAGATGCTTTTTCAGACACAACCCATAGTCCTAGTCTTGTCAAGGTCCACCCATTACAATCAGATTGTGACTCCAAGTTCACATATACTGCGGTTCATACTGGGCCTTGTCCCTCTATGGATATGAATTGGAGTCTAGCTTCCATAAGAGTAGGAAGAGCTCCTGAAAATAAGAACATTCAAAACATTAATTCAATGAAACGTAGTAAAAGCGTAAGTTATAGACTTTGGGGCTTCAATGGTGCTGAGCCAGGAATGAATTTGGCCCACTTACTTTAACTTAGGCCCCAACTCAGGCAGTTTCTTTAGTGAGGAAAGCACTTTAGTACGTGCTTAATTTTAAACCTGGGCTTAAATCCCATTGAAGTCAAGCACTTGTCTAAGCACTTTCCTGAATAAGGGCTATAATTTTTGTACTTTTGAATTGTATCAGCCTGAATACTAAATCAAAATGCATGGTCACTTTTGGAAGAAAACTGTACTTCTGTTAGCTGTCATCAGTGTCTTCAAACTGTGTCTCTACTGAGGTCTCTCTGTTATGATGTATTAGTCAGACGTGGAAAAAGGTGGATGAAAAACTGCCTCCCCAGTGCTTTCATGGCTTTGAAATTCTAGTTTATTTTTTTCCCATTTTTCTCATACTTTGTGATAATCATTATCTTCTTTTCCCTACATCTTGCTAACAGAATGGCATCATTAATAGCTGAACAAGTTTTCTGCCACCTATTATTCCTCTGCTCTCTTTAAGGAACAACTTTGATTTAAAAATTCAAAATGACGACCTTCGTCTATGGCTCTGTGAGGCTCACAGCTATAAAGATTGAGATTCCACTTTGCTTTTTCCCCCCTAATCTTGACAAAATACAGCTTATTTAGATCATTGTAGCATTTGTTCCATTTTTTTCTTGTTGGGAATGCATATTGAAAATTACACTGTTTTCCAATAAATTCACTGTACCATACTATATAATGCCACGTTGGCTACTACACCAATTGCTTTCTATTGAGCTAGGTTGTCCATCACGGTGGTATCCGTGCATCTTCAATATCTTCTCAAAATCTCTGTCTGTTGCAGCTCTGCCAGCAGGAGCAAACTTAAAGTTATTGATGGGATTTTTTTTTTTTTTTTGGTAAATAAATATAAAGTGTGAGGCTGCTAATGTGTTTGACAGGGTTACTGTTGAAAACAAAAATCAAATCTGTTAGTTCCACATTTAGTTTTGAATGTGAAGAGGGTGTCAGTTATTCTTATTGCATTTGGCAAGGGGTTCGGTAGTCTTGGAGCAGCGTCTGGCTCAAGCTTATGGTTCTGAGTCGTCTCCCATTTGGCAACAGCCCTGTTTCTCCCATTATTATTTAGTATTAGAGAAGCACTTACAGGCCCCACTGAGGTCAGGGCCCATTGTGTTAGGCTCATGCATAGTAAGAGGCAGACCCTGATCCCAAAAGCTTACAGTCTATATAGACAAAACAACACGGAAAGCAAAGTTGTTGTATGAGGTCATCATCATGGAAGGAGAGATGACTGCCTCCAGTAGCTAGAGCCAATACCGTTCACAGCTTTGAAAATCAGGATGTGACCATCGGGAGACTATGCTTTAATGCGGAGCAGCGAAATGGAGGGATGCGTTCACAGTGTTAGTGAACAGACCAGCAGCTGCATTCTTGTCCAGATGTAGCTTTCTCAGGGTACTAGGAAAAAGAACAGGAGTACTTGTGGCACCTTAGAGACTAACAAATTTAGTAGAGCATAAGCTTTCGTGGACTACAGCCCACTTCTTCGGATGCATATAGAGTGAAACATATATTGAGGAGATATATATACACACATACAGAGAGCATAAACAGGTGGGAGTTTCATTCTTCAGCATTCTAGAGAAGCGAATCACTGCACCAGTAAATTATGTTGCAAACTTTTATGTTCAGAGGAGTTGCTGTCTTGTGCTCCCTCTGACAGCCCCTTCCCCTCCAGTATTTTCTGTGGTACACTTGTATTAGGAATCATCACCATTATGCAGCTGCTGTGATAGATTGGAACTAGTCCTTGAAAGAAGACAGCAATAATATCAGCAACTTGGCAACTGCAAGTGTTTCAGGAACTATCATATCTTACTTGGCACACCTCTAGTTTAAAAAATGCCTCCTTGCAATTAATTAACAGGAATCCAAGAGCCTCCAGAAGGAAAGTTTTATGAGCTGATGCTTTCCTCTGGGATGGCATCATTCAAGCCAAATAACTGCCAACTGGCATATTCACTCGTGAACTCTTTCAACTCAGCATCCAGCGAAACTATTTTCTGCCTTTCGGACTAGAAATGCCTGTGGAAAGTTATGCTCTTTTATCCACTTCTTTAAGATTTATTTTTTGCTTTTTAATTTTTTTTCAGTAAAAATTGAATTTCATATTGATGTTGGAGCCCTTGAAACTGAAATTCTCCGTCTGTCTGCAGAACAGATACATTTCCCAGGGCAAGCTTCCCCACCTCCCCCCACCCCCATGAATTCACCTCATCCCTTGTCTGAGGGGACTTAGGATCTGATGCAAAATCTGTTGAACTCAGTTGAAAGACTCCCCTGGACTTATGGAAGTTTGGATCAGGCTTTGAGAGGGCAAGTTAGTCTCCATGCCCATTAAATCCTTCATCTCCTTGATGAGCCTGCTGTCAAACCTAACTGCAGTGGTGACAGGGCTTTTTGCAATCTGGACACCAGTTTAATATTGAAGTCATTACAGAGCACCATGCTGCTGTGTCATTGAGTGGGATCTGAAATGGGGAGCCAACTTCAGGCTCTCTTTTGCCAAGCCAGAAAGAGGTAGAAGCTCTTAAGTGGGTCTTAACCAGGGGTACACATATCCCTGGTGGTATGCAGAGGTCTTCCAGGGGGTACATCAACTCATCTAGATATTTGCCTAGTTTTACAACAGGCTACATAAAAAGCACTAGCGAAGTCAGTACAAACTAAAATTTCATACACACAGTGACTTGTTTATACTGTGCCCTGAAATGTAAGTACAATATTTATATTCCAGTTGATGTATTTTATAATTATATGGTAAAAATGAGAAAGTCGGGAATTTTTCAGTAATAGTGTGCTGTGACACATTTTTTGTCTGATTTTGTAAGCGTGAGTTTTTTAAGTGAGGTGAAACTTGGGGGGTACGGAAGACAAATCAGACTCTTGAAAGGGGTATAGTAGTCTGAAAAGGTTGAGTGTCACTGCTTTAGAGACTAGATCATGCTCTCTGGAAGTTCTAGTCTGATCCCATCTGAATGAAACTCAGAGTAGCACTGACGAGCCTATCACAGTGGGACCCTGTTGTTACAATAATACAAATAAAAAATAATAAGCTACCACAAAAGCCGCAACCTGCCCTCCTGATCCAGCAAGAAGCACTGTGTGTAGGCTCTTTGAAAGCAGTGTTATTTAATTAATTGTTGGGGGGGGGGGAGGAGCAGAGCAGAGGTGATCCTGAGAGATATCTCCCCACAAAAATATTGAAACTCTGACACAAGCTTAGCCACTGTGACATTAACAGTGCTTCTCTAATTTGCTCCCTGACCTAGAAAAAGAAAAAGAAGATTCATGTGGCTGATGTAAAAATGTAATATGCTCTTTTTTCCTTTAGGATTATACAGGGCTGCTTCAGATTCAAACTGTGTGAGCTGTAGAAACAGAGAGATCCATTGTCCCATAAATAACCAATACCAATAAGACGATTAGGAATAAGGCTAGTATTGTATCGCTGTCTCAGTTACATACTATACGCTGGCAATTGCATCACCATTTTTTTAAGGTGTGGGTCAACGCTTCATTATACCACTTTCTTTCCTGCAAACCTAGGGAGTATAAGATATCATTGCATCATAAATTTTTAAATATACCCTATTTGAAAGCAGACTGATTTCCTGACTGACTTACTCAACTATTACCTAGAGAGGATAGAAGTAAAGTTCTTTCTTGTTATGCAACCTTACCCTGATCTGATTATTATGCATGAAATCACATTAGCAAGTGCCTCTCTGTGAGGAAACTTGGGAAACTGTTATAGTAAACAAGGAAAAACTAAACATATGTATTGGATTTCATCAGCAAAACGTATCTGTAAAATCCACAACACCTGGTCCTACATGTCACACAATTAATTCTCCTTTAATTTATGCAGGAACTCATTACGGGGCTGATCGGGGACTAGGAAATAGAACAGAATTAGGTAATTCCCGAGTGTATTGATTCTACTTTATCAAAGAACTCTGTAACTCAACCAATGCATTAGCATTAAGCTGGGTTTCAAAGTTACTAGGGCAGCAAAGATAAGAGAAAGCAGGAAAGACTGGGGGTAAGAAGAGAATACTTTTAAATTGGAGAGAATGACTTAATTTTCTAAACATCAAGTGTGAAATATGTAGGGCCTAATTTTCTCTTACCTTACCCAGAGCACAGTAATTGACACTGCTTTAAAGAGAATGCAAGTGCTACCAGAGCAGGATGGGAGCATTTTACACTCACTATGCACTGGTCTAAATGACTGCACAAGGCAGTGGAGAAAGGTAAATACACTCACCTGGGAGGGGGTCCTTGCTCCAGTGAATATTTAAGTATTTTATATGAAGTGGAACAGCTTCAATAGGAAAGAATTAGAGACCCACTCCGGCATAGCCAATTGGTGAAAAAAGACCTGGGTTCAGAGTAGGGACTATGAACTTGAGTCTCCCACATCCCAACTGAGTACCTGATCCACAGGGCTACGGGGCCTGGTGAATCTACTATGACTTGAAAAATTGAAATTGAAGTTTCCTTTCACCACTTCCCAAATGTTTCCTTCTTTTGTTTCAATCAAAACAATTTGCCAAATTGGACACACATTCGTGAAATGTTTCGGTCAATGCAAATCTGCCAAAAAAAAGTTTCATCTGAAACATTTTGCCCAGCTCTATTTATAGGTTCCTGTTGTTTCTCTCTTGATTCTTCACCAAAAGGAAAATATATTTGCATCTGAAAATGTACTAGCCAATCCATTTACATGACTTGTATTGCCTTTGTCAAGACATATGGAAAAATAATCAATGCTTAGAAACAAGGTGATATTGTTCTGTTATACACTTTATTATGTGCCAATATCCACAAAATAGAAGTGCAGATTAACAGCAGACAAAACATTTTCAGTGCACACAAAGCTCAAATGTAAGCACCAGTAGGACAGGAAACTGTACTAAAAAGGATCATTTGGTACATACTGTAGAGTGCATTCAAATTAATGATGGGTAAACCCCCTGAGATCTGATTTGGCTTCACCACCAAGAATTCAGCTGCTAATCTGAATTTTTAGTATTGCTGTGGGCATAGGTAGATTTTAAGGACAAATTAACTGACAATTAAGTTAATAATTTACATTAAGAAACCACCAGCTCTCTGCAGGGGAGAAGGAATGGAGTCTGCAAATTACTTCTCATGTTAAGTTAATTCAGATGTACAGCAAGGTCTGGCAAAAGTCTGGAGTTTTCCTCATTCTGCAGCATGGTATTGGAGTTACAGCTGAGGACCAGGATCAGGACACAGTTGGATGTGTGTATCATAGGTAGGCTAAGACCAGTCATTAGTACACCAGCCAGTGTCACGGAGAGGAATGGCCTGTTGACATCAGCAGCAGTCCCTTAAGGGTTGTCTCCATCTGCAAAGTCTACTGTAAATACTCCCCAAATATTTGTTCTTTAGTCAAGGGATCAGCCTAGGGTAAAAGTTTGTAGCCTTCAACAAATGATTGGGAGGTGTCCACACTAGTCTTTCAAAGGTGTTAACAATGTCTAGTGATCTGGCAATTAATTAACTCGAGGGAAAAAACTCCAGTGAAGACAAGCCCCAAGAGAACAGAAGGCCACCTTCAAAACACCTTTCCTAGGCCTGCCAACCCAGAATTATTCTTATTTATTATTTGTATTATCATAGAACCTAGGAGCACCTGTCATGGATCAGGACCCGATTGAGCGGAGTGCTGTAAAACAGAACAAAAAGACAATCCTTGCCACTGTACTGGCAGCTCAAGAGGGACTTGTGGACAATACTTGTTCAAATATCTATGATCTATGTAAGCTGCCCAGCATCCACTGTGTCCTTAGAGTTGGTGTTTGGCACAGCAGGTGCTGGAGCAGCAGTCAGGACAACAAGCATCAGAGGGGTAGCCGTGTTAGTCTGGAGCTGTAAAAAGCAACAGGTGCCACAGGACTCTCTGTTGCTTTTTAGTCAGGACAACGTCTCTCTCCTTTATTGAATGAACAGCAGAAGCAGCAGTGCACATAATGAAAACACTCTTCTGTCTCCTTTTTCTGCAGTGTGCTGCTCTCTTTACAAGAGGTATCTGAAACCTTCTCATCAGATTCTGGACTTGTGCAGACATAGCTTAGGGAGCAGGTTCACAATGTTATTGAAATAGGGGGAGGATGTTCACACAACTACAAAGTTTGCAAATCCCCAGGATGCTGAAGAAAGACCAGAGGGAGGAAAGGTTGCCAGGAGACACCAAAGGGAGATCCTTGGGCTTGCTGTGGAGGAGAGGGCAAGTGGATTGGTAAAGAGGTGACCCACAGGGAAAGGAGGTTGAGTTCCCCTTGGAGTTTGTCATTTGAATCTCTGAGAAAGAGTTGTTTTCTTTTTTTTTTTTTTTTTTTTTTTTTTTTTGTTGTTGTTGTTATTGAGGCACTGGACTGAGACGCAAGAGATCTGGGTCCTATTCTGAGCTTTTGCCATAGACTTTGTAATCTTGGCTGCAAAGGGAGGAATTGTACCTGCATATCCCACATCCTATGCAAATGCTCTAACCACTGGGCTAAAAGTTACAAAATGGATAGTTCCTCCTTAGGCACCTAAGTTGCCTCATTCCAGGAGAGGCATCCCCAGTCGTGGAGCGCTCGCAGAGAGGGGCGCCTCCCTGCCAGCCGGGCTTAGGCACCTCTGTCCTTGAGGGACAGGGCTTAAGAAATTCCCCTCTTTTTGGCATCTCCCACTGGCTAGTTTAGGCAGCGACCTGCCTAGGATGCTGCCGGTTGTGGATCGCATTCTAAGGCACCTCTCTCTCCCCATGCATTGTACAGGGAGCCTGGGTGCCTATCGCAGGCTTTGTGCAGACCAGTGTTGTCCCTATGATTTTCTAGCCACAGACCCTGAGTCCAAACTCAGACTGAAATCCACATTTCATGGCACACTCCATCCCCATCCTCTGATGCCCCAGAAACCTCTCAGACTGTCTGGTAAGTGGCATCTTGTGTGAATTTACTTATATTCCCATCACCAACAGCAATACAGTCTTGTGCAGCAAACTATTTACACTGATTTTGGCCCTTTCCCAGAGGTTTGACCGTTGAGGTTCCTTTTCCCTTGCACCTTCCCTTCGTTAGAGAAGGCACCGGATACCTTTGCCCACCTCCACCCACAGAAGTCACATTTAATGGGTGGAGGACATCCCCACCATTCTGTTTTAGCCTACTGGTCTTCACACCAAGGGCAATTTGAGGATCTGATCTCCTCCTGCTCACCCTCTTTCTTTTGGGGCAGGGTATGTTCTATCTCTTTGTCACCTTTTTTCTCTATGGCCTCTCGTTTTCCTAGTGATATCAACATATCTCAGGGTTCCTCTTCTCAGGGAGCGAGAGGGAGTGAACATTCTGTGGACAGCCCATCCTCTTCTGATACTTTTGGGCTTCCTTTTTGCCCAAATGCCTGCTCAGACAGTTCTTCCTTCTTTCCATTTTCTCCTTGGGAATGTTTGTTTACCTTTTTCACCTGCTAGTTTGTAGCCTGTTTAGGGTTCCCCTGTTCTCCTACTTGGAGCCCTTTCTCTATCCTCCCCAGTGCTTCAGTTGCCTTCTGCCATGTACCCCAGATTCCTACTTTCTTCCTAAAGGAAACGGGGATCCAGTCTGTCCCTAATACCACCAAATGGGGCAACCTATCCACAACTCCTACTCGTTTCCATCTGGACTTTCCCTGGACCTTCAGGGGTATCTTGGCCATTGGGCAGAGTCTTCTCTCCCTGTGGATGCACTCCAGACTCAAGCCCTTCCACTGACAGGGTCCAGAGTGGCTTTACCTCATCTTTCATAGCCAGCAAAAACCCTGATACAGTGTCCACTAGGCTGCTCTCCCATCTCTTCCCCACCTTCACCAAGATGGTTGGCATTTATCTTTGCCACACCACCAAGGTGTCACGTCGGAATAGACGTTTCCCTTCCTTGAGATCTCAGAACATGGTGGACTAGCTGAACAAGAAACACTGTAAATACTTTGCTTCACAAGGCTGGATTGGTGTTGGTGAAGGGAATATAAAGAAATTCATACAAGTTGCCACCTACTGACAGTCTGAGAGGTTTCTGGGGCTTCAGAGGATGGGGACGGAGTGTGTCCCGATACAGCTTGCTCTTGCTGTAATAATGGGCCAAACCAAAATTTCGTATTTAAAACCCTTCAACTATGGAGTAGACAGGAACCACAGACCTGGATCTCCATCTGAATTATCTGGCTAGTACCTGTCTGTACTGCATCCATCAAAAATGCTGAATCTGAACACGCCTGAACTTAAGAGGGGGTTTCAAAACCAGGATCCCTAACCGGATTCAAAAGCTATAGCTCAGGGCCGCATCTAATATCAATTGCACTGATGTTTAGAAGGGGTAAACATTTTGGCTTAAAGCGTCTGTAAAACAATTCAATACAATATAATCAGCATTATCACATTATTTTGTAATGTTACTGTTGTGGCTTTATGGCTTGACCAGGGGCCTGGGATATAGAAGGCTTAGGATCTAGTCCCAACACTGCTGCTAGCCTTGGGGAAGTAACTTCACAGATTAGTGCCTCAGTTTCCCCCATTTGTAAAATGGGGATAATGATAGTGACTTTCTTTGTAAAGAGCTTTGAGATCCACTGAGGAAAGTGCTATATAAGAGCTGGGTATTATTATTATTATAGTAACTTAATAGATCCATTCCTAGACCCAACTCCTCCCAGGAAGTGGGAACCACATGAGCATTTAAAGACTTTTTTTAAATAACAAACTATTCCATACTTCACCGGTCATAAAGGTTCAGTTCAAATGTCAGGCCCCAGGTTAGTTCAGTGCCTATGTTATCTGACAATGATTGCCCCAACCCTAACCTGAATATCCAGTGCCCTTGTGCAAAAGAACTAGAAACCCAGCAGGACTAATTGTGTGAGAGTAATTACTACCCAGCATGAGCAACGGTCACAGAATCTGCCTTATAAGGCTTGTGTGAAGGTGAAATAGGATGAAAGGTCTTGCATAGGCGGTAAAGAACATTGCACCCTAACTGAGCACTGGTTGCTGGATGGAGACAAATGACTATACTGTATAGTACTTCAGTAGAGAGGCACTAATGATACACATCTCAAAGTATGGCATATTCCAGGGAGAAAAGCCTAGGGGTGGATTCAATCTAATAACAGAGCAAGCAGAGAAGAATGTTTCCCTAGCACCAGGTGTTCTGGGAAGTTTGGCACTAAATCATCTTCTCTGGCACTATTTTTAATGCGATAGCACTGGAATTATGCGTTTTGTTAATGGCCCAAACAGTTTCACACTGATCATTTCCAGGTTATTACATTAATCAACTGAAAGCATTAAAAAGAAAAAAAAAAATCATGTGTGCCTTGTTGTTTCTTTTTATGACTATTATTTTTTCCTTTAAGTTAATTGCAGTTTCTTCCCCCCGTTCAAACTCCAGCTTATGAGATAGGAAGCCATCATATTTAGATCAGATTTAGCTTTTTGGCCAAACTGTTAGTTTTTTTCTTTTGAAATGACCAGTCTTCTGCCTCTGCCAGTTTGATGTACCAGTGTAACTTTAAAACGTGATTAAACCAAACCACAGCTATTTTGGGGGTATTTAGCCATTATTAATTAAAAGCAAAAGATTACGTCTCTAGAAATATTGTTAGGGCTTCCATAGGCAAGGCCAAATTGCGGCAGTTGCAGATTTACTAATTAAAATTCAAAAAAGTAAGTAAACAGCAACTTTGGTTCTAAGTACCCCTAACATATAAGTTTTATTATTGTAATAACTAAAAATACAAATACTGCTTTTCTAATAAAAATAATAAATAATGTATTAAAATTTTAAAAATTGATAACCCAGTAGGGGTTACTGTGGTAACCCAGTAGGAGTTACTATAAGTTATATGCTTTATACAAATTTGCTATAAAAATTAAATAAAAACAAATACCTCGGAGTAGTCCAAGGAAGCTTTTCTTTGGGCAACGAGCTAACACATAAACTTCCTATCAGCTGAATGAAAGGAGGGCCCCGGAAAGCCAGCTGGTAATCACTCAATACCATCTCAAACTTTGGGTAACTATCAGGAGCGCTGCCAGCTTTTCCATTGCCCTAGGGCGGCGGAAGGTCCCGCCCCGAAATGCCACCCCCCCACAGAGGCGGCAGAAGGTCTCGCCGTGGAAATACCGCCGTGGTCGCCGCCCCCCAAATCGCAGCACCCTAGGCGACCGCTTAGGTCGCCTAATGGGTTGCGCCAGCCCTGGAAACTATAATATTTGGAGTGCTCTAGACCTATTGCTATAGCATACATGTGTATGTGCTTAAAACCTAATAAAAAGTAGTTTTAGGTAAAAACACTCTGGTTTGTACCAATCATTTATCAGACGAAGGAGCTGTGTCCCCATTAATTTATTCCTGACACTGCCTAAAAAAAAAATACAGTTAAGTTCCCACTGCTTTGTGTTCCATAAAGCCATGGGTAACAAATGAGCCAGCCAAGAGTGGTGGAGAGGAGGGGACAATTGGCACAAATGGTTTGCAGCAATAGAGGAGGACAGTGGAGCGGGGTAGCAACCTGTAAGTTCCCCATATCATAATCCGCGAGTCAGTTTATGAATACATTCTGTTACTAGGACTCAGGGCTCAGGCTGATAGCCTGATCAAGTAAAAAAAAATGTCAGAAGGAAAGGAAATATCTGAAAAGATGGAAATAGATTTGGGTAACAGGTTGACAGATTTTGTACAGGAATATGGTAATGGACCCTGGAAGCCTGAAGCCTTCACTGGCCCTGGGGCATTCCTGCCGCTCTGTAAGCAAATGGTAGCAATAATAAATAAATAAATACAATAAATTAATTAATCAGTGAAAGGCAAAAATAAAAACCTTAAAAAAATAAAATAAAAAAATAATTACCCTAAAAGCAAACTCAAACGCCCTTTGGGCTACCAGCCTCATTCAGGCACCAGAAATAGTGGCACTGCAAAAGCAAGTGTGTAACTATATAAAAAAGTAAAAGCTGAAACAACAAGTCTGTAAATAAAAAAAGCAGACCAAAAACAAACAAACAAAAAAAGTGAGGCAGCAGTTAAAGCCTTACCAAAGAAATCCCAGAATAAAACTCAGGCAAATCACGGGGAACGTGAGACACAAAGTTGTGCTCTCAGAGCCATGTTGGGAGAGCAGAAGGAAATAGTGGCTGCAAATAGAGAGAGTCGTATTTGGGGGAGGGAGGTTGTGTCAAAGGAGGACCCCGACTTGTGTCCTTCTTATTATAATTATAAGAGGGATAATCCCCATTAATTTCCTTTTCCCTTGGGCCCTCCAGGCCAGTTCCCGTATGGTCCCTTGCTTGAAGCACTGGAAGAGTTGCAGAAGCCTCCACCTATAGCATCCATAATAAACACCCTGGTAAAAAAGATTGGTCCCCAAAGGGGTACCAAGGAGGGGAAAAATGTGGAAAGGTCAGGCCCTTCTCCCCTGACCAGGTCAGAGCTGCAGTGGGAGTGTGCTGAAAAATATTCAATCAGCCGTAGTTTTATGTCACTCAGTAACCTAGTGCGTTATACATTATTGCTGGACAGTTCCAGATCAATGTGTTACTGGTGTGGAAGCAGAGAAAGAACTGACAGGAAGGAACTGCAGTTCGTTAGCAAGAGTCAGGTTAATAACGTGTTTGTAGAAGCGAGGATTGTGTGAGGCGAGTGGGAAAGAACTGTGTGAGAAGTTGTTGCGACCTTGTGTAGACAATGTGTAGAAAATATTGTATGTAGGCTAGAGTCAAAACAAGTGAGAAAAATAGGATATCAAGATGGCCTATGTATAAACAAAATGCAGCTGTTGCTTATTATGGTCTGTAATGAAAGGTATAAAGGTTTGCTGTAACTGTTTACCTGTAGAGAGAGACCTGCTTAGCTCTCTCCCTCTGCACAATTGTGAGAGAAAATAAAGTATCTGACTTGCTGTACCCAAACAAAAAGAGAGAACTCTGTTATTCTCCGACACTGGTATGGAGCAAAAGTAGTACACACTGCATTTTAAAAGAGATGGGGGGGGGGAACAGGGAGGGAGGAAATTATGATACATGACACAGCAGTTGATGAGGGATGATGATGATGAGCCAAGACGATAACCTTAACCCTTAAAAAATGTTTGTTTCTACAAATGGGTGAAAGTTCTTATTTGTAACCAGCTAGTTGATCTGTCCCCTGTAAACCCCTTTTGAAAACTAGGCTGCTATTGAGTTAGGCTACATGGGAAAACAAAGTATGAAGCCAGATGCTCAGTGTTAGTAATAAAGGGGTGATCCTGGTTGCTACTAAAATCAACTAGTGAGACAAACCTTCCTTTCAAGTGAGTTATACTTCCAAAGCAATATATTCTTCTGATTTAGACCAGCCTCAACAAACACACTGGGGTGTAGAGATGTGCACTTTGCTTCTCATGTGCCTGGACACAACTGATTGGGGAAGTAACTGCCTAATTACAACTAGTTTGGAATAGCTTCTGAATGAATGCAGTGGGTCAGTCTGATAGCCAGCTGGCCTAATAGTCAGGCAGTGCTCCACAGTTCTTTCCAGCCTGATTGATCTGGAGGGGACTCTGTCCAAATTATATGCAGCAGGCCTCAATCCATCCCAAAGGTCTCTTCCACTTCCCTTAGGGTTCTGTCACGGGAATGGTATGGGGGAGTAAGATAAGGGGACTCAGATCCTCCCATTCCACTGGGTCCTGACTCAGGGCCCAGAGAGGGGTTACAGTATCCAGTGACCAGCCCAAATTATACTCCTCCCAGATTTGCTTCCTACCAGGCAGTGGACCTCCTGTTTGGGGTATGGTCACAGGCTCAGGAGTATCCACTTAGTCTGTCAGTGGGACGGTGTCCCATTCTTTGCAATCTCTTGTGGCTTTCCACTGCCCAAAGGGGAGGAGTGGGGAATCCGGATCACGGCTTCCAGAATAGTGTTAGGAATGCTGCAGCCTCTCCTCTCACAGGTCCAGGCACCAGCCTCACTTCCTGGTGCTAGCCTACTTCCCCCATGTCCCTAACTTACTACTGTCCCTCTAAACTATCCCTCCATAGCAGTTGCTGATGGGTGCAGCCTTCCTAGCCCAATACTGTCTATGCCTTGCCCTGGTTTAGTGTGGGGGTCTATAAAAGAAAATAATGGCAGTGGTGTGAAAATGGTATAGGAGTTAGCTCCATGCTGTACTGCTATAATTGAATGTAAGTCTGTGCAAGCTTTGTATATTGGCACTTGCCTGAATTTCTCTTAGACTACAGCCCCACACTGTATGTGCTGTTACCTGGTAGCTGACCACTGTCTTGTCGTTTGGATTATTGTAAATTTGTGGCCGGAGTCTCCTGGCATGAAACACTAGGGGGGGGGGGAAATCAAGACTAATTCAATTTATTTACAGAGAGCCTTGGTAGGAGCATGCTGAAAAATATTCAGTCAATCGGCCATAGTTATGAGTCACTCGGTAACCTAGCATGTCGTACTTTATTGCTGAACAGTTCCAGATCAATGTGTTACTGGTATGGAGCAAAAGTAATACAACATTACATTTCACAAGGGATCAGGGAAAATACAGGGAGGGAGAAATTGTGATATATGACACAGCAGTTGATGAGGGATGATGATGATGTACCAAGAAGAAAATGGGTATTGGATTTTCTGGGTCTCATCACCTACCCTATGATCAAAAAGACAACACACAGAACTGGCACTATTATGGTAGGACGGATGGTTAAACTGTGAATAAAATGTGTGTGGGGTGATGCTAGATGCTAGCTTTGTGTCAACTGGAAAGGAAAATATATGAGGGATCACATTTCGTTTCTCATTATGGAGGACTTGAATTCTTTTTAAAAAATGATCTAACAAAGCAAAGTATCTGAACAAAGAAAGGTTCCAAGGTGCTTCTGTTAAAAGGCTCCTATTAGACCCAGGAGAAACCCTGATCAAACTCCACAAGGTGAAGTAAAATTCACATAGATAATAACTTAAAGAGATGTGCGAAATTTCAGTCAGGTGAATTCACAGGGTACTAATGTTAGAGACCACTGGTATTTTACATCCAATTCAACAAATAATAGGCCCAATGAATTTACTGTGTGGTGATTTGATTGCTTAAAACCACATTTGAGACCAAAAAATTTTCAAATTGTATTATGGGGGTAGTAGGTAATCAAATGCACATGAACAAGTGGGGAATTTCAGTGTTATGGTTACAGCTCTAATTGTAATGTACTTGGACTTTCTTACTTTTTTTGCACTGTATGTTGTCCTCAATAGCAAGATCTCAACACTTTCATAATAATCTCTCACTGGTTCATAGCGCTTTGCAATTCAAAGGATCGTTAAGCTTTTCACAATCACATATGGCAGCAAATACATGGTCACCTAAGACTTCAGAGCTCTCACTGTTCTACACTCTGTGACCAACTGGAACTTCATGACAACAGATACGATAGAAGCACTCAGAGACCACAGTTTTGGGCACAGTATAGGAACTTGAACAAAATATTATGGAATAGTAGAGACAGGACACAAATCCAAAAGCACAGAGACCTACCACTTGTAGGAATAGTCAATGGAAATTATCAATGTAGGGGATATAACATGCAATTGATGTACAGTTGATGCACAGTTGAGTCATTCTGATTCCTCTGGTACATGACGATAGTGTACATCCAAACTAGGCAGCTGATTATAATGTACATATATCCACTTCACTGCAATGCACCACAAAAATGAGATAGGAATGTAACAATAGACATATAGCACACTGCAACACCACACATAGTTCAGGACAGGAAGTGAAGAAGAATATGCTATATAATTTAAACTAGAAAACATTAAATAAGCAATATATAATTACACAATCGGAATTTTCCCAAGTCACTGAGCCTAAATTTGAATTAGCATTTTTAATTAGCACAAGTGATCAGGCTCTCCTTTGGAAAATGGCTCCTCCCAACAGCATTGCACATTCCAACACTAGACTGGACCAATGGTTCAGTGCTGACACAGAAGGAAGACTGTTTCCTACTGAATCAGTACCATCATTCCTATAGCACCCGGGACTTTCATGGAAGTTTCTCATCCAAGTCCTGATCAGGCCTGATGCTGCTTTGCTACTGAAATCTGTCATATTGCAACTCAAATTGGTATAACTACTGGTATATTAAGAACATATTAAGATCCAAACGAGGGAGAAGAGATAATGGTGGAATCATTCATCCTGATTAGCCATCCTGAGCCTATTAGAGAATGGCAATCTATTCCAACACTGTTGTATAATTGCTATGAATTTAGCCAGGACTTTCCCTAAGATGGCTACTTTGGGTTAACAAGGACTTATCTCTGTTGATGAGAGGTATTTTTAGCAACCAGCCAGGTGCTCAAGCCACTGCCAATTATTTGGATGGAATATCGATTATTTTTGCTTATGGCCAAGAGTAGCACGTTTAAGGCCCTTATACCATCTCTTAGAATTACTAAGGCAAAGCTGCGGCGGGGGGGAGGGGCGGGGCAGCTATCACGAGGTGTGGACCTGACTGCATCCTCCCTGATATGCTGGGATAAGTGATAAGTGTCTGTGAAAAACAGTAAGTCTATCTATATTTGACTTCTGGTATGTGTGTTTGAGAGCCCATGAGACTGCAGACTCTGCAAAAACACATCTGTATAACTACCGGGCTTAAAAAGTGCTTGCTTAATGGTTATTCTTTGATTGACAAGATGTTAATGTAATTGTAACAGTTACTAACATAAGAGGGGCAGACAGGTCTGAGGAATTTGGATATGACCTTCTGGGCATCTCTTGGAATCCCCAGTGGCAGGTGGATAGCTGGCCACTTGAACCTTGTCATTTGACCACTGGAGACCCTTCCAGACTGTGGTTAACTATTGTTTGGGGGTGCTCTATAACCTATTGTGTTTGTATGTGCTTGGGACTAAATAAAGCAGAGGCTTTGAGTAAAAGCATTCTTGGGAGAGTGCTGGAGACTAATAAAGTGAAGGCTTTAAGTAAGAGCACTTCATTTTGTGTGATTTGGGCCAACCACATAGCAGACGGAGGTGCTGCATCTCCCTTGGTTTATTTCCTGATATCGCCTTGCAGAGAGTAAAGTTACTGAGAGCTTTGGGTTTAGGGAGCCCCAGGGTAACACTGTCAGCTTTTTGAATGTTCTAGGCAGCAATTTTACATTTTCCAGCAATATGCAGGATACCGGAATGGTCCTTTTGAAAGATTTGATTGGTCGTTTTCACCTCAGTGGCAAAGAAACTCTTGGCCATTTCAGTTACAAGAACAATTGATCCGGTTGTTGCGGCTGGTTGGCTTCAGTATAAACACCCTCAAGATGTTGAATGTATTGATCCTGGAGGGCCGTTCAAACATTGTCTGCAATAGCTGAAGCCATCCACTTCAAACCATTGAAAAGTTTGAACATAGAGATCTATCAGGTGCACTGGCAAGAAAGTAGTGAAAAGGAAATTGAGGACAATATGTTTTGGTCTCAGGGCACCCTGACGGGCTGCTCCAATAATGGATGGCCATTGTATTTTCACCCAAGGGCCGATGGGCATTGCAGGGTTCATGGGTGATTAAGAAGCAAATTATCAATGTCCAATTCCATACTGACTGTGGGCATCTTACCATCATGGCAGGAAATGGTTCCACCAATTCCAAGGCCAATGCTGAAGCTGCAGATAATTTTCCCAGCAACTGATGATAATTTTTAATGAAACTCTGACAAGTGATGTCATCAAGAGACTTTAATGCTGGGAGACTTTAATGCTAGGAGACCTTAATGCTGAGGTAGGAAAGGATAATGATATATGGGCAAGTACTCTCAGGAAGTTTGGTATCAGGAAGAAAAACAGGAATGGGCAATGACTGCTGGAATTTGTAGCTACTAATGATATGGTGATTGCTGACTTGCTCTTCTATCACCCAAATATTCACAGACCTGCTACAGCCCAGATGCTTTCACCAGGACTGTTATTTTTATTGATCATGTCCTCATTAGTATTTGTTTACAATCTACGGTCATAGATATATGAGTTTGAAGAGGTGCTGAACTTGACATTGACCATCAGCTTCTGCTGACCAACGTGCAACTCCAACTTCAAAAACACATTAGTCCACTTTAGTCAAAGGCTCCTAGAACAACCTAGGTATCTGATGACTTTCTATTCTGAACTGCATAAGGCCATTGATGCATTGGAGACTGAAGTCTCACTCACTCTTTCATGTGATGAGCAATAGCGTTTTTCAAGTCATCCGTGCTGACCATTGCCAGCTCATTGCTGGGGCCTCAATCCTTCCAACATCAACCTGGGATCAGTGAAAAGTCATTTACAGCAACTGGAGTTAAGAAAAAAAGTGAGGCTACAATTTTAGTCTTCAAAGACATGTTTGTTTAGAGCAGAAGCAGAGGCCGAATGGGTTCGACTTCAGAACATCATCAAGTCAGTGTGTAAGAAAAGATAAGGAATCCTGGTGGTTGATCAGGCAGTTAATTGAGAACAGGCTGCTACCAGGCACAATCTCCCCACCCTCTATTTAATTTTGCAGTGTTTGCAGGGGAAGGTGGTACCAGCTTGTTCAGTAAAGAACTGGAATGGCAGCATCAGCCACAGTCTTCAGCATCAGTTGCATTGATGGAAAGATCATTTCAAAACACTCCTCAATTGTCCATTGCCTGCAGCCCCTCTTCCACAAGTTCCAGTAGAGCCATCTTCCTTCAACCAAGAAGAGATCCTCCTCGGTCCATATGCTGAAATCTGGGATGTCGCCAGGGTTTTTAACATTACCTCTGTTGCTTAAGACAGGTGACAGTGAGACACTGCACCCAATATTCTTCACAGTGATATTATTATGATATGATTATAGCATAATTATGATGCATTTTGTACAAGATGGGTCATGTGAGGTGTCAGTGGAAAAGTTATAATTAGCTGAATATGATTATCCTATTTGCATGCATGCATCATTTTTGTATCTAAAGTTATGAATATTGACTATGTATCTGTATTTCAAATTTGCTTACTCTGGGTGACACTCACAACTAGCCTTTCAGGTACAACAGTGAAGAAGCCAGACAGTGCTGATGGCCCATCACCAAAGACAATGGACCCTGGAAGAATTTAACCTTCCAGTAAACTTTCCAGACATCCTGTAAGTAACGGCTGCTATGACTCAGCAAGGTATACAAGGGCCTGTGACCAGGCCACATGACTCTGGACTCCATCTTGGCATGTCTGTATTTTTCCACAAACTGGTCTGGGAACCAAGCTTTCAAACAAAGGTTCCCTGCCATATGCTAAAGCTATATAAGGAAGGGAATGACATCATCTGTTGTTCTTCACTCCCCACACAAGAGGACTCCTGGAAACACCTGAGGAACAAAGACTGAACTGGGGGAAGTGCTGGACCCAGGCTAATGGGATTTGTAGCCTGTGTATGAAAAACCTGGGGATTCCAAGCTGTAAAGCAAGTGTTGCCCCTTGAGGATCTGCAGCCTGCTTGTATCATCAGCCAGGGTGAGAATTTGCTAATTCATATCTTGCCTTTCCAGTATCTTAGGCTTAGTTTGTGTTTTTGTTTATTTACAGGGTAATCTGCTTTGATCTGTTTGCTATAATTTATAATCACTTAAAATCTATCTTTTGTAGTTAATAAACTTCTTTTGTGTTTTAATTTAAACCCCGTGTGCCTTTAAGTGAAGTGCTTGAAAATCTCCGCTTGGTTTAACACAGGTTTGTTGCATTTCCTCTCTACACTGAGGGGGAGGCGAAATGGATAATAAATTCATGCTAGCTGGGGTTTGGACCAGGGCAGGACTGTACAGCTCTGGGGTCCTAAGCTGGGAAGCTGGTGTTTATTTTGGCTGTAGTCTCTCTATTGTTGGTTCGTGCAGTGGCTGGTCAAAGATTCTGCATGTAACTGCAGCTGGGCGTGTCCCTACCTGTGTGAATGCTGGTGGAAGTGTAGGGCCAGGAGAGGGTCTGTAGCTTGTCACAGTCGCACAGTATGAGAGGGAGCCCAGGCTGGTTAGACAGAGGGTTCAGTGGTACCCAGTTCCAGGTGGCACCCCAGTGGGAACCTGTCACAGACAGTATTGTTGTAGACCATCTGGCACATTAATATAATCCTGGCAACTGGAAGAAGGAGATTATTCTGCTGCTGTTCAAAAAGGTTGTTACTGGTAAATGTAGCAACTATAGACGCATTATACTATAGTTGGTCCCAGGGAAAGTTTTTGCTTCTGTGTTAATGTCTTAAATCAACTACAGCACAGGTCGACAACATTTGGCACGCGGTTCACCAGGATAAGCACCCTGGCGGGCCGGGCCAGTTTATTTACCTGCTGATGCAGCAGGTTCGGCCGATCGCGGCCCCCCACTGGCCGTGGTTCGCCATCCCAGGCCAATGGGGGCGGCAGGAAGCCGCGGCCAGCACATCCCTTGCCCGCGCCGCTTCCCGCCACCCCCATTGGCCCGGGACAGCGAACCGCGGCCAGTGGGGGCCGCGATCGGCCGAACCTGCCACATCAGCAGGTAAATAAACTGGCTGGGCCTGCCAGGGTGCTTACCCTAGTGAGCCGCGTGCCAAACGTTGCCGACCCCTGAACTACAGTATGTGCTTCATGGCAGAGGCTGGGATACTCAGTGTGACTTTAGACCTCAGCGTTTCACTTTCAATCAGATCTTCACCTTGAGACAGCTTTCTGAAGATAGCTGAATTTAATAAGCCATGCCCAGCACTTTTTATAGACTTTTGCCATGCCTTTGATTCAGTGCATCAAGCAAGTTTGAGGGCTCTGGAGATGTGTCTTGATGTGCCTGGGAAGATAGTGTCATTGATAGAAGAGCTCCAGAATGATGCAACGTGGCAATAGCAGAGGCCAGGATATGCTCCTTTCTCCAACTTTAGGCTGAGACAGGCAAACAGACAACACTGGCTTTCCTTGCTTGTGTGGGTTCAATCCATCCCCTTGTCAACTAGATTCATAGAACCATAGGGACTGCAAGGGTCATCAAGTCTAACCCTCTGCCAAGATGCAGAAAGTATTGTGTCTAAACCATCCAAGACAGATGGCTATCCAGCCTCCTTTTGAAAACTTCTGGTGAAGGAGTTTCCACAACCTCCCTAGAAAGGTCTGTTCCACTGTCCTACTGTTCTTACAATAGGAAGTTTTTTTCTTAGATTTAATCTAAATCTGCTGTGCTGAACCCATTGCCTCTTGTCCTGCCCTCTGTGGTGAGAGAGAACAACTTTTCTCCATCTTTTTATTGCAGCCTTTCAAATATTTGAAGACCGCTCTCATGTCCCCCCCTTAATCTCCTCTTTTCCAAACTAAACATACCAGGGTCCTTCAGCCTTTGCTCATATGGCTTACATTCTATCCTTTTGATCACCTTTGTTGCTCTCCTCTGGATCCTTTACCGTTTTTCCACATCATTTCTATACATTGGTAATCAAAACTGGACACGGTATTCCAGCTGAGGCCTAACCAGCGCCGAGTAGAGCCATTACGACCGTGGTATAAGAATGATTACTCTTCTACACATGTTTTCTATTTTAATCACTCTCATTCATGGGTCAAACTCCACGCCTCTCTTTTTAAAGGATGCTGGATGCTTTATTTGGCTTTTGGAATATTTTGCTTGTTTAGCATTTTGCCTGTTTAATTCTTTTGCCTGCTGTGGTTGTGTTTTAATTATCTGTGCAGTGATCGGACCACCTTGGGTCTGTGCAGTGATCGGACCACCTTGGGGGAGGAACGGGGTGAGAATGAGGATGTGATTTTTATGGCCCTGATCCTGCAGTCCCATCCAAAACTCCCCTGCCTATACATGCACCAATGTTCTTGCTATACATACTAAAACATGTATGAGAAACTTTCACTGAGTCATTACACTATCAGGATAGGGGGCAAAGACAGCCCTTGGCTATGTCATTTATTTAAAGACAATGAAAACACACAGGAGCAATAATGCTGCAGCTTTTGCAATGAGGATGAAGAAACTGTTCCAGGGTTCAATTCTCCACCCATTGAGATCCATGAGAGATGGATCAGGCTTTTTTTATTAATCATTAGTCTATTCATAACTTCGAAGAGATGCCGAGCACCTGCTCCTCCCACTGACTTCAATGGGAGCTTTGCTTGATTAAGGAGTGAGACTAAATTAGGAATTTCAGGATCTGGCCCATGAAAATTCTCCATCGTGCTTACACAGCAGCAGGATTTTAGAGTTAAATGTCTTGCCGGGTTTAAACCTAAAGTGATTAGCCCTCGCTGGCGACTCTGTTACTGCCTGCAAAGTTTCATGTTTTCAAAATAAGCCAGTTTGCCCCTAGAATTGGACAAAGTCAACAACAACAAAAATGCACACACACACTATCGGGACTAGTGGGAAAAATGCAATTTCTTTTTTGAGCAACCTCTTGCTCATGTGGCCATGGCTGATTTGAATCAGCTCAGAGCAACACGGCCCTGGGTTGCATCTTGCTGGCAGGACCAGTTCTAAGGACTGGGACAAGTGAGTTGACACAGGGGGAGCCAACAACTGGGAGAAGAGGAGCATGTTGCCATGTGCTGACTGAGCCCTTGGGGCCATATTAGGGCTGCCTTGCCTGAGTGTGCTAGGGTGGGGGAACAGCGTACAGGAAGACACTCAGCATCCCAATGCAACAGGCAGTGCTAATGTGACTTCTTGCATTCCTGGAGCACAAGGAAGTCCCACTAGTGCTGCTGTCAGTGCTGCATAGCACAGCGGAGTCATGTGCAGCTAGCAGTGGGGAGGGTGCAGGTGGAGGACAATATGCACGCTACAGAAAGTGCAACTGCTGAGTGTGCTAGCCCCAATACCCCAAAGCCATCATGCCTCACACCAGTGTTTTCCATAGGGAAGGGGGTGCTAGGCCTAGCCACAGGGATGCAAACAGATTGTTATCCAAAGTCTCAGCTTTTCTCTTTTATAAATTACTAGCTGTTATGGTTGAGAAGAAAACCTTCAAAACATGACCTGAGTGTGAAGAATCAGAAACAATAGCTCGGAGAGGTGTGAACTGTCCCAGTCCTTTCAATTGTTGCTAACTCAGATGTCGGTTATGGTACATGACTAATACTTGAGTCAGCAGTTTGCATACTGCTTCAAATACCAGCAAGCTGTGTGAAAGGAAGAGTGTCAGTCTTTTTTTCCACAGGAAAAAAAAACATCCATAGGTTAGCCAAGCGGTTCTCTAATTTAAATACTATAGGACCTGATTCCCTTTTCACTTACACTTCCCGGAAGTCACCAATTTACAACTGTGGCAGTGAGAGGAGAGCCAGGCCCATAGAGGTTTTGCAATGTGGTCAAATCAGCCACACTTTTCCCTTATGCACTGCAAAGCCTTCAGAGTGTAGTTCAATGGCTGGATTCCACAGCAGCATATGTGACATGGGGAACTGATGGAGCCATCTGTTTTTCTTACAGTCTCAGCCTTTTTTCCCCATGGTTTTATCTGAGCTTTGGGTAAGTAGAGAAGGGGGAGGAGGAACATCTGGTGTAAGCCCCAGGACGTCACATTGCTAAGGGAAGGATATTTCTGATAGAAGCATTTCAAGATAACGTGATTGGGAAGCCTAACTACAGCTTTGAAGCTGAGCCAGGGGTGAATAAATGAAACTAGAAAGACAATGACCGTAAGCTGCTGGGAGGCAGCTGAAGACTGTGTTGGTGGAGCAATCTCGGACCAAAATCAGAGAGCCTGGGGTGAGAGGAGAGAGACAGATCTTGCCTTTCTACAGGCCAAATCCCGATCCCTTCCCTAAGTCTCACAAAATAGGGGCTGCACTCAGGGGTCTTGGCAGGAGCCAGAAGGATAGAATCTGCCCTCACCCAGCCTTTGGTGCATGAGCAGAGCTTTCCTCTCACCTCCCAAATATAAGCAACCTTCACTCAGCTTATCTATGATGGGGTGTACAAATCCTGCAATGGACTCACACATTCCCATCCTGCAAAGCCTGTCAGGATTGGAGGAGAAACTAAAAAGTGGGGAAGTCCACCTCAGTAGGAGGCAGCTCTGGGTGGAGGACAGAACTCTCTTCCCCCAGCTCCCAGGGAGCGGTCTGATGGAGGGCAGAGCCTACTCCCATGCCCATGAATTGTCCAAGCACACTGAAAGGTGAGTTGGACTATACACAGTTACCTCAAGACACCTTCTTGTGGTTGACAGAGGACATTGAGTCAGACTGAAGCTTGTCCAAGGCCCCTTTTGATGAAAGAGAGGCCAGTAGTTCGTTTGCGACTGGTTGTTTCTTTTCTTCCCTGCCTTCAATTTCTTGTTTGTTTCCTCTGATCCCAGAAGGGGTAAACTCCAGAGGAACTGAGCCAGAGGTCTGAATTTCTTTCCTTGTGTCAGTTATGCTAACTATCTGTTGTATCACCTAAGCAAGCTATTAACAAACTTGAACAGAACTTTATTTACAGTGGAAATCTCTTTACCAAGCTGTAACTGCACACTCTGTAACTCTCACTCAGCCTCCTCAACTCCTTCCCCCTCCTTCCTGTTTCCTGTACTTTCAGACTCCCAACAGCCAGTGCTCCCAGTTCTAATAATCACATGCAGCATCTAAACACCACATTCCCTCCTCTCTTAAGAAACTTTCAAAATTAAAATAAACATTGTTGTTCTAACCACAGGAACAAATATGAAACAAGACACTATACTGTTGGCAGGAATATTACACTGAAAACACTGTAGATACTACATAACATAGTCTTTAGTCCAGGCAGGTGGTCATCTGAATCTGACAGGCCGTCTCTTAACCCCGGTTCCAGTGCAATGTTTTGTTGTGTTGGTTCTATGGTGAAGTCATCCAATGCAGACTGGGTGTTGGCATAATCTCCTCTTGGTGCATAGGCAGGTGCAAGATAAGAAGCATTCCATACCCGCCCATCAGAAAGTCGATAGGTGTAAGGTCCCTTCTTCTCTATGATTTTAAGAGGAACTGTGAATTTATGGTCCCCTTTGCGTAAGATTCCAGGTTTTCGTATTCTAACAAAGGAACCACACTCAAACTTTGGTTCCTTAGCACCCTGCCATTTGTCTGTGAAAGCCTTAGACTTTGCTTGGTTCTGTTCAACTGTCTTTCTCACATCATCCTTGTTTGGGGCATCAGGTCGTGCCTTTAACAATCCAGCAATGTTCAGTTTAGTATTCATCTGTTTCCCATGCAGTAACTCTGCGGATGATCTTTGCGTTGTGGCATGTCGTGTAGCTCGGTATGCTTGCAAGAAATCAGTAGTGAAGGGTATCCACAATCGCCCTTCCAGTTTAGCTGTTTGCAAACTCTCTTTCAAACTTCTGTTAAACCGTTCGATTTCCCCATTGGCTTGAGGGTAATATAGGGATGACCCCCTGTGTAAAATGTTCCTCTCTGCTAGAAAAGTTTCAAACTCCAGGGAAGTAAATTGACTACCATTATCTGAAACCAGTTCTTTGGGGTTACCTTCCCTGCTAAAAACTGAAGAAAGGAACTTAATTACTGTAGCAGAAGAAATTTGCGATGTAAACGCTACCTCAGGCCATTTGCTGAAATAGTCTATTAAAGTGATGGCGTAACGACAGTCAATTGGAGCAGTATCAAAGGGTCCTACAATGTCAATCGCCACTTTTTCCCATGCAGATTCAGGAAGAGGAACAGGCTGTAATAGAGGGGTACATGTCACTGTTGTCTTATCATGCATTTGGCAAGTGACACAGGATTTTATGAGTGCTTCAGTTTGAGAGTCCATCTCTGCCCACCAATACAGATCCGTAGTCATTGTTTGGTTCTGACAATTCCTTGATGAGTATCGTGTGCCAGGTGTATGAGTTTTGACTGTAATTCTTCTGGCACAAGTAGCCGGCGTGTACCTCATAGCACACAGCCATCGAGCAAAGAAAGTTCATCCCGAACTCTAAAATAAGGCAGCAAAACTGGGTCAAGGTTTTTAGGGTTACTGGGCCATCTCTTTGTCAGAAATTCCCATAATTTTTGTTGAATTGGACACGCTGAACAAGCAGCTAGAAATTGTTCTCTTGTAACTGCAGTAAGAGTGCTTGTAATAAGTGCAACTACTACATCCTCATCCTCTGGTGGACTATCTGGTGCAGGCAAAGGCAGGTGAGAAAGGCAATCAGCTACCACATTTTCATTTCCAGGCTTATATTCCAGTTCATAATGGAAAGAGAGTAGTCTTGCAGACCATCTAGCAATACAATATCCTGCTCTTCCCAGTCCTTTCATGGTGAGCAATGTCGTCAAAGGGCTGTGGTCTGTGCGCAACTTGAACGTGCAGCCCCACAGGTAAGTTCTCCATTTTTCAATAGCCCAGACACAAGCAAGTGCTTCTTTTTCAACTGTAGAATATTTTCTCTCAGCATTACTTAGTGTCCTTGAAGCAAATGCAACAGTCCTGTCTGTGTTGTCCTCATGAAGTTGTGTGAGGACAGCCCCAAATTCACAATCAGAAGCATCAGTAGTTACAATTGTGGGCAATGTGGGACTGAATAGTGCAAGTACTGGACTATGTACAATCAAGTCTTTCACCCTTTCGAAACTTGCTTGTGCAGCCGTTGTCCACACTAAGGTTGAACTTCTCCATAGTAATTCTCGTAACGGTTCAATGACAGAAGCATAATTGGGAATGAATTTTGCATACCAGGAGGTAAGACCCAAGAAGGAATGTAAGGTTTGCAAATCTGTTGGAGGAGGAGCATTTGAAATTGCCAGGATATGATCTGGATCAGGTATTAGTCCAGCCTGTGAAATTGTATGCCCCAGAAAGGAGAGTTCAGTTTGTCTAAATTTGCATTTGGACCTATTGAGCTGGAGGCCTGCGTTGCTGATGCAGTTTAGTACAGACTGCAGGTTATTGTCATGCTCTTCAGTAGTATTTCCAAACACAATAATATCATCCAAATAGCACTGAACTCCATGTTGATTCTTCAGAATCAATGACATCATTTTTTGGAAGGCACTTGGGGCTGATGTGAGACCATATGGAACATGTTTAAAACGAAATAGTCTCTCATGTGTAATAAATGCTGTGAGGTCTCTGCTATCTTCATGCAACATAACCTGGTGGAATGCTCTCTGCAAATCAAGAGTAGAAAACATCTTTGCTCCACGGAGTTCTGCAAATACTTCTTCTATGTGAGGAAGAGGATGGCTGTCAATCACAATAGCTTTATTTGGCTCCCTTAAGTCCACACAAAGATGAATGTCTCCACCCTTCTTCTGCATCACTACTATAGGTGAAACCCATTCTGAGGAGTTAATCTCTTCAATAATGTCCTTTTGAACAAGTTTTCTCAGTTCCTCTGAAACCACTTCCCTGACTGAAAATGGTAAGTGCAGTAATTTCTGTCGTACAGGCATCACATTATTCCACATTTTAACTTTATGCAGAAACCCATAAGCACAGCCGAGTTTCTCCTCAACCTGGAGTTGGGTCCCAGCTGAAACTGGTGTGTGTACCGCAAGAGTGCTTTGCTGAGGAAGATCAATTTGTCCATTAACTACCCTGAGATTTAAAGCAGCTAATAAATCCCTGCCAAGGATAGCAGTGCCTTTGTGGACAATATAGAACTCCACAGTTACACAGCAATCACCAAAAGTAACTATTGCTGGCAGGCAGCCATGTACTGGAATATGGTTTTTCAAATAGCATACCAAGTGAAGTTTGGGTTCAGTAAGAGGCACATCTTTAAAGTAACGCAAATAGATGGAATCAGGTAGTATAGATACTGCTGAGCCAGTGTTCAACATTAGCTGAATAGAGTGTGATTTGCCTGAGTGTATGGCAGAAATATTTACAGTGCATTTTATCTGTTCTGGAATATGTCCAGTAGTGATTTTGTCCACACTCAGCACAGTAACCTCTGGTATTGTAACTGCATGCACCTGTTGATTGAACTGGCTACTGCGACATCTGCAAAGGAGTCACAGCCTGGACTGGGACTCCTGTACCCTGGCTCATTATTTTGGCTTCAGCTGTAGCTGTCTCAATCTGAGTAGCAATGGTTATTGCTTTTTCTAGTGTAAGTTGTGGTTCTACAAGTAAGCGTTCTCTTACACAAAGCATGGTTGTTTTCTCAATGAGCTGGTCTCTAATCATCTCATCTGCCATATTCCCAAAGTCACAAGTTACAATCAGACTCCTCAGGGAAGCCATATACTGCATTATAGCGTCCCCTGATTTCTGCTCACGCTGGCGAAATCTGTAGCGATTAGCTACTAGATTCACTTTTGGCACAAAAAAGTTCTTTAATGCAGTGAGTGCAGTCTCATATTTATCATCTGCAAGGGGAAAAGTGTAAAATATACGCTGCCCTTCTGCTCCAAGGCAGTGGATTAGCAGAGCACGCTTTCTTACTTCAGAAATCTCTGTAGCACTGATTGCAAGCAGATAAGTCTCAAACATATGGATCCAGACAGTAAAAGCAATTGGAGGCTCACCTGGGTTTTGCAGAAAGGGTGCAGGTGAGTTCAGAGGCAGAAGATCCATCCTCGTCGCCAAAATGTTGTATCGCCCAGGCAAGGTATTAACAAACTTGAACAAAACTTTATTTACAGTGGAAATCTCTTTACCAAGCTGTAACTGCACACTCTGTAACTCTCCCAGCCTCCTCAACTACTCCCCCATCCTTCCTGTTTCCTGTCCTTTCAGACTCCCAACAGCCAGTGCTCCCAGTTCTAATAATCACATGCAGCATCTAAACACCACACTATCCCAACTTGGATGCTGAAAGCCTAAGCGAGTATATGACCCCGTCAAAGCCCAAAGGGTTGCTGTAGAGGAACAAGGCCCTTGACACCATCCAATCCACTCATAGTCAAGTCAAGATCACACTTAGGGTAAGTCTACACTACAAGAGAGACCATGCTAGTATCATGGTTATGAGCATTGGTGTTCTAACATGGATTTTATTGCTAGTGCAGATGGGAAAACATAGTTCTATAACCATGTAGGAGTGGCTGAGTGCATGTGTGGACATGTATGGAGATGTGGTCCTGGCAACAATTAGAGCTGGGCAGGAACTTTTGCAGGAAATCCTGCAATATTTGAAATCTTTTCCATTCTGAAATGGAATCAAAACCATTTTTTTTTTCAAAATTTCTCATGAAACAACATTTCAAAAGAAAACATGTTTCTGGTTGATAGGGTCAATAAAGTCGAAACCTTTCATTCTGATTTTGCCCTTCAAAATAAATAAATAATAATTTTTTTAAAAATGGAAAGGAAACGGAAAATTGAAATGTTCCATTGCTAAACTGGAATACTCCACTTCACTTTTTGTTTTGAAATGAAATTTTGTTGAAATCTACATGTTTCCATGAAATGTTTCACTTTCAGTGAATCTGCATTTTCTGAGATAAACAGATTCAGTCAGAAAACTTTCAACCAGCTTTAGTAACAATGGGTAGGAGCATATGAGCACCTATATTCTAACATGTTTAGCTTATTGTCAGGGTGGACAAGAAGACTAGGTGGTGTTTCTGTTAGAGAGTGGTGTTTGTGCCAAAGCCACACCTACTCCCTCTTCACCCATCCACACAGAACAACCTGCAGCCACTGATTGGAAGAGTTACTGGGCCTGGGTGAGTGACAGGGAGCTCTGCCCTGCTGGTTGTTCATGGAGAAGAGAGTGCCCTGAAGTCAGTCATTTCCTGGACAGGCTCCAATGGAAGCACTACCTCACAGGAACTGCTTCCCTTTGATCTGTTGTAGGGAAATGCAGCCATCACAGGCCCAGATCCTTGCAGAGGAGGGAATAGGCTAGTCCTGAAGTCGATGCAGGGAGCCAGACCTTTGGAAAAATGCCTGTTTACTTAGCAGCACAGCTCGGGCCTGCAAACAGTGGCTTTTATAACCCCAAAAAGCGCATAAGCCAATCTCTGCTATCCTAAAATATTTACAAAACACTCTCCTTTTAATTCTTCATGGATATTATTCATGGTAATCTTAGCATGGGAGTCAGAGCTGTAATCTAAACTCTGACATGATTCCTAATGATTTTTTGGACTAGAGATGGAATCACCAGGGGAACTAGAAGGATATCTCGACAGCTATCTCTTAGAACATAAGAACAGCCATACTGGGTCAGACCAATGGTCCAGCTAGCCCTGTATCCTGTCTTCTGACTGTCACCAATTCCAAGTGCTTCAGAGGGAATGAACTGAACAGGCAATCCTGGAGTGATACCCCGCCTGTTGTTCATTCTCAGCTTCTGGCAATCAGAGGCTAGGGACACCCAGAGCATGGGTTGCATACCCAACCATTTTGGTTAATAGCCATTGATGGAGCTTTTACATTTTTACTATCCAGTGGATGTCCTCTTCAATACAGTTGCTGGAGGACTCAGACTCATGTATTTTCTTCCCAAAATTTCTGTATGGTTGCATCTCTTTCTTGGTTTGGTCGCTTAATATTATTACTTAGGGTTCTTTATTTGTAAAATGGAGATCATCTCCTCTCTCACAAAGGCTTCACTCGTTACATTGTAAAGTGCCATGGAACTAAGAAGTGCTGTTGTCATAGGTATCAGAACCCTATTGTGGAAGCACCTATGCAAAAATAGGTGATATAACACCAGTATGGGTAGGACTATACTTATATGAGATCTCTGAACATGCCCAGTGTAAACTAGAAGTTTCCCTAAGCCTGTGCTCAGACATTTGAGGGTAAATATTGTGTTTTCTCTTCCGACAAACCTGACTCCTGGGTGTTTAATACATTATTCATAGATTCATAGATTCATAGATTCATAGATTCTAGGACTGGAAGGGACCTCGAGAGGTCATCGAGTCCAGTCCCCTGCCCGCATGGCAGGACCAAATACTGTCTAGACCATCCCTGATAGACATTTATCTAACCTACTCTTAAATATCTCCAAAGACGGAGATTCCACAACCTCCCTAGGCAATTTGTTCCACTGTTTAACCACCCTGACAGTTATTATTTAATACATTATTATACTATTATACTACTAATTATTTAATACATTATTATACTAAGCATTATTATATTATGTAGAGTCTGTTTTCAGACCTACACATTTATAACTATTGGTCCCCAGATAATACATTGTAAATGGACCCTTTGCCTGCATTCCCAGTTAGCAGAGTCAAAAGTCATTTTCTCTCCTTTTTAATTTTTTCCCCCAAACACCTGAAAACAGCAGTTTTGGGGATTTATACAGACAGACTTGGCAGCCTTTTTACATGTCCATGGACTGTAAGATATCATTTCAATGAGCCCCGTCTCTCTATTAGCTCAAAAGTAAGTTATCTGTTCTCTGAATAGACATGGATAAATTGTATTTATTATTACTGGGCCAAGTTTGGATACATTACACGGGTGTCAGTCTGGAGTAAGTCATTTGAATTGCTCCTGATTTACACCAATATATATGAAAAAAGAATGTGGCTTAGTATCTATACCATCCTGGCAAACAGTGACCTGGCCTCAGTTGTACACATCTGCTTCACCTCTTGGCTGGGCTACAGCAAAGCAATGTTCCTGGGTATGAAGTGTTCAGGGCTTGGGAAACTCCAGTTGGTACAGAATGCTGCACCATCTCCTCAGCAGCACTGGCTACCATGAGTACAGCAATCTGTTCTCCACTCCCTACACTGGCTTCCCACAGAGTATTGAATGAAGTTCAAAGTCTTGGGGCTTATCTTTAAGGTGCTCAATGGCCTGGGTCCCGGGTATCTAAAAGATCAACTAAAGCTCTGGAATGAAGACCATCGTTGACAATTTCACTTCTCTGGCACAATAGAACTTTCTACAATCAGGGTAGAGCTTGTCTGTGTAAGAGACAGAGCTTTCTTGGTGGCCCATCTGAGACTGTGAATGAACTCCCCCGGGAACTAAGGACCATCACAAACCTCACCCCTCCTACTCCAAGTGCAAGGTTCATTTATTTAACCTTGCCTTCTCTAGCATAAACACATAGCAATGTATGTGTATGTGTGTGTATTATATAAAAATATCTAAAACACAATACCCTATTGTACACGCTTCTCCCCCAGGGGGGTGGGGATGAGAGAAGAAATATTTGACAAATGTTAATCACATTGGTTAATGCACTACTAGAAGGCAGTTGTGATGACTGAGGAATATAGACCGTACATAAGACACACATTTGTATCCTAATGTTTTGGTGGTTCTTCTAGACCAGGGGTGAGCAAACTTTTTGGTCCGAGGGCCACATCTGGGTATGGAAATTGTATGGCGGGCCATGAATGCTCATGAAATTGGGGGTTGGGGTGCGGGCTCGGGCTGGGGGTGTAGGCTGTGAAGTGGGGTCAGAAATTAGGAGTTCAGAGTGTGGGAGGGGGCTCTGGGCTGGGGATAAGGGGTTGGGGGTGCAGAAGGGTACTCCGAGCTGGGACCAAGGAGTTCGGAGGGTGGGAGGGGGTTCTGGGTTGGGTCACGGCAGGGGGTCGGGGTGCAGTCTCCTGGCAGTGCTTACTTCAAGCAGCTCCCAGAAGTAGCGGTATGTTCCCCCTCTGGCTCCTACGTGGTGACGTGGCCAAGCAGCTCTGCACACTGCCCCATCTGCAGGCATCACCCCTGCAGCTCCTATTGGTCATGGTTCCTGGCCAATGGGAGCTGCAGGGGTGGCAATTGGGGCGGAGGCAGCATGCGGAGCCCCTGGCTGCCCCTATGCGTAGGAGCTGGAGGGGGGACATGCCGCTGCTTCCGGGAGCTATGCAGAGCCACGGCACGCACGAAGCGGGGTAAGCCCCGAACCCCGCTCCCCAGCTGGAGTGATGGAGAGGGGCAAGCCCCAGACCCCACTCCCTGGTGGAAGCTCGAGGGCCAGATTAAAAGTCTGAAGGGCTGGATGCGGCCCCCGGGCCGTAGTTTGCCCACCCCTATTCTAGACTCACAGCTAAATCACTCTTGAAAACTAAAATGAGCCTGATTCAGATCTCATACAGGTGTAAATCAGGAGTAATTCCAGTCAACCAATGGTCCTATTCTCCACTGCTTTGTATCACGGATAGTATTTACCTCTCTGCCTAGTGAATGCAAAATGGTACTAAAGCAGGACTTTTTGCACAGACGTAAATCACTGCACAAAATGCAGCACAGTGGAAAAACAACCCAGTGGAGCTGCATGAATATAAAACTCATCCAGATGAGAACTGAATCAAGCCTCATGTATTTAAGTTATTGGAAGGAAACAGTGTGAACACAACACAATTTTGCAAATCGGGTATTCACATAAATCTAAACTTCCATCATGTTTATGCATTCTTAGTCCTAAGGAAACATGTTTTATTATTCCTGACAGAGAAAGATGGGTAGGAAGGCAGGGAGAAGGGAATTTAAAAAGGAAAAGGACGTTAATTGATTTCATTTTCTCTTGCCTGAAAAAAAGGTCTTTTAGTTTTGTTTCCGCCTTGTTGTCCTGCCACAGACAATAGAAAGAAGGAATCAGTGGTATTTTTTTTCACCAGATCTTACGACCATAATTGGAGAAAAGCTAAATTAGCAACTTTTCATTAATGAGATCCATGGTTGCATTTTAATAGCTTGGCTAAATTATGCTGCACCAACAGAATACTTAATTTACTAACAACAAAACAAAACAACTTCTTACAGCCCCAGAGATTTGTGTGTTCAAAGGTGGCTGATCTTTTTAACTGTATTTCCTTTCTGAAAAGACTTCAAAGCCTGGGAGGGGGTGGGGAGATATGAGCAGGAAAATCTTCCTGGCTCTGTAATATTTGGTGATGATATCTGCTTTAGTGAAGGTGACTTTTCTCACCTTAGTAGAAACAACTGTTTTAAAACCCCAAACAGCTGTGGATTTTAGTAGCTATAGTTTTGTACTTCTGCTCCATCATTGTATTTGATCAATGTAAAAAGAGGTATTGAGTCTGGATGCGAAGCATGTGTGAAAGTCTCATAGGTTCATAGGCTTTAAGGACAGAAGGGTGCATCATGATCATCTAGTTGTGATGGGTTGGGTCACAGAAACCCCCTTGGGATTGCCACCTGATGTGCTGAGACTACCTCTGAGCCCATTTTCCCTAGCAGCTTGGGACTTCAGTAACCTGTCTTGTTGAGCCAGATATGCTAGTCTGCTACAAACACAGATGCAGGTCTGAACCACGTCCCCCAAAGCTGCAGGCTTAACTGAAAACAGTTTAAGAAGTGCTCCTGTCTCCAACACCCATATACCCAGTTCCCAATGGGGTCCAAACCCCAAATAAATCTGTTTTACTCTGTATAAAGCTTATAGAGGATAAACTCATAAATTGTTCACCCTCTATAACACTGATAGAGAGATATGCACTGCTGTTTGCTCCCCCAGTTATTAATTACTTAATCTGGGTTAATTAATAAGCAAAAAGTGATTTTCTTAAATATAAAAAGTAGGATTTAAGTGGTTCCAAGTAATAACAGACAGAACAAAGTGAATTACCAAGCAAAATAAAACAAAAACATGCACATCTAGACCTAATACAGTAGGAAACTAAATGCAGGTAAATCTCACCCTCAGAGATGTTCCAATAAGCTTCTTTCACAGACTAGACTCCTTCCTAGTCTGGGTCCAGCAATCACTCACACCCCCGTAGTTAATGTCCTTTGTTCCAGTTTCTTTCAGGCATCTCTTTGGGGTGGAGAGGCTCTCTTCTGAGCCAGCTGAAGACCAAATGGAGGGATTTCCAGGGCCTTTTATATTCTCTCTCTTGTGGACGGAAATCCCTTTGTTCTCCTGTGCAAAATCACAGCACCAAGATGGAGTCTGTAGCCACCTGGGCAAATCACATGTTTATGAAGGATTCAGCTTTTTGCAGACAGACCACATTGTTTACATGACAGTTTGAATGTTCCCAGGAAAGCTCAGATGTGGATAGGTGTCTCCCAAAGTCCATTTTCAGTTAAGTGTTTCTTGATTGGGCACTTACTGAGAACAGTCCTTTCTCAAGAAGCTGACCAAATGCTTCACTGAGGCTACTTAGAATCAAACAAATACATAGCCAATATTCATAACTTCAAATACAAAAATGATACACACATACAGACAGCATAATCATAACCAGTAAACTACAGCCTTTCCATAGACACCCCAGTTAGCTTCCTCTGTACAGGAACTGGTACAAACATAGGACCCTGGTTGCAACAATGTTCTGTATGGTCACAGTTTATGGCAATAACGTTACACCCTCCTCCTGAACTTACTGCCAGAGTCTTGGGCAGTGTCCATGGCGGAGGCAGTACATGTAAAATCCCTGTTTGTCTCCGTTCACACACCCTCCCAGTACCTTTAAAGCCTATGATGTCATTCATAGGTGTCCTAGCAAAGTTCTGGGTTTGGATCTCAGGATGCCTGAAAAGATGTTGGGGTGCAGTATTGCTAACAATGTGCAGATAGCAACATTGGTTAAAGTGTAGGAGTCTTGGCATTTAGCCACCAATGCCATGAGGCGGTGTGCCTCAGTTTACCCTGCCACACAGCAGTGTAGTGATTTTGCTGCTGTGCCAAGCTTCCAGCTTGTATACAGGTATAAGCTGAAAAAACATGCTTGTGGGACTGTCTTGTCACCATCCCTAACATGTACAAAAGTTTTTTCCAGAAATCAGGTATGTCACACATCTTTAAAGGGTTTACCATTAGTATTAACTTCTTCCATATAATCATAGAATCATAGAATATTAGGGTTGGAATAGACCTCAGGAGGTCATCTAGTACAATCCCCTGCTCAAAGCAGGACCAACACCAACTAAATCATCCCAGCCAAGGCTTTGTCAAGCCAGGCCTTAAAAACCTCTAAGGATGGAGATTCCACCACCTCCTAGGTAACCCATTCCAGTGCTTCACCACCTTCCTAGTGAAATAGTGTTTCCTAATATCCAACCTAGACCTCCCCCACTGCAACTTGAGACCATTACTCCTTGTTCTGTCATCTGCCATCACTGAGAACAGCAGAGCTCCATCCGCTTTGGAACCCCCTACAGGTAATTGAAGGCTGCTATCAAATCCCCTCTCACTCTTCTCTTCTGCAGACTAAATAAGCCCAGTTCCCTCAGCCTCTCCTCGTAAGTCATGTGCCCCAGCCCCCTAATCATTTTTGTAGCCCTCCGCTGGACTCTCTCCAATTTGTCCATATCCCTTCTATAGTGGAGGGACCAAAAGTGGACACAGTACTCCAGATGTGGCCTCACCAGTGCCAAATAGAGGGGAATAATCACTTCCCTCAATCTGCTGGCAATGCTCCTACTAATATAGCCCAATATGCCATTGGCCTTCTTGGCAAGAAGGGCATACTGCCCTTTGTCTTGACCCATAGATGAAGTTGCAAAACACACAAGATTAACAGTAAATCTACGGCTGACAGGCTTTGTTCACACAATTTCGCTTGTTTAGTGTCTATTGCATTTCCCAATTCCTTTGCACTTCCCAATTCCTTTGTGTACCATGGTAGGTGCTCTGATACAGATTCTTCTGCCTCTTTGGAGAAGGCTTTCAATTCAGGCATGTATTTGAGGCTTTGGCAAAGAAAGGCTGCACTGCAACCATGCCTGTCCTCGGCCCCTCCCTCTGGAATTTGTTTGGGTTGGACCCCACCCCCTTGTGAAGCTTTTAGATGCAGATTTTTCACCCTCCTCAGGGGGAAGAGCCTCCCTACAAAAGATGAGCAGACCTCCCTGCCCACCTCACCTTCCATCCAGACTTCCCTCTCTGGGTCAGACACTCCTGTGTCCCCCAAAAGGGAAGGTGGCCCGGATCCAGCTGTAGGCTCACAGCTACAAGCTATGTCATTGGTCATTAAAGATCTCATGGCATTTCATGTAATGAAACAGTTTTGCCTTAATATTGTTAACCCACATTTTGTCTCTTCCCGCTGCTGCATAGAGTACTGTGCATTTTTTGGCTGATATCTGACATTTCAGTGGTGATATATGTTGTTTGTAAGATTCTTTGCGGTCTTTTGGGATAAAATGATTCTTTCTCTGTATAAAATCTGTTTTATTGTTATTATATAAATATGACAAGTTGCTCTTGTTTTTTCATGATACTTTTTAAAGTCTGTCCATTTCTCCTTTATATTTTTGCTTAGTTTCTTCTTAGCCACGTATGCTGGGGCTCTTTAAGGCATATGCAATTGACTATTTTAGATGCCAGAGCAGAATTTTCAGTAGGGCCAAATTCATCTTGTTTGTCTCAACACTCCACGGATTGACTCATAGACTTTATTTTCTGTTTTCACAACAGCAGGCAGCAACACTTCACTAATCATGTTGAGATATATCGTTACCTTGTAAAAGATTGAAATTTGTTCAGTCACAATCCCCTGGGTATTTCAGTGCTACTTTTCAAATGTGGCTGTCTGACGTTGGTTACCCAAGTCCACATTTTAGCCTCTCATTTAGGTGCCTAAATCCATGTGTGGATGCCTCAGTCAGCATTTAGGTGCTTACATACAAGTTAGGGAACCAATTTTAGAGATCCAGATTTGAAAATTGCGCTCTGAATCTCCTGGCATTAACGATACATGTGCCTTTTCAGGGCATAAAAAGAATGAGGAGCAGTTTATACTCCTCTCGCCCCCTTTGAAGAAACAATGATCAGTATCTCAATTTTTCAAAAAATAGCTTTCAACTTTGAAGGGTATCAGTTTCTTGCTTTAAAGAGGCCAGCGGCATACAGAAGGCACTCTGTGCTGAAAGGATTTCAGACTAGACTAAGCAATGAATGTGGCTGGGTGGAAGCTGGATAATCAGGAATCCAGAGGGCCTGTAATGTGCACTGATAAATGAGATAGTTAACTCGAAACCATTTGTACTTGTAACCGTTTGCCTCTGCAAAAATTATGTCCTTTTACACTAGGAGCAATAGTGGATAGGCAGCAAGGAAATGAAAGGAAATAAAAGAGGAGGAGGAAGGGTGGGTCTGGGTTATATTATTATTTTATTTGTCATTGGTATGATGGTAGCATCAAAAGGCTTTAATCAAGACCAGAACTCCATTCTATTGGAAGCTGTAGAAACACATAAAAGGCAGTCCCCATCTCAAAGATCTTACAATCCAGGAAGGCCATGACACAGCAAGAAATGGCATAAAAGAAAGAAAGAACAATAGGGACAGGAAGAATTGTGTTTGTTCAACCTTCTAGCACACGTCTGGCGGTTCAGCAATATAAATACAAGCTGTAAATATACCTCAATATTCACCCCTCCTTACTTTAGATGTGATCCTCTTTATTTCCCCCAGCAGCCCATCAAACCAGGATTCTTCCTGTCCACCCCTTCCTCCAATGTCCCAGTGCTTTATCACCTGTGTTCCACTTTTCTCTCCCCTTTTTAGTTTGTTTTACTTATTCAATTTTTCTTTTATTATTAATTATTATTATTATTACTATTATTGTTGTTGTTCTTCTTCTTCTTTTTCACAACCACACTATGTGAACACACAAAAGTTACTCTCATAGAAATGTAGGGCTGCAAGGGGTCTCAAGCGATTATAAATCCAATCCCCTTCACTGAGGCAGGACCAGATATTTTTCCAACCTGTTCTTAAAAACCTTCAATGATGGGTATTCTACAAAGTCCTTTGGTAACCTATTCCAGTACTTAATTATCCTTATAGTTAGAAAGTTCTTCCTAATATCTAACGTAAGTCTCTTGCTGCAGATTAAGCCCCTTACTTCTTGTCCTACCTTCAGTGGACATGGAGAACAACTGATCACCATCCTCCTTAGAACACCCCTTAACATATTTGAAGACTGTTATCAGGTTCCACTCAGTCTTTTCTCAAGACTAGACATGCCTAGGTTTCCCTCGTAGGCCAGTTTTTCTAAACATTTATCATTTTTGTTTCTGTCATCTGGACTCTCTCCAGTTTGTCCACAGCTTTCCTAAAGTATAGAATTGGCCACAGTACCCCAAGCTGAGGCTTCAACAGTGCTGAATAGAGTCGGACAATTATCTCCTCTATTTTATGTACAACATTTCTGTTAAGCTCCTCAGAATCCTATTAGCCTTTCTCATAGCTGCATCATATTGTTGACTTATGTCAAATTTATGATCTACCATAACCCTTTGAGGTATTCTGTACCTCAAAGCAGCACCCTGGAACTCCCATATTCACTACTGTCATATAATTATGAATTTTATTGTACAAAGTATGCCTTGTGAGGTATCATTTTAAACGTCTTGATCTGCTGAACATTAATATCCTGTTGGATTGTATGTGCTATAATTGCATATGGAGTTATGAAGTTTTGCTATGTATGTGTTACTGAAATATTTTGTGAGGTTGGGAACACCCATAACCACCAGCCTTTCAGGTACAACAATGGGGTAACCAGGTATGCTGATGGCCCATTAAAGAGAATCAACTATCTCAGGAACTGTATTCAATGGAGACTTCTCAGAGAGAGCACGCAGACAATGGAAACTGCTTGACCCCCATCATAACAAAAGATCTTTCCTGCAAGCTGGAAGAAACTATAGAGAGGGGAAGTGACATCATGACTTGGCCTCACTCCCTCCACAACTCAACACCTGGAAACATATCTGGAGGACAAAGATTTTGAACTGGGGAGCGTGGTCCTGGGCTGGAGGAGAGTTCCAGCCTGTGTATGGAGATCTATGATCTGTTTGTACCATCTATCAGAATGAGACACTGCTTGATTCAAATCCTGTTTCGTTTATAGAACTCAGATTGCAAATTTACTTTTATTTCTTAGTCACCAATTTTGATCTCTATGCTTACTACTTATAATTACTTAAACTGTGTTTTGGTTGAAGTGCTTGGAAAATCTCAGTTCAGTTTACAAAGGCTAGTGTGTGTCCTCTCCACATTGAGGGAGGGGCAGACAGGGTAATGAACTTACATTGGACAGGCTTCTGACCAGGGCAAGATGGTAGAGTTCTGGGGTGCAAGGCTGGGGAGAATTGGCTGGTGCCTCTCTCTGTTGTTGGTTCATGAGTGGCTGGGAGAGGCATTCATTTAACTCAGTTGGGTGTGTCCCTGCCTGTGGATGTCTGTGTAAGTGCAGTGCTGGTCAGAGGTTTGTAGCTTTCTAACAGCATCACAGTGTGAGAGGCAGCCCAGGTTGGTGGGACAGAGAGCTCAGCGGTTCCACGTCCAGGTTGCATTCTGGGAACCCCGTCATAAACCCCAAGATCCTTTTCAGCAGTACTACCCCCTAAGTAGTTATTCCCCACTTTGTAGGTATGCATTTGATTTTTCCTTCCTGAGTGAAGTACTTTGTACTTTTCTTTATTGAATTTTATCTTGTTGATTTCAGAGCAATTTTGGAACTCATAGTGGACAGGTCAGATCCCAGACAACTTGAGAAGGGCAAACATAATACGTACCTTTAAAAAGAGGAGCAAAGAGGATCTGGAAAATTATAGACTAGCCAACCTAACTTTGATACCTGGGAAAATACTAGAACAAATTATTAAACAATCAGTGTGTAAACACCTTGAGGACAATAGGGTTATAAATAATAGCCAGCAGAGATTTGTCAAGAAAAAAATCATGCCAAACCAATCTAATATCTTTCCTTACCAGGGCTACAGGCCTAGTGGATGGGGGGGGGGGGGGGGGGGAAGAGCCGTAGATGTGACATATCTAGTGAGGTCCTGTAGGGGTCAGTCCTGGGTCTGGTACTATTCACATTTTCATTAATGAGTTGGATAAGGTGTGGAGAGTATGCTTATAAAATCTGCAGAGGATACCAAATTGGGAGGGGATTAAAATTCAAACTGACCTTGACAAATTAGAGAATTGGTCTGAAATTAATGAGATGAAATTCAGTAAAGACAAGTGTAGTACTCTGCACTTTAGGAAGGAAAACTCAAACACAACTACAAAAGTAGGAATAACTAGGTAGGCAGAAGTACGGCAGTAAAGGATTTGGGGGTTATAATGGACATGAGCCAACATGATGCAGTTGTGGAAATGGCTAATATCATTCTAGAGTGTATTAAGAATAGAGTCATAAGCATAGGTGCCAATTCTGTGGATGCTCCGGGGCTCAAGCACCCACGGGAAAAAAATAGAGGATGCTCAGCACCCGCCAGCCATAGTTGTTTGGTGGGCGTCGGGCAGAGCGGGGATGGAGCACTCACCAGGAAAAATAAAAGTCAGCACCTGTGGTCATAAATAAAACATGGGAGGTAACTGTCCCACTCTACTTGGCACTGCTGAGGCCTCATCTGAAGTACTGTATCCACTTCGGGGCACCACACGTTAGAAAAGGTGTGCACAAATTGGAGACAGTCCAGGAAAGAGCTACAAAAATGATAAAAGGTTTAAAAAACCTGACCAATGAGGAAAGGTTAAAAAAAACTGGACATGTTTAGTCTTGAGAAAAGAAGACTCAGGGAGACTTGATAACAATCTTTGAATGTATTAAGGGTTGTTATAAAGAGGACGGTGATCAATCCATTGAAAGTAGGACAAGAAGTAATGGTCTTAATCTGCAGTGGGAGATTTAGGTTAGATATTAGGAAAAAAATTCTAATTATAAGGGTAGTTAAGTCTTGGAACAGGCTTCCAAAGGAGGTTGTAGAATCCCCATCATAAGTTTTTAAGAACTGGTTAGACAAACACCTATCAAGAATGGTATAGGTATACTTGGTCCTTCCTCGGTGCAAGGGGCTGGACTTGAAGACCTCTTGAGTTCCCTTCCAGCTCTATGATTCTATGATTTCTAGAACCATATGGCAAGCAAATTGGCACCTAACATATGGGAAACATGGGAGTCTCAGGGTTCTTCCTCATTAGGAGAACAGAAAGGAACTTTAATAACAGAGAAGAGAAAGTAGACTGATGTATCAGAGCTGCATTCTAATTGGTTTCATGAAAACAATTATCCAATTAATGCATATATATCTATCTTTTGAGCTGCAATGAGGGTTGAACTTCCTGCAGAATTCACTCCTGTTTGGTTCCTCCTGTTTATGCATCTTTCTGTTGCTCTTCCACTCTGCTAACCATACAATAATATTTCTTGAGCCTGGCAAAGCTTGCCCATCACAAGAACTGAATTTTACTTCAAGGTCCTTGTCAGCATTCAAGTCTTGGCTTATATACTTGTATTTTATCAGATGGCATTAACCATATAAATTCATCATGAATTACAGATTTCTCACTTTCCTTGTATTAGGAAGGTGCATCTGTAACCTAAGAGGATTATAAAGCTAGTCAGATAAGGAGATCAGATCGTCTCTCTTTTACTTACAAATACATGACAGGACAAATCCTGACTCACGTGGGATGCTGCTTGAGTGTAACCAAGGGCAGAATTTGGTCTATAAAACTATCATTGCAGAAAGACCACTATTTACCTGTTAACTTGTAGATAACATGAAAGTAACCTGAATTGCTACCCTAGATTATTATGAAATCTAGTCATAGCCGAATCATGTAAGTGTACAGGCTATCATGCTGAGGCAACAGTACAGGAAGGTCAGGAGTTAACCTGGGTGAGGACGCTACCAGAGGACAGCTTAAAGGAAGAAATGGGAATTAAGGAGAGGTTTGTAGAAGGGCAGAGAAGGTGCTTTATAAATAAGTGGATGGCAGTTCCAGCCGTGTGAAAGAAAGGGTGAAGCCAAGAGTAGGAAGGGGAGATGAGGGAGGCCTTAAAGAAAGTGGCTTAGGAGGAGCATAATAATGAGGGAGAGAAAGACGCAGGCATGGATGAGGTTGCTCAGTGTCTTCAACGGTGATGAGCTTGAATAGGAAAACAGTGAAAGGATTTGAGGAGGCAGAGCAGAAGATGAGCTTACCAGCTGCATTGTGGACAGGCTGGAGTGAAGACAGGGAAGTGCTGGGAATTACAGGTGAGAGATGCCCAAGTTATCTAGCAGGAGGGATAGAGACAGACTGTTCAGATCAGATGAATGATGTAGAGGAGGAAGTGGCTGGCCTTAGCAACAACCTGCCTATAAAGGGAGGGGAAGAAGAGAGTTGCTGAAGGTATTGAGGTGGCTAGGGGTGAAAGTAAAATTTATCTCTTACCAGTAGAGGGGGGGCGGGCTTTGCCCCTCCCCGGGAAGGGGCGGGGACTTGGGCAGAAGGGGTGGGGCTAGGGGGTCAGAGTCCCCCAGCCAGCCCATCTGCGCTGTCTGGCCCAGGCCGCCCAGGGCTCCAGCAGCAATTTAAAGGGCCTGGGGCTCCGGCTGCTGCTGTGGTAGCGGTAGCAGCGGTTGGAGCCCCAGGCCCTTTTAAATCGCCGGCCCCGGGGCAGCTGCTCCTTTTGCCCCCCCCTCGTCGGCGGCCCTGCTGCTAGGGACCCAGCAGGGCCGCCGATGCGGGGCGCAAAAGGAGCAACAATGTTAAACCGCTGCCGAGGCAGCACTTTAAGCAGGGTCCTTTAAAGCACTGCCCCGGCAGCATATTAAAGTCAGCTGTTTGGGCCAGTGCTGGCAGTCACTTTTTACTGGTACGCCGTGCCAGCCTGTGCCGCCTTACTTTCACCCCTGGAGGTGGCTAGCCTGAAGAGAAAAGCCACAGGGGTGTAAATCTCTAGGTGACTATGTTTTTCTGCTCTTACCAAACACTGTTCTTGCTAATGATCACTTTTTAATATCCATCTTACGTATTTTAAAGTTAGCAGTCATGCACATTACTATCCTCAATCAAAAATGTGTCAACGTGTTGAAACCTCCTGGGATTTTGCTATTTATTTTTAGTGTGTAAATTGTCTTTAAGAATTAAGTATACCGCGGTATTCATAAAAAGTATATTCTTGCTATGACTGGAGAAATAGAACTAAATAATAAATTAAAGTGACTCTTAAAAAAAGCATTAATTCTTTACATACATTTGTTTTTAAAACCCACATTTGTGAGCAGTGATAAAAATCTCTGCACACTCTTTTGATATTAAGAGGAGAAAAATATAATGCATTTAGGAAAGTAAAATTAAATTCTATTTCATTACAAGTGACACTCTGAATAAAACATGGGCAGAGCAATATCAAGTCTTCAAGAACTTCCAGTGCATCAACAACAGACAGAACAAATCTATATCCACTTAAAAGCTCCCAAACATTAAAGCACCCCAAAATAATCATCTTCCTTTCCTTGAACTGCAAACTAGATTCACTGCCAGCAAACAAAAGGCAAGCATTACCTTTTGAATTTTTCATAAGCTCTGTATTTCAAAATAAGAATGTCACATACTTTTTATTACTTCATTTCATACCGGGGCACTTCTGCCTCCTGCATTTGGAAACTCTGTGGGAAAAAGTTCTCTGAGCACCCAACTTCAGGCATTACCAATCTAGATCAGAAGAAAAACATCATCCCGGGATATGGGGCGCTCACCACTTCATGCTTGTCAGCTTGTTCTGAAAGCAACAAAGTAAGTCTGGGTAGTGACAAAAGTTATTTGGAGCTCAGTTCGACCTTGTATAGGACTCAAAGAACTGTATGAGGGCTTGACCTTGATTCTATTTAGGGAATAGAAATGTTGCTGGTCAATGGGAGCAGGATTGAACCGCATCTTTGCACCAGTGTCATTCACTTTGTGCACACAGCAGAGGTATGTTCGTAGCTCTTCCACACATTTGGGCAATACCTGTATGATCTGCAGGTAGGATGGACTGTATTCATTTTCTTCCTTCTTGTTATGTTCCAATGGATAGAGAAGTTGCTTTGTAACCTATTGGTGGTTATACAAGCAGGTAAGGAAGATATATTTTAGCCAGATGCAAATTATTGGGCTCCATACAGGGATAAATGGGTGAGACTTAATAGTCCATGGCAGATAGGAAGTCAGACTAGATCTTCTAATGACCCCTACTGGCCTTAAATTCTATGAAACTATTAATACAAAATGTACACAAGGGAATAGATAGCTCATGGAATACACACTGCCAAGCCTTTCACCTCCCCTCGCTGACCATATTTTTCTCGAGCTGATCCCTTGGACTTTTTCACCCATTCCCTGCCATGCAATGGCAGATTACTAACTGATCCTAGGCCCAGCCCGCCAACTAACAAAGCCCAAGCTGCCTCCTTATCTTGCATAATAAACTCCTGGGAACCCACCTGTACCATGAACCGTGCAGTGGCTGCTGACCACCCTGAGCTTTTCCTCTCCTATATTGTTCTGTAATTGTTCAAGGTTGTGCATTGAGATGTCAAGCTCTTCTGAGCAGGGATTCTGCTCTTTGTTTGGGAGGCTTTGCCGATTGTAAACGGTCATGTCGGCTCATTTATAGCACTGTAATAAATGGCCAGCTGTAATCCAGCCTGACCTGACGATGGTACTGAATTATCAATAAGAATGTGGAAAAGGCAGAAGTATTCAATTAATATTTCTGTTCTATATTTGGGGGGAAAACATACTCTAGTCTTATCATATGGTAATAACACTCTTTCCATTCCACTAGTATCTCAGGAGAATGTTAAACAGCAATTACTAAAGTTAGACATTTTTAAATCACGAGTCCACCACATATGAGGGAACAATTCTGCCCTGGCTCAGAGATACATGTGATGACCCACCCTTTACCTCTATTAAATACAGTGTTGATAAGATATGAGGCAAGTCCTTTTCTCCCCCTGTGGCAAAAGCAGGCACTATAATAGTGGTCATTAGGCTATCACCAGCCCATTAGCACTTGAGACATGTAGCACAAAATACGGCCAGAAGTGATGGATCTCGTAAGTGATTGGTTCAAGAACCAATGTGTTAGAGAACCTGCTAGGAATAATGCAAGCTGATCTCTGGTCATAGCTAATGACAAGAGCAGGATCAGTAAATAACAAATTGAGCCCCTAGGATCAAGCACTGAGAGATATTAAATAATCCTGCAGGATTTCACAGTGAGATACATCACAATGAGAACCAAGGAAGAAAGAAGGTTTGGGGGAATGGGGGGGAGGGGGGAATTGTCAGTCTTTATTTATTTATTTATTTTCACAAAAAGCAATAAGTAAATGGATAGATATAGTTTGTTCCAGAAAGTTCCTAGTGTGTATTCAAAACCAGACCAGAATTGCGTCCACCCATATAGTCTTCAAGTAAATGACCTCTGAAAAGCAAAGTGGCAGTATAGTATCGATATCTGAATCTGTATTTCTAATGTGGCCATCTCCACAGTACGGGTCACAAACATACATAAGGCATGTCTAATGCCGCCTAAACAAAAGACACAAGCACTCTCCTCTTCTCTTGTGATAACTAATGTCTCAAGCAGGATTAGTTTGGTGGCTGTTTACCTGGAGAAGGTCACTGGGTCATTCTGTAAGTCCATTCTGAGGCAAGGACTGTCTGAAGAAATGGATTGTAAGGTGAGGGCTCATTCTAATTTCTGGTGGTGGACCGTGCTGTGGCTTGAGGCCCTCTATCAAGAACTCCCTGTTCTCAGGTCACTCCTCCCTCTAAACTCTGGGGTCTGCCAGAGTTCCTGTCCATTTTAGCTCCCACAGTAATGGTAGAGGGGAAGGGTGGTCTTTCAGAGAGACTGAGGCACATATCTCCATACATTCTCTCATAGTGCAGAGCACCATTGTGATTTGAAGGCAGAGAGCCTCAAAGTCCTGTTTCCTTAATGTCTCTGTATTGCATGCATATAGTAAGGTGAGGAAGACAAGTGACTGCAGCAATTTCATTTTACACTTCATGATGATACCTTTGCTTCTCCAAATGTGACTGAGTGCTGCTATCTCAGATCTCTTAAGTGCTGCTTAGCATCCTTTGTAGTCCTACTACCCACATATTTGAAGTGCTCAACACACTCCAATGGTGCCTCAGATTTGGGTAGGAATATCTTCAGCTCTCATTGAGTTCAGTGTGACTTGCATTTGTGGGTCCCATAGAAAGAACAATGGCCACATCCTTTTCTTTGAGCTTCGCTATACCCAAGGATGCTCTTTAGTGCTAGTGCTGGCACCTGCTAGGTGAAGCATACAGGGAAGCATACAGATATCATCATTGTCTTTCTCTTTTAACGTGATATCTTTAGACCTAACTTCTCTGCTTCCACCGCTATTCGTTTTCTAGGCATTTTTGCACCTTCTTTTGCAATGATCGAATCAGATCCAAATGACTGGTGAGGCACAGATGACTCATTTTTCATTCACCATATGCCAGATATGCCATGTAACATATCTCTGCAAAGGTTATGATTTATTCAGAGGTGAAAGTAAGCCAGTCCGGTCTGGTCCGGCGTACCGGCAAGAGCCAGTACGCCGTGCCGGATCACATCGGCTTCCGCAGCGGGGATTTAAAGGGCTCAGAGCTCCCCGCTACTGCGGGGAGCCCAGAGCCCTTTAAATCCCGCCCGCAGTTCCAGCGCCTGGGGTGGGGCCTGGATTTAAAGGGCTCAGGGCTCCCCGCAGCGGCGGGAGCTCTGGGCCCTTTAAATCGCGGCCCCAGCCCGGCAAGGCTCGGGGCTCCCTGCAGACGCAGGAGCGCTGGGTCCTTTAAATCCCATCCCCAGCCCGGCAGCTGGCCTGGGGGCGGGGATTTAAAGGGCCCAAAGCTCCGTGGCAGCCGGAGCCCTGGACCCTTTAATTTGCTCCTGAGCCCCGGGGGCTCCCAGCCACCTCTGCAGCTGGGAGCCCCTGGCTGATTTTAAAGGCCCTGGGGCTCCCAGCCACAGCCGGTACCCCAGGGACTTTAAATCTTGAGAGGCCCTGCCTCTTCCAGTTGAGGCCATGCCCCTTCCAGTTGAGGCCATGCACCCCCCAGGACTCCGGCAGCACTGGAAGGTCCTGTAGGTTACTTTCACCCCTAGATCTACTGAATATATTCTCCCTATGTGTATGCCTGTATCATTTTTGTATTCAAAGTTATGAATATTGGCTGTGTACTTGTTTGATTTTAAGTAGCCTCAGTGAAGCATTTGGTCAGCTTCTTGAGAAAAGACTATTCTCAGTAAGTGCCCAGTCTAGAAACACTTAAGCTGCCAATGGACTTTGATCGCCACCAATCAACATCTGGGCTTTCCTGGGAATGTTCAGGCTCAGGCATCAGCCTGTAAAGAACTGAGTCATGCATGGGTATGTGACTTGCCCATGTGACTCCAAAACTCCATCTTGTAGTTGTGATACTACATAGGAAAACACAAGGGGTTTCCACCCACAAGAAAGATTATATAAGGCCCGGGGAAACCCCTCCATTTTGTCTTCAGCTGGCTCAAGAGATAGCCTCTCCACCCCAAAGGATGGCTGAAAGAAACTAGAACAAAGGACAGTAACTACAGGGGTGTGAGTGATTGCTGGACCAAAACTAGGAGGCGACTAGTTTGTCAAAGAGACTTATGGGAACATCTCTGAGGGTGAAATTTACCTGCATTTAGTTTTTTACTATATTAGACTTAGACCTGCATGTTTTTGTTTTAATTTGCTTGGTAATTTATTTTGTTCTGTCTGTCATTACTTGGAACCACTTAAATCCTACTTTTTATATTTAATAAAATCACTTTTTACTTATTAATTAATCCAGAGCAAGTATTAATACCTGGGGGATCAAGCAGCTGTGCATATCTCTCTATCAGTATTATAAAGGGTGGACAACTTATGAGTTTACCCTGTATAAGCTTTATACAGAGTAAAATGGATTTATTTGGGGTTTGGATCCCATTGGGAACTGGGTAGCTGGGTGTTGGAGACAGGAGCACTTCTTAAGCTGTTTTCAGTTAAGCCTGCAGCTTGTGGGGGACGTGGTTCAGACCTGGGTCTGTGTTTGTAGCAGGCTAGCATGTCTGGCACAACCAGGCAGGGCACTGAAGTCCCAAGCTGCCAGGGAAAATGGGCTTAGAGGTAGACCCAGCACATCAGGTGGTAGTTCCCAAGGGGGGTTTCTGTGACCCAACCTGTCACAACAGTTTACCAGCAATACTTACCCAAAGTGTTGGGGAAAATTGTGTTTTTCCTGCCAGAGAAAACTTTTGAAAGAGTCTTGATGGTTTGGAAATCTACTGAGTGCTGCAAAAGTTCTCCATATCGACTATTGTTCAAACTAACCCTCTTTTCCCAGTTTAATCAGTGTCTCTATTTCTCGTGTCATACAGGAATATTGCACTCTTGCAGTTTCATCCATCTTCCTTTGCACTCTTAGCTTCCTTCATTGATCACATAACTCAATAATCTTCTCCATGATCCAAGGTTTCTTCTTTAGGTTCTCTTTCCCCAGGAGTTCATCTTTAGTCTGTGTAATGCAGTAGATGTACTCTGAGCTACATTACTTGTGCAAAGGTCAGCAACTTGCAGCTTTTGTTTCTGAGGCACACAAAGGGCTTTAAATAGCATGGTCAGTACCTGAAAGCAGATTTGGAACTGGAAACTCAGTCAGTGGTGAACATTGGTATGCTGTGTTCCCTCTGGGCTGGCTTCCACAGGAGACTAACTGGTACATGGACTGGGACTTCACAGGAGCATAAGGGGAGTTAGCATGCAGATCTCATTTACCTCCAGTAGGATTTGGACACCTAACTCCTGTAAACTCCTTTGAAGATCCCAGCATAAGATCATATCAATTTCAAATCTGGTGCTTCAGAGCAGAATCCATTTCAGGATCAATTAAACAATTAGAGAAAAAAAAGGTATGTGACTTTGAAGAAAGGCCCCTTCTAGCAGGTTTGCGCATACAAGGAATTCAGTTGTGTGAGTCAGGAAAAGATCCCTGGTGCTTTGATGGATGAAGTGCAAGTTTTGCCATTTCCTACGCCACACAAAAAATCAAGGCGAAGTACCCTGACATTTATAGGCTAAAACAAACAATTGAAATACACAACGTACACACCACTTTGTGTATTTCACATCTGTTTGTTACCTCCCCTTGTTGCTAACATCTTAAATACAACATCCCTATTTATTGCTCTGTCAAACCATCTTATCTTATACTAAATTGGTGTGTATCTGAACTAGCCTTAAAATATATTTATGTAACTACCTAGTGCCTAATATGCTAGAAACACCTCTGCCAAGTCCATGTACTAAACAGTAAACTTGTAAGCTTCTACTTTAATACCTGGCCTAATTTTAATTCACAGCCTCTAGTTCAGGCCTCAAATCTTGCACCAGGCCCAGTGTTCCAGGCTTTCGCTCTCTCGACTACAACTGCCATGGGTGATCCTGCTAAGAGCACTGGGACTGTTAGCCTAGAGGAATGCAGTGATGCCTGTGAAGGGAACCAGAGTCATTGCAGACATCCGCTGCTGGGATGGAACCACACTGACCCTGAGGATACGGAAGGGCAGATAGCGCCACACTGGAGGTGCAGAATTGTTGCTTGTTGTGACTCTCATTGACTTTGGTGTGACTAAGATTTGTGGGTCCCACAGAAACAATGATGGCCACATCCTTGTCTTTAGTATCAGAGGGGTAGCCGTGTTAGTCTGGATCTGTAAAAAGCGACAAAGAGTCCTGTGGCACCTTATAGACGAACAGACGTATTGGAGCATAAGCTTTCATAGGTGAATACTCACTTCATCAGATGCATGTAGTGGAAATTTCCAGAAGCAGGTATAAATATGCAGGCAAGAATCAGTCTAGAGATAACGAGGTTAGTTCAATCAGGGAGGATGAGGCCCTCTTCTAGCAGTTGAGGTGTGAACACCAAGGGAGGACCTTTTCTTTGAGCTTCACTATAGCCAAAAATGCTCTTTCATGCTAGCGCTGGTTCCTGCTAGGTTTCCTCAGGGCAGCACATAGTTGATGGATATGGCAATGATGATAGATTGATCAGTCACCCAGCTCCCTTTTAAACACTCTAACAAATGAATTAGTAAAGTCATCAATATCTCCACTCTGCCCCCAAGTCTAACCACCTGCCTTTTCTGTATGTCCCTCTGCAGCTTTTTCTTCACCTGTACTTTGTTAGAAGAGGTAAAGATGTTGACTGCAATTTTCAAAAGAACCTAAAGGAGTTAGGTGCCCAAGTTCTGTGCAAATTCAATGGGATCTGGGTACCTAACTTCCTTAGGTGACTTTAAAATCCCAGCCTTAATAATGTAGGATAACTCAGCTGTAGGCAGCACTACTTATGATGGTGGTGTGAGGTCCAGGGTGTGGGCAGTCAGACCTCGTGGTGGGAATCAGGAGCCAGACACCAGAACTGGGGGATAGAGCGAGAGACAGAGTCAGGCCCTAAGCCAAGGACCAAGCTGGAGTTGGAGTCAGGGGTAGGGTGGAGGAGCAAGGCAGGAAAGCAGGAACCGGGAGTGGAGGAGGATCTAGGATAAGGAGGGCAGGAATCAGGAACATGCAGGGAGACAGAGCTCAGACATCAGGCAAGTGGGCAGGGTCTGAAGCGAATCCCTAGTTGCCAGGGAATCACCTAGTTGCTTAAACAATTTCCCGTGCCTCCTTCTGTCTTAAATAGTGTGTTCCAACCAATCAGTGGGGCTGGATATCTCCCCCAATCAGGAACTTTGTGGGCAGAGCCCTTAGTGAGCTAGAGCTCCACTAGCCCCCTCCTCCAGTGAGCTGACAGGTAGTGTGCTCAGGCTGAGTACTGCCTGGGGACCCGCAATCCCTCCCAGGGTTTGCCACTGGTAATGCTGTCATCACTCAGACTATCTGCCCTGTTTAATCCAGAGGTTACAGCCTGCACCGTACTGTTCTGTGAGAAGGGTGTTATAGGCAGGCCAAATTTCATTCACATACAGCCTTGCAAACTGTTTTCAACTGCATTGTGCCGGTGTAAATAAAAGCAAAATTCGACCCCACTCTGTTTAGAGTTCAGTAACTGGACATCACGATGCTGAAGGGAAGGAGGAGAGAAAAGAGAACTAGTGAGTGGGAGAAGTAAGGCTACATACAGTCTGAGTGGCCTATTCAGAGGGAATGCATTTGGTATGTAATGGTGTGTAGCAGGTCAGTCCAAAAACCAGCTGGCCTAGTGGTCAAGCTGTGGCTCCACGGTTCTCTTCAGTCTGCTCATCCTCGAGTGGGCCCTGCTGGGTTGTACACGGCAGGCTCAGTCCCTCATTTGGTCCCTTCTTCTCCCCATGGGGTCCTGTCACAATAGGGGAGAGAGAGAAGCGGGGTAGGGGGACCTGGGCCCTCACACTCCACTGGGTCCTTATCCAGGGCCCTAAATGGGTGTTGCCATGTCTGGACCATTCATTGGTCCATCCCAAATTATACTACCCTGGATCACTTCCTACTGGCCTACGGCACCTCCATTTGGGGTGCAATCACAGTCTTGGTAGTATCAGCTTACTCTGACAGGGGGACAATGTCTTGTTCCTTGAGGCCTCTTGTGGGTTACCAGCTCCAAAAAGGAGGTGTTGGAGGGGGGAAGAAATATGGATCACCACTTCTGTACTGGCCTTATCAGTACTGTAGTCATTCTTCACACAGCTCCAGGGGTCAGCCTCTCTTCCTGGTGAAGCCTATAACTCCTTCCCCACTCTTTCTCTGGGTTGCTAATGCCCTTCCAAACTGTCCCTCCACTTGGAGCATGCCCTGGATCTGCTGAGGAGTGGGACCTCCCTTACGCAGTACTGCCCCATGCCTTGCTCTGGTTTAATGTGGGGGTCTGTAAACCTCATCACACTAAGCCATGGACAGCATTTTAATGAAGTGTTTCTTTACAAGCAATTTTTAAATTAAGATTGGATATTTTTTCTTTTTTGGGGGACTTTGTATGACCTATGTTGCACAGGAAGTCATACTAGATAATTATAATAGTCCCTTCTGGCCTTTGAATCTATGAAAGGTACCTTCTTTCTGCTCTAGGACTCCAATCCTACATGTACTTTTGGTAAATGATGGTGCTAAGGGGTTGGTATTGTAGTAACTGAATATTGTGTTATTATTATTTTACAGTTGCTCTGGTATCAAGACCTTTTAGAAAGATAAAACTTTCCCTTTTTCCCTGTCTGTGACTTAGTACACGAACTAAAAATATCAAACTCTAATATTAGATGATGTGCCAGACACAGTAGTAAAATGGGGAACTTGATGGAGTCTAATAAAATTAAAATGTGTATAGGAAGGAAGTCAACTGTAAGTGATAGAGCTTTGGGGGGAAATATTGTAAATTTTAGTGACAAGGTTTACCTCATGAACAATCCTGTTAGGGAAGAAAGGGGTTGCATTCATATTGATTTCTTTTAGTTTAACTGAGAAAGAAGTAAGGCTAGTATTTGCAGTCAAGATCTTTAAGCTGTCAAGTTAGTAAAATACACCTGTCCTGATAGAGACAGTAAATAAAAAGAACTAAAATCAATTGATTTGAACACAGCAGTGAAATAAGAACAGTCACATGGATGGATTTTAAGCAGTAGGCCACAACTTTTATTAATTTAAAAATAGGGCAGGGGTGCTACCCATCCATCACCCATACTCTCATATACCAGGCACTTAAGTGGTTCTAGTGCAGGGCCCACAGGGCTTCTACCATATAACTCGTAACTTTGGGTAGGCTCTCCCCAGCCTACCCCCCAGGATTCAGCTTCCTCTGAGTCTTACCACTGCCACCTCTGGGAGGGGGACAGAGGGAGCAGAAGGCCTGTCTTTGGCCCATGAAGGCCACAAGCTCTGACCCTGTCCCATTAGCCCCGGGCCCATCAGCAAAATCCCAGGTCTTCTACCTCATTGTATCATTTTAACAGCACTGGAAACCGGCTGCAAGTTGCAGTGAATGAACAACGCCACCATAGTACCTCAGTCAGGTACTGAGTGCATTCCTAATTAGCCTACTGTGGCTTGAAGATGCTGTGAGAAAGGAGAATAACTCTCCATGCCACAGCCAATTGGTCCCATGGGAGAAAAAATTCTTTCCTGATCCCCAAATGGGCAATCAGCTAGACCTGCAGCATCTGTCAGGCTGGATTCCCATTCCTAGCACATGGCCCATGCACCAGGTCAAATCCCCGGAGCTGGGGGATGCTGGTCAATTGGCATCTCCCGCTCGCCCCCCACACACACACACACACAACTGGCCAATGGGGGCCAGAGACTCCAAGGGGGGAAGGAGCTATCCCATGTCACTCATCAAGTGTTTCCCTCCTTTGCTGCTGGGGCTGTCCCCCTTCGCTGCCAGCCCAATCACTTTTCCCCATCTGTTGAGGCTGTGAGTGGTCTATGGTGTGTTTCTAAGGTCATTTGACCTCAACATGGAATAATTAGAAACATAACTGTTTGGTTCATAATACAGATTCAGCTAGTCCCAACACTGTTCTTAAAACAAAGAACAGAAATGGAAGATTTTTACAACTGTTCTGGCCAGCTGGAGAACAATAGTTCTTGAAGTGTCTTTGGAACTTTGCAGAGTTGGCCAAGTCTCAAACTGACCCATGGAAAGTAACTTGCAGAGGTAAGTTGCTGACCAGAGCAAACCATCTGGTGTTCAAGGTATGTCCCAAGGTGGTTGTATAAAAGCTATGGCCCAACTTGTTTTACACAAGCTGGTGTCACAAGATGTGTCTCACAAAAAGACTGGAAAATTCCAACTGCAAGAACTCAAAAGCTGATGTCTCATTCCCTGATTCAATAGTGAGGATAACTCTCATTTTGGTTGGACATTTTGAATCTTTGGCAGACATATAGGTCATTATCTGACTGGTGCACACCAGCATCTCCAAGAAGACCAGGGGTCACTCAGTGAAATTAATAGGCAGCAGGTTTAAAACAAACAAAAGGAAATACTTCTTCATACAATTTACAGTCAACCTGTGGAACTTGTTGCCAGGGGATGTTGCGATGGCCAAAGGTATAACTGGGTTCAAAAAAGAACTAGATAAATTCATGGAGGATAAGTCCATCAATGGCTATTAGCCAAGATGGTCAGGGATGCAACCCCATGTTCTGTGTGTCCCTAAGCCTCTGACTTCCAGATGGTGGGACTGGATGACAGGAGATGGATCACTCAATAATTGCCCTGATTTGTTCATTCCCTTTGAAGCACCTGGCATTGGCCACTGTTGGAAGACAGAATACGAGGTAGGCTTCATGCACCATTGGTCAGACCCAGTATGGCCATTCTTACATTCTTATGTTTTAAGAGGAACCAAGTTGGACTATCCAGCAGAAATAGGATAAAACGGCCTGTCTCCTTCAGTACATCATTTCCTGAAAGCTGAAGACACCTGGAAAGGAGAAGACTGAAGTCCTGGGGCAGCCACCTGGGAGTCCTTCTGGTGATATAAAGTATTTGTCTCTTTCTATTTTCCAGAAATTCAGGTTGCCCACCAGCACACCAGGAAAAGACTATAATCGTGTCTGTTCTTTGCTCTATCTGTGTTTACAGTATCTACTCCTGCTGTGAACAGTAACTGAGCTGAAAACTGACAACTGAGCAAAGATCTGGTGAGAAGTAACACACAGACTTTCTCTAGGGTAACAACCCAAATTAGTCAGTTGACCACTTCCTGAAACTAGGTACCTAATTAGTAAGGAAGCATACGTGCTTGTGTATGGGCTCTAAAGATTGTCACAGAGTTAGTGTGTGTGACTTTGTTTTGTAACAGGTTCCAATCAAGATTGTTGTAAAGTAGCTTTAAAACTGGACAAGTTACTGTAATTAATTAAGTCTGTAGAACACTGTATGTGTTTCTGCCATAGTTAATGATTTCATACTGCCTTTCGAGTTCAAGGTGCACACAAGCATAAAATGAGACAAAGTGTGCTAGCTTTTTGACCTGCACTCAGTCTATATAATCTGTCACAAGTGTAGTTCATGTTAGATAGGTAGGAGTGTTAGTCAGATCCTGGGGCTAATATCATTCATTGGGAATGATGTAACATGGATTGACTATTATAGATCCATTGGGAAGGAGACATTGGTGAATTAGTATGTGTAACGGAGCGCTGACTCACCACCCTGGCGCCTCCTGCTGGTTGCTCCAGGAATTAGCTCTGTCCTAGCTATGGAGAGCCCTCTGTGGGTGGTGTCCCACCCATTGCCTTCTCTGCTGTGCTGTCTAGGACCCGCGTTGCTCCCTGGCTTGCGGCATCCTCTTCTGGACACAGTCCTCCGGCTGTGCCCCACTCGGTTGTCTCCCCTTCAGGGTATCCGCAGTCCTCAGTCAGCACCTGCCTTCATGGCCAACTGCAACCCCAAAGTCTTGCTCCTTACTTCAAGGGCAAGCCACAGTCTGTATCGGGCCATGCTCCTCCATGGCCAGGTGCAGTGTAAGGGGATAGGAGGGGACCCAGGACCACCCACTACTCTGGGTCCCGGCTCAGGGACCCTCTGGCCACAGCCATGTCCTGCCCTCCTTCTCTCCCCTCTACTGCTTGCGCTTCCTGGGCCACTTCCCTTTGGCCCTTGCACCTTCTCGAGCCTTTCTTTCGGGGGTCTCAGGTGGCAGGTATCAGGCTGAAGCTTTCCCTCTGCTCCCCTAAGCCTGCCCAGCGCTGCTCTATCTAAGGTGCTATCCCTGGGAGCCAGTCCTCCTCCTTTGCTTGGCAGGGAGAGACTCCCCTCTGCTCTGCTGGGCAGCTCCTTATATCTGGGCTGCCCCAGCAGCTGCCTCCTATCTGGCTCCTAACAAGCCTCGCCCTAATTAGCTGGAGTTTTCCACAGCCTCCCTGGCTGCTTCTGCCCCAGCCCCTGCTGGAGTGGGCCACCTGCACCACTACATTATGTAAGTAGTTGGCCAAGTTGTCTTATATTTTACCGTTGGCTTTGGATTATTTTTCCTCTATTGTGTTAGCAACACTGGAGTTGATAACCAAGTGGCACAAGTGAGGCCCTATTGTGAGGGACTCGCAGGGCAGGTCTACACCATTGCTTAAGTCGATCTAACTTGCATCACTGAGGGGTGTGAAAAAGACACCCCTGAGCGACGCAAGTTACAGCGACCTAACGCTATGTCAGTGGGAGACACTTTCCCACCAACATAGCTTCTGCCTCTCGCAGAGGCGGAGTAATTATGCCAACAGGAGAGTGCTCTCCCATCATCATGGAGCATCATACCCAGAGGTGCTACAGTAGACCTGCCCTTAGTCAAAAATCTAAACAAAGTCACCTTCCCAAGATAGTAGTTGAGCATAAATATTATTTTCCATTGTGGTTGTATGATTTGGTTCTGAAAACCTAAATGGGTATTTTGACCAATTGTTAATTTATCTTAACCGAATCATAGCCCAATACTATTGTTGTCTTTTTATATCCTATACCAGTAGTTGCTAACGTTAAGGATATTTAATCAACTGTACAAAATTGAATTCAACTCCTGAGTTCTTTTTCTTTAGCGAAGCAATCAAAACTAAAAGAGCCCTAAGAAAGGTGGTATGGGTAATCAGATAAGAAATTGACTTCATATCTTACTACTGTAAGAAAGACTCTGTAAGATGATAGTTCAAATCCAGCAAAGGTAACAATGACCAAAAGTTGCTACCATCTGGGAGGATGCCTCATGGCTTCTGTGAAATGACTTGATGATTACCGTCTAGTTCCCAGATGACTGGTGTCCCCAGCCATAAGCCATAGGCCAAGTGGCACTAATTGATTTCCTTGCTGACACTCTCGGCACAGAGGGTAAGGATTGGAGTCTGAACTATCCTCTCATGCTTGCCTGGTCAGGGATGAGACATATTAACAGGACTGTATGAGGAAGTTTGCATTGTTGCCTCTCTCTGTTCCTGAACTTTCAAGAGGAAGCTTTTATTTTAAGGGCTGTCAATTTGGCACCATTCACGAGCATGATATTCATTAAAAACAAAACAAAACCTTACCAGCAAAGTAAATGATGTGCTAAACTTTCTTGTCTACAAGCAGAACTGGCGACCTTCCAAGATAGTGATCCTTGCCCACACCTTCTTCACACAGGCATGTGCTGCTGCTTCTCTTATTTCCCTCCCACATCTGAATCCTTTCATTTCACTATGAGAACTTTGGCTGTGGATGCTGGCAGTTGCTTTTATGCTGCTCACTGTCAATCCCCTGTGACAAATTAATATCTCATTATCAGCATTAAAAATAAACCTTCCTCTGAATGTGAAATGTGAGATTCAGATGCATATGGGACCACACACTGCAGGCGTTTGTTGGAAACAAATGCAGACTCAAAAAAGGTGCAGTAATTCAAGGACAGGATTGGGCTGAGGAACTAGATTCCAGTCTCAGCTGTGCCAAAGGGCACATCTGCATTGCGGTCACAGGATTTGACTGCAGCTGGTGTGGACATACCCAATCTAGCTTGGTTATTGGTAGTAGTGAAGTTACAGCTTGTGTGGGCTCCACAAGTCTTCCTGGAGCCAAATCATGCATCCTCTACATCAGCAGCCCAACTGATTGCTGTAATTCACTACTGTGTCTGAAGTGCTTTATGGTTAGTGTCAGGAAGTTGCTTGTAACAGGATGTGGGGCTGCCTTCTTGCCCCAGAGAAACCCTCTCAGACTCCACTGGTTGTATCTCCACACTGTGCTGTTTATGTTCCCTCCACCAACACTTTTACAGTGCTGTCCAGTCCCCAGGGCCTGAGAGGAGCAGAGGTCTTCCTTTTCTGAGAGCTCTGTGAGACTGGGCTTGGCTAGCCCTGTTCCTCCATCTTCCTTCATTTCCTTCCTGTGCCCTTTTTATTAGTCTTGAGCTGATGAGCTAATTGACTTTTAGCTCACCCAGCCTCCACCCCATGCACCTGATGAGATAGTTAATTTCCATTACCCCACTCAGCCTTCTCTGGGTGAACTAATTGGTGTGAGAGTGATCAGAATGCAGGCTCTCCCTACACTTTGTCACAGTGCTATGTAGGGAAGTGCCAGGATTTAGAAGAATGTGTGTGTCATGAGATCTGCATCTCAGTGCATTGTTTAAAGTGCAGAGGAAAACAGGATACTGTTGATTTTTTTCATGCAAACTTTTGAATAAAATATGGCATTCTGATCAAATGCTAATTTAAAACTTTCACCTTGGTCAAAATATTGTTTTTAATGAAAATAGAAATAAAATTTTTGGTTAAAAATTTTCAGTTGCCAAAACATTTGACCAAAAAAAAAAAAAAGAGTTTTCAAAAATAAAAGACAGAAAAATTGTGACCAAGAGAATTTTCACTGGAAAATTTGAAACTATTGTTTTTTTAAATTTTCCCATGAAGAATAATTGACATTTTAAAACCAATTTACTATTTAATGCCTATAAGAATGTATAGCTAAGCCAATTTGCACCAGCTGAGAATCTGGCTGATGTAGTAGGAAATAGAATAAGGTCTACGTACAGTATACTATTTACAAAGTCTGTAATTCTTGAACTCTTAAAACATTATATCTAAAGTAATTTTCTTCACACGTGCCAAAGGTGCTTCTCCAGCTCGAGGACTGCAATCAACATTTTAAAATGTTGTGGCTTTAAGTTAGCTACAAAAACACATCCTTGGATACATAAATAGGAGACTGACCATACTTCACTCTCACTACATCTGAGCAAAAGAAAGAAAATCAGTGGAACCAGTGGATGCTCAGCTGAAAATCAAGCTACTTCTTTCCAGATAGAGATTTATGCTAGGTGCCTTACTTTCAGCATCTAAATTCTGGCCTATGTCCATGCCATGCTTGAAGTTTTATCAAGAAGCCATCTGAGTGCAAAAAGCATCTGATAAAATGTATTTGCTTGTGGACAAGACCAGAGTGATGGACTAGTGATGGAGTTCAAGGCCAGAAGGAACCTTCATGATCCTCTAAACTGACCTCCTGCATAACACAGATCATAGAATTTCCCTCACCCAGCAATTCCTGCGTGGAGCTCAACACCCTGTGGTTGAACTGCAGCCCAACTTCTAGAAAGACATCCAGTCTTGAAAGACATCTGGTTGTGTGGTCAAATCACGTTTAAACAGCCAAAGGCAACATTAAACTTTCCAAGGAGAGAAAAAATGAACAAGTATGAGAAACCCCAACCCCAAAGGATAGCCTACCCTCCACACACACACATAGTAAGAGTGTTTTAAAATAGGGGCTTATAATAAAAAATCCTTTTCAAGCATAACTTCGGTGTTGCTCATCACAAGCTATAACGAAATAACTATACATCTCTAGCTTCATTTTAAAAATGGCAGCACTCATCTAAACGAACGAACAACCCAACAACCTTCACACATCAGAGAGAGGCAGCTTGTTCAGTTTTACAAACGGCAGATTCAAACCCACTTTACATTTGTAATCTATTACGTGAAAGCCCAGCCCCATTGAAGTCTATGGGAGTTTTGCCATTAAGATCAATGAGCTTCAGTGAGGCCTGGATTTCACCCATTCAATTTACTATAGATTGAAGCCTCTTGGAGTCAGGGAGGCAAATTTAACAGCGATGAACTCTGTAAAACAGCCTAGCCCACTAATCCAATAAGGAGAGTCTAATACAAACTGGTGAGCAACTGTACTTAAACAAAAACCTGTTATGAAGTTATTTTTATTGACTAAGTCGTCCCCCCCACACACACACAAATTGTAACTTTGCCTTCCAAACAAAAATGCCTCTAATGACATGCAAGTGTTAATTCCAACAGTACCACTGGTAAATTCCTCAGGAGGTGCCTGCCTGAATGGGTGGAGTATTGTACATGGACTTGGTTCAAAGCCCTCTGACTTTAATGGCTTTTGGATCATATAATCATTGATTCTAAGGCCAGAAGGGACCACTGTGATTATCTAGTCTACCACAGGCCATAGGACTCACCCCAAAAAATCCTTGTTTGAACTAGACATTCAAATTGCAAGAGCAGGGGAAATAAGAAAAGTTGCTGTCCTGAAGATTTTACTCCATCTTGGAACCTCACAGCATGACACAAAATCCTCAGGTAAAGCAAATGTATCCAAGAAGTCCAATCAATTTGGACTGCACCCAAGCAAGGTAGGGATGGGAGTTTATGCTTCAACCTAACACGAAACAAGCCCACTCCCTCTGGCTTCCCACCTCTGTCTGTCTGAGACTTTAGCTGCCGAAGACAGTCTTTGTAATTTAATGACAGTATCACAGGATACCTTCTTCTATGTTGCCTCTTACATGTAGCATCTCCCTGAACTCATCTGTAGGGCCACTACCACTTTCTCTTCCTTCAAAACCCACAGCTGACATGATACATATGAAGGAATCAGCCATTTGGTGCTTGCCAGGCTGAGAGCCAGGTGGGGTTAGTACAGTAACTCCTCACTTAACATTGTAGTTATGTTCCTGAAAAATGCGACTTTAAGCGAAATGATGTTAAGTGAATCCAATTGCCCCATAAGAATTAAAGTAAACGAGAGGGTTAGGTTCCAGGGAATTTTTTTTCACCAGACAGAAGACTATACTATACTCTCTCTGTGTGTGTGTGTATCTAATACGCACACACACACACACACACACAGTATAAGTTTTAAACAAACAATTGAATACTCGTACATAGTGATGATGATTGTGAAGTTTGGTTGAGGTGGAGGAGTCAGAGGGTGGGATATTTCCCAGGGAATGCCTTACTGCTAAATGATGAACTAGCAATTGGCTGAGCCCTCACGGGTTAACTCTCACAGTCTACAAGGCAGCAGGAATGGAGGGAGGTGAGAGAGCATCGCAGACAGAGACAGAGACACACACTGTGTGTGTGAGAGAGAGATGCGCATTTCCCCTTTAAGTACACTGCCTTGTTAATTAGATCAGCTTGCTGAGACCACAGCTGCTACTGCCAGCAAGCTCCCTCTGTCCTGAGCCCTGTCGTGTGTCCCACCTGCTCTATGGAAGATGGAGTAAGCGGGGTGCAGGAGCAGGGGGATGGGGACACCCTGACATTAGCCCCCCTCTTCCTCTCCTCCCCCCTGCACAGCAAGCAGGAGTCTCGGGGAGCAGCTCCAAGGTAGAGGGCAGGAGCAGCACATGGCAGTTGGGGGAGGGACAGCTGCAATTGCTAGCCTGCTGGGCAGCTGCTGCACAGGGAACTTAGGGGAGCGGGGAGCTGATAGGGGGAGCTGATAGAGGGGCTGCCGGTCCACCCTGGTTCCAAGCCCCCACGGCTAGCTGCAATGGGCTGCTCTTCCTGCAAGCAGTGGACAAAGCAGGTGGCTGCCAAACAACGTTAGAAGGGAGCATTGCACAACATTAAATGAGCATGTTCTCTAATTGATCAGCAACGTAACAACGCAACAACGTTAACCGGGACGACTTTAAGTGAGGAGTTACTGTAGATATGAATGTTATCTATTTAGAGTCATGAATATTGCATGTATTTGATCTGTGTCCATCTCGCCTCACTGTTTCTGTGTCACTTGTTTTAGGCCCCGATCCATGCAGGCACGGGGTCCATCCACACAGAACAGCTTGAAGGATCAGAGCCTTAGACTGTAAGCTTGTAGGGGCAGGGGCTGTGCTTAAACCGTATCTTAGCCCAGGGAGCTCCACATCCTGGGTGGAGTGCGGGTACTACTGTAAGGTGAATATATAATAACCAATCCTGCAGTTGCCAATTGCTACTCACACAGGGAATATTTGAGATGACCATCCAATCATGAACCAGTGGGAAGTCTTGATAGCTGACAGTAATGATCAACACAAAAAAAGCACCAGAAATGCAATTCTCTGAAAAGGAATTTTAATAGAAAACAAAACAAACTACGACTTTAATGGGAACGTCTTAATATTTTCATTGTGCGTTTATGCACCATTGACGTGCACCTGCTTGCCACATCCCTGCTAGTCTGTATGTCAAATAACTAGGAAGGTGGAGAAGTAAAATATATCCCATAAGTCTAACTAAACAGAGGTTAGTAGGCTGAATGCTTGAAAGATTATTGCTTCCTACTAATGTGTCCTCATTATTCAAGCCAAACATTCCACTGACTTCCTGGGGAGTTTTGTCCTAAATAAAGGGTTCAGGGTCACGCTCTTAAAGTGGGTCACATGAAGCTTAAAAATGAAAGAAAAGGGGCTATAAACACTTGGATGTGGGTGATTTCGTTTGGTTTAAATAAGTATGCACATTTCTCAATGCTGGTCCAACATGTATTGGCACTTTTGAAGGTCATCCATATCATACAGTTACCTCACTCACTCAGGCACTAAGGTCCTGTTGAAATCTATGGGAGGTTTGTGATGGACTACAACATTATCACGATAGTGCCTCCATGCCTTCCATCTCTGACCGTAGGCCCTCTACTTTTACAGCTATATGGGAGTAAATCCCAAGCCCCTCCTCCTCTTGCTAGGAGGAAGCATAGCCACAGGTTAGAACTTTTATGGCCTGTTTCCTCCTAACCATGGGATCAGTAGAACTGAGAACTGTGGGTCCTGTACCTCCAGAAACATTTTACTGTATCTTGATGTCCTTCATTAAATTTGTGTCTTGTGAATATATGGTACACAGGCCACTGCAAGATTGGTGCTAAGTAGTCCATTGGTCCTAGCAGACAGCTTGCCAGAGACGCTGATCCCAGCAGTGTGATCAAGGAAATGTAAAGGGAGGAATAAAGAAGCTGTGGGGAGTTGGGCTGGCCAGTGTGAGCATGGGGCAGGATGGTTGTGGGGGAGATTGCAGGGAAGGCTTCATTAGAAGGTTTGGGAGTTCTGGCTAAGTCCTATTATAGGATCTAATTATTCTAAGGGATTGTAGGGGCCATGTTTGGCCCTCCCTCATCTCCTTCTTTAAAGCAGTATTTGGGCCTTTTAGATGAGTTGAATTGGTACCTTGTCCTGCTGTGTTTCGTTAGCAGTGTTAATAGAAGTGTGCTCAGGGGACTTATTGTCCCCGTGGATCCCAAAGTGCAAAACGTATCCATCAGACCAGCCCACGGGCTACAGAGCCCAGCAAAGCTCAGCCTGAACACAAGGCAATAAAATCTTATTGACAATTGTGTGGCTTCAGGTTGAGTCCTCATTAGGTTTCTCTGCTACATAGCCAAGGGACACATCAAATAGCTTCAGACATGTTTAATATATTTTTTTAAATACATTTTAGGTTTTGTGCAAGGTACCAGGTTCACTGCCTTGGAGACTAGAGTTCTCACTCTATCCACAGGAGTGGTTCTAGACAGGCAGCAGGGCAAAATTCCCTTCTTCTGGGAGTAGAGGTCCTGTCTAGGAAGAAGAATATACAGTAGTTCAGTTTCTGTGGCCCATTGAATAGAGTTCTCAATTGGCCATAGTCAAGACTGCCAGCAAAAGTGCCTATTGTATCGATGAGTTTTGCACTGTTGATACCTGTCCACTAGGAAATGGAAAGATCCTACAAACTCCCTGCATAGAAAATGTTCAATAGTCATCGGGGGACAATGACTCTTGGTTACTGAAAACCTCAGCAGGACTCTGACTCAAGGCTCCAGAGCTCACTCCCAACCCCCTAAAGCTTCCAGTTCACCAGATTCATGAAGGGAAAGAATCTGCTCCCGTGCATGGGGTAAACTACGACAATGTTTTAATCCTACTTTTTTTTAACTCTCCAACTACTTTGTGGAGCACAGAATCATCTCATTACTTGTCAATCACTTTGTGACATAATTCTAGCTGGAATATCACAGGATGACAATCTCAACAATTCTGTGTGAAGTATTATTAGTGAGTCCCCCTGGACTTCATCTCTGCCAGTCTGCTTTATGCATTCATTTGTGAGTTATCTTCAACTACATTATCTCAACACTAAATTTTTCTCTCAGATACTAATGCAGTTACATGTCTTAAAGTCAACTATAGCCCTACAGATGGAATAGTAAATATATATATATATATATATATATATATATATATATATACGCCGCTACCTCGATATAACGCTGTCCTCAGGAGCCAAAAAATCTTCCTGCGTTATAGGTGAAACCGCGTTATATCGAACTTGCTTTGATCCACCGGACTGCACAGCTCCGCCCCCCCCGGAGCGCTGCTTTACCACGTTATATCCGAATTCGTGTTATATCAGGTCACGTTATATCGGGGTAGAGGTATATATATATATATATATATATATAATATATAAAGGATTACTCTGTACATAATTTAAGACATGCCTTATCTATTTAGACTTTGTGCACTTTGGGATGCTTAAATTTGAAACAGATGGTCAGGTGATTTGAAAATCAGTCAAGGAGATCTGGAAATTAGCTCACAGCAACAAGAATGAGGTTTGCTAGATTGTGCAGGAAAGAGAATAGATAGGATTATTGATTTTGGTTGGAGGGTAAATGCAGAGAAGATGGAGGCTGGACTCCATAGTCTGCAGTGTATCAATTTCAGGGTTATGAAAAAATATTCACTGTGATGCATACCCCTGAGAAGAGAGCCACATTATGACAGGCAATGAGAGGCACTTTAAACTCAGTACCAGTATAGAAGTAGAAAAATTTATCTTATAAATAAACATGATTAAATATATGAAGACTCCAAGAATTTAAAGTGATGGTCAAAATAGCATCCTTGTTCATCATCTCTGATCCTGATGTGTCTGAATAACAGTGGCAGCTGGTGTCCAAACTGCTGGGGTTTGCAGGTAATCAGCTGCTCTCCTCACCCCTTCACATTTCCTACCCAAGTTACTACACCCTACATTAAACTACACAGAGCATAGCTGACATCTGTGGCAGCATTAGAATCATAGAAATGTAGGGCTGCAAGGGGCCTTGAGAAGTCATCAAGCCCAGCCCCCTGTGCTGTGACAGGACCAAGTAAACCTAGACCATCCCTGACACTTGATGATTACTTGTTCTGTTCATTCCCTCTGGGGCACCTGGCACTGGCCACTGTCACAAGACAGGATACTGGGCTCAATGGACCTTTGGTCTGACCTAGTGTGGCCGTTCTTATATTCTTATGTAGGTGTTTGTTCAATTTGTTTTTAAAAGTTTCTATGATGAGGGCTCCACAACCTCCCTTGGAAGTCTATTTCCAGACTACCATTATAGTTAGAAAGTTTTTCTTAAAATCTTACCTAAAACTCCCTTGCTGCAGATTAAGTCCATTACATCTTATCCTACCTTCAGTGGACATGGAGAACAATTGATTATCATCCTTAACGTGTTGGAAGGCTGTTATCAGGTCACACTACCGTCTTTTTTTCTCAAGATTAAACATGCCCAGATTTTTTCAACCTTTCATCATAGGCCAGCCTTATATCATTTTTGTTACTCTCCTCTGGATTTTTTTCCAAGTTGTCCACATCTTTCCTAAATTGTGGTGCCCACAATTGGACATAGTACTCTTGTTGGGGCCTCACCAGTGCTGAGCAGAGTGTGACAATTATCTCCTGTGGCTTATATATAATACTCTTGTTAATACACCCCAGTATCATATTCGCTTTTTTGGCAGCTGCATCACATTGATGACGCAAGTTCAGTTTGTGGTCCCCTAAAACCCCGAGACTCTTGTCAGCAGTACCACATAGCCAGTTATTTCCCATTTTGTAGTTGTCCATTTTATTTTTCCTTCCTAAGTGAAGTACTTTGCACTTGTCTTTTTTAAATTTCATCTTGTTGAATTCAGACCAAGTCTCCAGTTTGTCAAGGGTTATTTTGAATTTCAAATCTGTCCTCCAAAGTGCTTGCAACCCCTCCCATCTTGGTGTCATCTGCAAATTTTATAAGGGTACTCACTGCTCCATTGTCTAAGTCATTAATGAAAATATTGAATAGTAACAGACACAAGACTGACCCCGTGGGATCACACTAGATATACCCTCTGAGTTTGAGACCAAACCATTGATAACTACCCTTTGAGTATGATCTTTCAACCAGTTGTGCACCCACCTTATACTAATTTCATCTAGACCACATTTCCCTAGTTTGCTTATGAGAATGTCATGCAGAACTCTGTCAAAAGACTTACTAAAATCAAGTTATATCATATCTACTGCTCCCCCCATCCACTAGGTCAGTAATCCTATCAAAGAAGGAAATTAAGTTGGTGTGGCATGATTTATTCTTGAGAAATCCATGCTGACTATTCCTTATAATCCTATTGTCTTCCAGGTGCTTACACATTGATTGGTTAATAACTTGCTGCAATATCTTTCCAGGTATTGAATTTATGCTGACTGGTCTATAATTTTCCAGGCCCTCCTTGTTCCACTTTTTAAAGATAGGTACTATGTTTGTCCTTCTCCAGTCTTCTGAGACCTCTCCTGTCCTCTAGGAGTTTTCAACGAAAATTGCTAACTGCTCCAAGATTGCTTCACCTGGTTCATTAAGTGCCCTAGGATTAATTTCACCAGGACCTGCTGACCTGAATACATCTAACTTATCTAAATATTCTGTAACCTGTTCTTCCCCTGTTTTGGCTTGCATTCCTTTCCCCCAGTTGTCAATATTAATTGTGTTGCGTATCTGTCATTGTAGTGAGTCGGTGTGGCTCCCCTCCTGCCCAGAAGAGGGAGCCCACGTGCAGGCACCAGAGTGGGTGGGACCACCACCGCCTGTCCCCGCCCCCCGGAAGTCCAGGGGCGGGACAGGAAGTATAAAGGCCGGCCGCCAGAGCTCAGTCGGCGGCCAGCCACCGCAGGAAGCAGACGTGTGGCCGGGAGCTCCCGGCCAGGAGACCGTCGAAGACCGAGGCCTGGACCCTAGCTGGCCTGAGCTACCCCAGGCCCGCTACGTGGAGGAGCCGCCGGAGCCCGTTCACGCCCGCCACTGGGAGAATCCCTGGGAACCGCACCCCACTAACCCTGAGGGTGAGACCGGACCCGAACCCCTTCGCCCCTGCTGCTATCCAGAGGAGCCGCCTGAGGACCATTGGCCGGACTTCCCGGCAGAGCTACCGGACTTGCCGCCGAGCCCGGGCAGAGAGGAGCCCATGCAGGTGGACTGGCCCGATCCCGGCGCGACGAACGAGGTAGGCTTTGAGGGGGATCATGGAAGCAGCCCGGGGGTAGCCGACCCCGGTCCGGCTGTAACCGAGTGTGAGCCTATGTCAGTGTGTTGCGGTCTGGATACCCCACTGACCAGCAGCGGCAGCAACCGCTGTTAGGGCCCCGGGCTGGAACGCAGTGGAGTGGGTGGGCCTGCGTTCCCCCCTGCCACCCCCGCTCACGGGTGGCAGGCATCCCCCTCACCCAACAGTCGGCTACAGAAAGCCTAGGCGTGCCTGGCCTGGGCTCTGAACTATTTGCTCGCTCAGCCCCTGCAAACAAGGGCCTGAGCCTAACTGTGTTTGCCCCGCCCTGATCCAGGGCCTGGGCTTTGAACTATTTGCTTGCTCAGCCCCTGCAACAAGGGCCTGAGCCTAACTGTGTTTGCCCCGCCCTGCTCCAGGGCCTGGGCTTTGAACTGTTTGCTCGCTCAGCCCCTGCAAACAAGGGCCTGAGCCTAACTGTGTTTGCCCCGCCCTGATCCAGGGCCTGGGCTCTGAACTATTTGCTCGCTCAGCCCCTGCAAACAAGGGCCTGAGCCTAACTGTGTTTGCCCCGCCCTGATCCAGGGCCTGGGCTCTGAACTATTTGCTCGCTCAGCCCCTGCAACAAGGGCCTGAGCCTAACTGTGTTTGCCCCGCCCTGATCCAGGGCCTGGGCTCTGAACTATTTGCTCGCTCAGGCCCCTGCAGTCAAGGGCCTGAGCTTTAACTGTGGTTGCTCCGACTCTACACCAAAGAGCCGGGGTTTCGGGACTAACTGACTACTTGTTCCCACAGTAGTGAGTCGGTGTGGCTCCCCTCCTGTCCGGAAGGGTCGAGCCCCGGCTAGGACCTACTACAGTCATAATCAACCTTTTTAGCAAAGACTGATGCAAAATAGGCATTAAGCACCTCAGCTTTCTTGATGTCACCAGTTATTAGCTCACCTTCCCAGTTAAGTAGAGGACCTACACTTTCCTTCTTCTTTCTCTTGCTCCTAATGTATTTAAAGAACCCTCTTATTGCCTTTTATGTCACTTGCCAGGTGTAAATCATTTTGTGTCTTACCCTTTCTTATTTTGTCACTACAGACTTGAGCTGTTCATTTGCACTCCTCCTTATAAATTTTACCATGTTTCCACTTCGTGTAGGGTTCCTTTATGATTTTCAGGTCATTAAAGAGCTCCTGATGGAGCCATATTGGCCTCTTACTATTCTTCCCATCTTTCCTTTGCATCAGAATAGTTTGCAGTTGTGTCTTTAATAGTATCTCCTTGAGGAACTGCTAAGTCTCCTGAACTCCTTTTTCCCTTAGATGTCCTTCCCATGGGACATACCTACCAATTCTCTGAGTTTGTTGAAGTTGGCTTTTTTGAAGTCCATTATCCTTATTCTGCTGTTTTCACTCCTTCCTTTCCTTAGAATCATGAAATATATCATATCATGATCACTGTCACCCAAATTGCCTTTCACCTTCAGATTCACTATCAATTCCTCTCTGCTGGTCAGAATCAAGTCTAAAATACCTGTCCTGGTTACTTCCTCCACTTTCTGGAACAAAAAAGATGTCCCTGATACATTCCAAGAACTTTTTGGAGATTTTGTGTTTTGCTGTATTACTTTTCCATCAGATGTCTGGGTAGTTAATGTCCCCCATTACTACCACATCCTGTGTTTTGCTGGATTTTAGTCCCTTGAAACTCTAATGACCAACTGTACACACTGAGTCAGGTTTGCTTTCTTTCCTGACATGCTCTGGGTTTTACTCCTGTTAGTCCTACATCTCAGAGGCCTGGTCCTCACTAAGCCCCCACTTCGGACTAAGGTACGCAAATTCAGCTACGTTAATAACGTAGCTGAATTCGAAGTACCTTAGTCCGAACTTACCGTGGGTCCAGACGCGGCAGGAAGGCTCCCCCGTCGATGCTGCGTACTCCTCTCAGCGAGCTGGAGTACCGGCGTCGACGGCGAGCACTTCCGGGATCGATCCCAGAACATCGATTGCCTGCCGCCGGACCCTCCGGTAAGTGAAGACATACCCAGAAAGAGAACCCTGGGTCTCTCACTTGCCTGGTCTATGCACCAGACCACATTTCCTCTTCATAGTGTTAGACAAATGTGATAGCAGTTAAATGTCCAATGTTAGTTCACGCACAGCTAAAGGCATGATTTTACAAAGATTGCTGATAACAAAAGGATTCCAGGATCTACCACACTTTTTGAATTGTGTCCCAGGAACATTAGCAGCTGCCTGGCATGGAGATGGACAGAAGGGACATAACTCACCTCTCTATCCTGGAGAACAGCACTTCACAAAAGCATTTGCACAGGGTAAGATCCAACATCCTAGTGTTGGCTTTGAACCTAGGCCTTCCATGCTTGGAGTTGGTGCTTCTAATGTCTACACCTTGGCACTAAGTTCTGATTAGTTAACATTTTTTCGATGTGGATTTTTATTACATAAAAAGTGAAGTTGCAGCGACTGAAAATGCGAAAGTTACGTTCTTATCCTCTCCAAAGTGCACCAATTCCATAGTTTATGTATATGACAACTGCACACCTGCCACTATTAGTGTTTGAAATGCAGCCTGTAAATAGTCCTATATATGCACATATATTAGAAGTTAAATAAAAATATCCCTTCCCATGGTCTTTCTTCCTCCAGTTAAATCACCTGTGAGCAACTTACTCTTTTCCCCTGTTTACTCAGCACATGAAAGAATATATTAGGTTTTCTGTACAGTTTAAAGATGTGCTCCCAGTCTTATTAAACTCATCCATTTAGTCCCCTGTGCCATAACTGTCACCTCTGTAATTTAAAGGAAAAGAGAATTAAGAAACTTATTTACAATCTTTTTCCAAAATGGATGTGCCTCCACATGTCTGTGCACCTCCATTACTTTTCATAAGAGTTTTCAACACTGTGGTTATCTGAAGTGAAATATTATGTGAATGGCATGTAAAAACCACATCCATTTCAATGGGGTATTTCATATCACGAGTCACTCTGTTAATGGGGTTTGTGAGGCCATTATTATGGCCTGTAATTTAGGGACCAATTCTGTAATCCCTGATTTATATGACTGGTCTTTATTCACAAGTCATGCAATTAACTTCATTAAAACTAGTAATATGAATAAAGATCACTCCCATGAGTAAGGTTGTGCAGTACTGGGTCTTATATTGAGCGAGTCAAATCATTTGTATTTAATTTCTTCATAAGCACCCTGGTAGCATATGTAAATCTCAGATTTATAATGCTAAGTAATTGGTCAATTATGTAAATGACTATATAAACCTGATACCATTGGTTTACACAATGCTGAGAAATCCTAGGCCCAATTCTGTCACACACAAGTAGAACAATTGAAGTAGTATGTAAGCAAATTGCTGTGCAAATCACAAGTGCCAAAAGTTTACTAGGACCTAATCCTGCAAAGTTACTCAAGTACATACACATGTGCAGGATGAGAGCCCAACTGTGTAGACTGGATAATTATATCATATTCCATATTTTGTTAGTTTCATGGTATTATTATTTCATGGAGTGAACTTGCTATGCAAATTCCTGTATGCTTGTTTAATTATAACACCTCACAAACATTTTGAAACCAAACACAAAAGACTAAATTCAGGCTTGGTGCAACTCACTGACTTATTAGCGTTACACAGGGTTTTGATTTGGTCCAAGGTAGGCCCTGTTGACTACACTTGTCCGTGGGCTTTTTGTAATCCTCCTTTGCCTTTTCAAGGTATCCTTTCACCTCTTCTTAGATATGTTGTACTAGGTCTGAGGCAGATGGGTTGGGGAAGGATGTAGGCATTTGTGAGAGAAATTGGGGGTGGTACCTATATTGATGAAGAAAGGACTGTGTCTTGTGGATATGTGGTCTGTATTTCATATGAGACGTTGTCATACAGTAACAGTGGAGACCTGTCATCCTGGTGATAGTTGGTGTAGCACAGGGGTCGGCAACCTTTGGCATGCGGCTCACCAGGGTAAGTACCCTGGCGGGCTGGGCCAGTTTGTTTACCTGCCGCGTCCGCAGGTTTGGCCAATCGTGGCTCCCACTGGCCGCGGTTCACAGTCCCAGGCCAATGGGGGCTGCGAGAAGCAGCGCAGTCCGAGGGATGTGCTTGCCGCCACTTCCCGCTGCCCCCATTGGCCTGAAGCGGAGAACCGCAGCCAGTGGGAGCCGTGATCGGCCGAACCTGCGGACGCGGCAGGTAAACAAACTGGCCCGGCCCGCCGGGGTGCTTACCCTGGCAAGCTGCATGCCAAAGGTTGCCGACCCCTGGTGTAGAAAGTTAAATATTGTTCGAGGATCTAGTTGATTCTTTCCATTTGTCTGTTCAACTGAGGATGGTATGCAGAGGACAGGTGTGCATGAATGCCTAATAAACGTAGGGCCTTGTGCCAGAAGCGGGCAGTAAACTTTGGCCCCCTTTTGGAGGTGAGGTGTTCCAGGAAGCCCTGAAGATGGACTATGTTGTTTATCCAGGGCCAAGATGGGATGTCTAGAGTTTGGAGGAGCCCACAGGGTTTCTGGCATGGTATCTTGTTGCAGTCACACACCTCCCAAGAAGCTACAAAGGTCTGTATCATGAGGTGCATTTGGGGCTGCCAGAAGAAATGGGATGTTAATTGTCAGGTTTTATATTGCCCTGAGTGTCGAACCAAGGTGGAGTTGTGGCCCAATTGATGAACCACCACTCTTGCAGGTCCTGCAGGAATGTAGATGTGGTCCCTTACAAACTTGATCCCCTCCCCCTGGTGTTGTATGGTTCTCAGTTGATAATGGCCAACTCATTGGGTGGAATTCCAGAGACAAAGGCAGAGTGGATGAATGCAAGCTGGTCCTGGCAGCGAGTCTCTAGGAAAAAATTATGGGACTTGAGAATCTGGACTGGTTCCAGACTGGTACCACATGGGTTAGAGCCATATCTTTGCCATAAGGCTTTGGCCTTGCCATTTCTGGTTCTAGGGCAGTAAGTCAAGATAAAGTTGAACTGGGAGAAGAATAGGGCTTGCTGGAGCTGTCGTTGGTTTACAGCCTTGGCCTTTCATGGGTACTCCAGCTTCATATAATCATGAACACTTGGATTGAGTGATGGGTCCCTTCCAAGTAGTGTTGCAGTCTTAATTGCGATGAGCTCCTTGTTCAAGATCTCATTGTTTGGCTCAGCAAGTTTCCTCAAGTAGTGAATGATACTGCAACCTATTTGCTTGGGTCCATGCCTTTGGGAGAGCACTGCCCAGATGGCCATAGTAGAGGTATCTGCCACCACAACAAAAGCTTGCATTATGTCTGGGTGGGCCAATACTGGAGTGGTGGTGAAGGAAATCTTCAGCTGCTCAAATGTGTGCGGGGTCTCAGGTGACTAATGGAACCAGGCATTCTTCTGGAATAGGACAGTGAGGAGCTCAACTTGTTTTGAAAAATTCAAAATTAACCTCCAGTAAAAGTTTGCAAAGCCTAAAAAATGTTGGCTCATGGGCGGCCAGACTTAGTAGTCAGAGCCAAAGTCTGCAGTCATGAGACAGGTGTCAAGAATCAGCTGAGTCGGGATACCAGGAGGTCAGAAGCTGGATACAAACTGGAGCTCAGACCAGTTGGGAACCAGAGTCAGGCCAGGTCAGGATTCCAGAGATCAGAGGCAGGAGACAAACAGGAGCTCAGGAACCACAAGTCAGACGCCATGAGTCAAGCTGGGTCAGGATGTCAGGAAATCAAGCTGGGAGAGCAGGAGCAGAGTGGAGCCCAGTTGTTCAAACCACTTCTAGTGCCTGCTGCTGGCTTAAGTAAAGCCAGTGGCTCAATCAGATGCTGTGTGACTCCACCACTTGGACCTCCCAGGCACAGCCTCACAATGGGGCTGGCCATCATGGCTCCCAGATAAGCAATTATCAGCAGATTGCCAGGTGGAGAGTGGGCGTATTGCTGCTCCCATGAACCCTGTGGGCCCTGGGGTCATGCCAATATTTACATTTAGCTGTATTAAAATGCATATTGTTTGCTTGTGCCCAATTTACCAAGAGATCCAGATCGCTCTCAATCAGCGACCCGTCCTCTTCATTATTTACCACTCCCCCAGTTTTTGGGTCACCTGCAAACTTTATCAGTGACGATGTTTGTTTTCTTCCAGGTCATTTATAAAAATGTCAAACCGCATAGGGCCAAGAACTGATCCCTGTGGGATCCCCACTGGAAACCCACCACTTGACAATGATTCCCTGATTGCGGCAACATTTTGAGATCTCTCAATTAGCCAGTTTTTAATCCATTTAATGCAGGCCATGTTCATTTTATATCTTTCTAATGTTTTAACCAAGATGTCACATGGTACCAGGTCAAATGCCTTATAGAATTTACATCAATACTATTACTTTTACCACCCAAACTTGTAATCTATCAAAAAAACCATCACATTAGTTTGACAGGATCTATTTTTCATAAACTCATACTGATTTGCATTAATGACACTACTCTTAGTTAATCCTATATTAATTGAGTCCTGTATCAGCTGCTCCATTATCTTGCCCAGGATCAACGTCAGGCTAACAGGCCTATAATTACCCGGGTCATTCCATTTGCCGTTTTTTAAAAATTGGCACAACATAGGCTTTCTTCCAGCCTTCTGGAACTCCCAGTGCTCCAGGACTTGTTGAAAAATCAACATTAATGGACCAGCAAGCTCCTCAACCAGCTTTTATAACACTCTTGGAGCCGAGGTATATGGACCTGTGATTTAAAAATGTTTAACTTTAGTAGCTGCTTTTCAACATCCTCCAGAGATACTAGTGGACTGGAAAGAGTTATCACCATATGATGAGACTATATCATCTGTTTTCCCCCACAAATACAAGCCAGAAATATTTAGTGAACACTTCTGCCTTTCCTGTAGTATTATTGATAATTCTCCATCTACTAATGGACCAATGCTATTGTCAGCATTCTTTTTGTTCCTCGTGTATTTATAAAACTCTTATTGCCCTTAAATCCACTGGCCATAGATTTCCCCTTGTGTCCCATTGCTGGCCTTATCAATTTTTTACAGTTCCTAACTTCTGTTTTATATCAACTACTATCAATGTCCCCTTTCTTCCTTTTTGTTATATATGACTTTATTTTTTAGCTGCCTTCACTTCCCCTCTAAACCAGGTTTGTTTTTTAACTAGTATAGACTTCTTTGATTGTGGCTTTTGGGGCATCTAGTCAGGTGTTCTTAAATGATTCCCAATGATCTTTCACTATTAAAGGATCAACTATTCAATTTATTTTCTACTTTTTTCTCTTTATCTCAGCTATCCAGTTAATTACCGAACAGTTACAGAATAATGAGTGCCACTAAATATAAAGTTGCCATGTATACAAATGACTGAGACAGAAGAAAAGAGAAAAAAATTTAATTAGCCTAATTACTGAAAGCTGGGTAACGGGGAAAAAACACAAGCAAGCAGCAAATTTAAAAGCTATAAAGAGGTAAATAAAGAAGTAGCATAGAACATGACAATAAACATTGGTAGATGTAAAAATTAAAAGTACAAAATAAATGGCATTAGGGTGTTTCAGACTGAGGACTTCGGAGTGTGACACTAGTGTGCAGAAGGCAGTGCAGAAAATAAATAGGGACTTATGGTGAAACTGTTCTCTTTTCATATTTTAGATTTGAGCATTCAAGAAACTGAAATGTAAGAGGACAGGAAAACTGACAAATAGATGTTTATTTAGCCTAATTGAAAGGTGATAAAGAATAAGGGAAATAAATGTAATTGACATAAAATACTTTCGATGCAATCTTACCAAGCCATTTTCTTTTCAGCTCAGTACAGATGTATGAGAAAGAAGCATTTTTTCCAGGAGTGATCTAGCAGTTGAAACCACTCTGCCAATAATCTGCTGGGTGAATTTGGGCAAATTGCGTAAGCTATATGTTATAGTTTCTCCATCTAGGAAATGAGGAAATAGGAGATGCTACTGCAAATAAATAATAGTAGTGTTACATCAGTGCAAACTATGCTTACTTAAGCAGATGTGAGGAACTGCCTAAAAGACAAAATTCAGGAAAAGAAATAAGTAGAAACAAAAAACAAACAAAAAATCACCCACATTTCTGACTGATCCAATGAAGCAGAAAGAGCTCATATGCCAGACTGATAATTAGTCTTTAAAAAAGCCACAACAACAATAATAACAAATACATATTATAAGATTTTATTTATAAGATAACATGCCTGAAAAGTTCCTAGCATTACAGATTATAGGTAGTTAAGGGTGAAAATAAAGCTGTTTAGAACTGGGTGTTCTTTAGGACACCTAGGACTAAATCATACATGATGCAAGTAGCCAATAAGGTATTAGACAAACAATGTCCCTTTTTAGTAGTCCAAAATTACTTCATCTAATCTTGAAGGTATTTGTAGCGTTCGTGTATTTTTTAAAAGTATTTAAACTTTCATCCAGTTTTTGGTTGCTCCCTTGCAAAGATTGACTTACAAGAACAGCCATTTTTAAATGACGTGAGGAAAAAAAGAATAGGATTTTATTTATTTATTTGAGCTATGTGGGGATTGTAGAGAATTTCAGCCCATGCACTAGGTGTAAAGCGTGGAAAAGAAATGAAAGAAGAAAGGTGAAGGCCATAAGTACAGAACTTATGGCAACAAGGGGCCCAATTCTGATCTCACATCAGTTTAAGTCCAAATGTGCATTTACAGTACACACTCTTCTCGGTGGTGTGTAGAGTACATACACTACACATTCCTGAAGCACTGGTATGAATAGCACTGCTTAGGTGAGCAAAGACATTCCTGAACCCTGTGAGCATGTCCCTGGGTATGTACCCTACATGCCCAAGCAGTGCTTCCCTGTCTACATTGCTATTTTTAGCAATGTTGTGTCCTGCTGCCTCCTTGCTGCATGGGTCTTTCACCGCTGCAGTGAAAGGCTCCAGCAGCAGGGAAAGGCACTGGCAAGGTACTCCCCTTAGGAAGGAACAAGCAGGTGCACACATACCAAATGGGAAAGGACTGTCAAGGAAGGAGGACTGCAGAAACGGACCTGGGGGTCATAGTGGATTATACGCTTAATATGAATCAACAATGTGACACTGTTGCAAAAAAAGTGAACATCATTCTGGGATGTATTAGCAGGTCTTGTTGTAAGAAGACACGAGAAGTAATTCTTCCACTCTACTCCACACTGATAAGGCCTCAACTGGAGTATTGTGTCCAGTTCTGGGTGCCACATTTCAGGAAAGATATGGACAAATTGGAAAAAATCCAAAGAAGAGCAACAAAAATGATTAAAGGTCTAGAAAACATGACCTATGAGGGAAGATTGAAAAAAATGGGTTTGTTTAGTCTGAAGAAGAGAAGACTGAGAGGGGACATGATAACAGTTTTCAAATACATAAAATGTTTTTACAAGGAGGAGGGAGGCAAATTGTTCTCCTTAACCTTTGAGGATAGGAAAGAAACAATGGGCTTAAATTGCAGCAAGGGCAGTTTAGATTGGACTTCCTAATGGTCAGGGTGGTTAGGCACTGGAATAAATTGCCTAGAGAGGTTGTGGAGATTTTTAAGAACAGGTTAGACAAACACCTGTCAGGAATGGTCTAGATAATACTTTGTCCTGCCATGAATACAGGGGATTAGATGACCTCTCGAGTATAGATGTAGGCCAAGGTGGTCTGGTAGTTCAGGACCAGGACTGAGAAGATCTAGTTTCAATTCCTGGTTCTGCCAATTGTTTCCTGGGGTGAATCACCTTATTTTTGTGTGCCTCAGTTCCCCATCTGTTATAGGATAATAGCACTTGCTTGCATTACAAGGTGTGATGGTCCTCAGTGGTCGGTGGAGTAGTGTCACCTAGTGGTCGGGGCTTAGGCATGGGACTTGCAGAGGAGTTGTTGGTAGTGGAGCCCAGGCTCTCCCTCTCCACTGGGCTCTGATCCAGGGCCCTTTGAGGGCTACCAGAGGTCTGACAGCCAGGGGCGCTTAAGGCTGCCCTCCCTGGGCCATTTTCTACCACCACCCTGCACTTATCGGAAAGTCATTATCTGAGTTAACATGGTGTGAAGGGTGTCTTCTCACCACAAAGCACCTTCTGGCAGCTACATGTAGCATGGTAGCTTCCTCTCTCTTGGGCTGCAACGGCCTCCTCCCACAGTGAGGCCCACCGTCCTGGGCCAGATCAGTCCTAAGGCTGTCCCCTGCTGGGGTAGCCCAAACCAAACAAAGGGAATTAACAAAACCTGGAGTTTGTATGAGACAGAGAGGCGAATGCTTCCCTCTAGGGCTGTCTCTGTAGCAGGTCCTCCCTTCCCTCAACGAGGGACCTTTGGGCAGTTCTCTTAGGGAGAGATTCCGCCTTTCCCTCAGGTCTCTTCTGCCGGAGCTGCCAGTAGCAGGTCTGCTCTCTTCCCTCATCTGCCACCAAGTGAATGGCACCCCTGCCTTTTAACTCCAGACAGGGGTGTGGCAGGGCAGGGCTGGCTGGGCCCAGAGCAGTTTCTTAACCCCTTGTTGCCCAGTGTGGGGTTTGTACGCCACATCACACAAAGGCGTCGTGAAGATACATTTATTAATCTTTGTGTGGTGCTCAGATACTGTGGCAAATGAGACCATATAAGTACGATGGTAGTTCTACATCAGATCCAAAGTCACACTACTGATTTATTAAAGCAATGGTTCTCAATGGGTGTACATGTACCCCTGGGGGTACGCAGAGATCTTCCAGGGGATACATCAACTCTTCTAGATATTTGCCTCATTTTACAACAGGCTACATAAAAAACACTAGCAAAGTCAGTACAAACTAAAATTTCATACAGACAATGACTTGTTTATAGTGCTCGATATACTTTATGCTGAAATGTAAGTACAATATTTAGATTCCAGCTGATTAATAATTATAAGGTAAAATTGAGAAAGGAAGCAATTTTTCAGTAACAGTGTGCTGTGACACTTTTATATTTTTATGTCGGATTTTGTAAGGAAGTCGTTTTTAAGTGAGGTGAAATCTGGGGGTACACAAGACAAATCAGACTCTTGAAAGGGGTACAATAGTCTGAAAAGGTTGAGAGCCAGTGTATTAAAGTATCTGTAGTACCCAGGAGAGACTGGAATTTGGGCCAGTTTTTTTTTTCTCTGTTTTCTCAGTTGCGTGTCTGGAGTGACTCCATCAAAGTAAACAGTGAATCAGTAATTACTTCTGTACAAATGAGATTTAAAAACAACCCTGCTTGTCCTCTTTGATCTTACAATGATTTCATGAGTGAGGCAGAACAGTGATAGACCTGGGTCCTAGTGGCTACAGTACGAGAGCTGCTGAGCAAGGCAGAGGGTTGGGTGGGGGAAGGGAGGGAACAGGGAGATGTCCATTTAATTATTTTGTGGCTTTCTACCACTGTCTTTTCAGATAGGAACCTAAGGAACAGTGGATATTCTGCTTAATGGTCTAGTCCTCTCCCTTTTTATCCAGTTCCATCACCTTTTTTGTTCTTTCTCCTCAATTCTGCTACTGTCATGATCCCCATGCCAATACCCTTTTCACAGCAACTCCCTACACTCCCTTCTGAACAAAAATATAGAGCAGGGGTTCTCAAACTGGGGGTCGGGACCTCTCGGGGGTCACAAGGTTATTACATGGGGGGGGTCACGAGTTGTCAGCCTCCACCCCAAGCCCTGCTTTGCCTCCAGCATTTATAATGGTGTTAAATATATTAAGAAGTGTTTTCAATTTATAAGGGGGTCGCACTCAAAGGCTTGCTATGTGAAAGGAGTCACCAGTACAAAAGTTTGAGAACCACTGGTTATAGAGTTTAAGGCCAGAAAGGACAACCAGATCATCTAGTCTGACTTCCTGTTTATCACAGGCCACTAAACACCACCCACCCGCCCCCACACCAACAATAAGAATTAGACCAAAAATTTACAGCCCTCGGGAGATGAAACAATTGTGTGCCACAGACAGAAAACAGGAGGGGCTGAGCTGTACCAACGGTCAAGGGCCCTGCATTGATGTAGTGAGATATACCCAGATGATCAGGGCTAGCCCGAGATGTTTTGCTGCCCAGGGTGGCAAACGTTTCAGCACCCCCCTGAGTGGCAAGTTAAAAACTCACACAGACATACACAAACACCTGGCTGAACGATGTGGTGACCTTCCCAAACCCCATCCCCTGGTGCCAAGAGCAGCTGCCCTGGTTGCCTACCTCTCAGGCCAGCCCTGCAGAGAACTCTAGCAAGTGACCCATGTCCTAGGCTTCAGTTCAAAGGAAAGTAGAAAGCCCCTGTGGGTCCTGCCAATCTGAGCTGCAGGAAAATCCCTATCCACCCCTGATATGGCAATCAGTATGACCCTGAGCATGTGCTAAAAATAAAACCAGCAAACATCAGACACTAATTTGCCTGAGTTAGCATCACTGATTTTTGGTGAATTTGCTTGTGTCCAACACTCAGAGGGAGTTGATAGAAGGCAGGGCACGGTGCAGAGGCAGGAGGAATGCGTAAGTGACAACGAACCCATCCTCATTGCCAAGGTGTTTTATAATGTAACAGAACAAACCCTCTGAAGTCAACACAGCTTCTCTATTGCAGTATCGTCCTGTGGGCAGCCACCTTTGTACCGCAACAAGCTGCGTGCTCTACTGCCACCTAGCTAACCCACATCACTTCAGCATTATCTTCCCAGGCCAACTTGAGAGCTTCCCTGAGAACTTGACTGCCTATGCCAGTGGTGGCTATCTGTCAAATGTGTAGGTAGGTTCTATAGTCTACATTAACTGTTTGTGTGCACACTAATTAATGGCACTTTTGAAAGTCACTCTCCATGCTCTGTTATGGCTGGCAGGCTGGTCAATGAAGCACTGCTGTTGCTGTGGACGCCCCGACAAGAATGTGCTTACACTAAGTGCTCGTAAAGACAATTTTGAAAGTGCCCCTTAATGCTCTACCGGATAGTTAAATGAAGTGTTGCTACTGCACTAACATGCACACCAATATCATAGTCTAGGGGCACTGGAGCAGCTGTCCTCCACAGATCCTTCATCTGAATGTTATTCCATTAAAATGACTCGCTGTGAATGGTGCATAGAATTGGTGTGATGGTATATGTGCTTCACGTGCAGTTTTTTTCCTCATTTTTCTGAGCGGACCAGTGTTCCATGGACCCCAATGACAGAGCTGCTGCTGCTCCACATTGTGCACCACATTGTGCATGTGGTTGCTGTTGTTTACATAGCTATAATCCATAGGGAAACTCAGTGATCTGAACTGGACTCTTGATCTTCCATTGTCCTTCCAGCATGGAGCACATTCTACTGGCAAAAACAACAAGGAGTCCTTGTGGCACCTTAGAGACTCCAACAAGGACTCCTCGTTGTTTTTGCTGATACAGACTAATACAGCTATCACTCTAAAACCTGTCATTCTACTGGCAGTTTTTGCTCATGATCACAGCAAAAACAAACTTCATCATATCAGAATGATGGAGTTACTTTTTGCAAAAAGTAATAATCTGGGATTTTTTACCGGAGATTCATGATATGCTCTTAGGGCTGGTCAAAAGTTTTCCATCAGAACTCTCTCTCCCACCCCCACCCCCCAACAGAAAATTAGACTTTTGACCAAACAACTTTGTTGCAAATAGTGTCCGCTTTCCATGGAAAAATTTGATTTTTCATCAAAATATTTTGGCCAAAAATCAGAAGTTATAGCACCTCGTAGATGTTTTAGTTTGCTCTTCATGTCCTTGTTCTCCCCTGGGAGTCAGGATCTCCAGCTGGACTACACCTCCCATGATGCCTAATATAGTCAAAGAGATGGGGCAAGTCTTAGTTTCCTAATCCTGGGGAAAAAATCTAACAACAATAACCAACAGATACCTTACATTTATAAAGCATCTTTCACCCCAAGAGTAGTTAGCTGGCATACCTTATTATAGCCCACATGTACTGCAAAATCTTCATCCCCCACTGAAGTGCAGCACTTCTGGGGTGAGACATGATAGCTATTTATTAATTATATTACTGCAGGCCTGAAAGCCCCAGCCAAGATTGGGGCTCCATTGTGCTAGGTGCTGTACAGGTTTGCAATAAGAGACTGTCCCCATGCCCAAGAGCTTACACAATAGATAGACAAGACAGACAAAGGATGAGAGGGGAAACAGGCACAGAGAAATAGAATGATTTGTTCAAATTCACATAGCTGCTTAGTGGCAGAGATAGGTTTACCACCCCCATCCCCCGAACTCCAGTCCAGAGCTCTATCCATTGGGCTGGCCTGCATCTCTGCACAATAAGGTTATAACACCACAACAATGCACAATACTACACAAGCATTTAGGAAAAGAGGTAAATCAGAGTGTGATATCCTCTTGAGGCAGCAGGGGAATCTATAGTCAGAAATCAATTGGGATTTGACACGTGGATTAAGTGAACTTTATGGCCTATGTTATGTTAAACGCAGTATTTTACATTCAGCTGAATAATTTCAGTTGCATGTATAGGAATCCATCGTGTCTCAAACCTGCAAACTCTTCTGAAAGTTGCCCTGAAACATAATGAGTTGTGAAAGCAATATTGGAAAGGAGATTCTTATATAATGTATATCTCTGGGAATCTGGGTATACACAGGTAATAAATGTAATATCATTTTAATGAGAATTTCATGTTATGACTCTGGATACAAGAAGACATAACTTCTCTTAATATAAAATTACCTTTGATTAATCTGTGGGAGTTATTAACTTCAGACAAAAGCTTTGCTTTTTTGAATGGCCAGACTAATGAAATTACTTATTAGTTTGAGGGTCCGTGACACAGATATAATAGAAAGTGGAACAGAGACATGTTGGGCAGCCTGCTGGAAAGTGAAATTACAGCAAACAAATAGTACCATTGACATGTGGGAGAGTGGCCACTTCTGCAACAAGCTCTTTTATCTATGGTCTGTTAATATATTCGAGCAGCACACAGAACATGCTTCATGTTGCTGCTAAACATGTCGTGGAACCACCAACAGGAAATGAGAGGAAAAAATTCTTGAGGGAACTGAAGTATCCCATACCTCTGGCAGATCTATGAGTGGTTTATTATCACTTATGATGCAGGGGAGGGCATCCATATTGACTCTGATCACTGGGCCACACAACCCTATAAGAGAGGGCAGCCCTATGGCCTCCTAGGTGCTATGGGAATACCAATCATTAAATAAGATGGTGATGATGCACTCAGGAGTACATGGGGGGAAATGAAACCAAACAATGGATCCAGTTCAGAGAGAATTCAAATAACAAACGACAGTGTTAAAGTTGTACAGAGATGATCATAGACAAGAGATTAAGGTAGGGTGGGTTCTGTTCCCAATTCTGGCTGTTGGACCACCTGTAATTCAGCTTAGCAGGACCAGCCCAGGCGAGGTCTTTTGAACAAGCCACAACATACTGGAAATAAGAGAGGAACCTCGCAGGAGTTGGGAATGCACCTCCCTGGGACACTTTGCAAAAGTTTGTGCTATTTGGTGCAATTTAAAGCCAAAAGGAATGCATAGACAGGAGAATTGCACCAGAAACAGGGCACTGTCCCCCATTTCCCATCATTATTATAAGAAACAGACATGCCTGTGTTTAACTGAAATGTCTTTCAGCATGTTTACCACATCTCGGGTACAAATGCATTTTTAAAAGTGTATCTCTGTGTTGTTTTGGATCTTCTTCCTTCAGCCCACTCACTATTGGAAATGGGTCTGTCTTTTTTCCTTGCCCTGTTCCCTTGTTCCATCTCTCCCTCCATTGTCCTGCGTCTTGCTTCTGCATTGGTCTCTCCCTCCATCGTTCATGTTCTCTTTACTCCTCGTCACTTTTCTCCCTCTTCTTTATTTCAATTGTCCTTCAGGGCCCCAAAATCATGACCCATACACACATCATATGCTCCCTCCCTCTCTCTCAAACACATGCCCAGTGGAGCAAGGGGTGAAGTGGAAGAGAATGGAGCCTGCACCTGGACAGTAGAAGAGGAGATGTGCTAGCCAAGTCTGTCCTCAGCTTGGCTGCTTGGTTTTACTCTCCACAATTTGCAAAGGGTTTTTTGTATCTATCTAAAGGCCACAGCAGGGGAGCAGTATAGTTTTTGCCCCTAATCCTCATAGCAGAACTTGGGGGAGAGGGTTTCCTCACCCCACTCCCACATTAGAGGCCATAGGTGGCTCTGCTCTGGAGGCCTATGTGTTTTTCCTCATAAGGAGATAGCTGGAGGTGGGGTGGCACAGTACCATCTCCACAACAGCAGCATGAGAGAAAGACTTTCCAAGCACGACACTCTGCCTGCATCCCTTAGGAGCTTTGCTGTGCAAGTGCTTAGATGCTATAGTGATGGTATTTATGGAAAAAGCGTTACTAGATTGACAGAACCCAGGGGAGTTCTCTAAACTCCCATTCTGCACCTTGAGACATGAAAGTAGGGAGATATTGCCCATAGTGCTAAGGTTATAGGACAGAATATCACAGCAACGAAGTGCTAAGAGGAGATTTCAAGATGGAGAATATGAAATGTTGCAGCAACACTTTAAATGTAATCTAAAAATAGATCTCCACTAGGACCATTTTTTCTGAACTGGAGAGAGAAAATGAAATTGCTGACTATCGTGGGACTGGTGCAGAAAAGTGGTTGAGCTGATGTAGTATGGACAAAATTCCACTCCCAGCTATGCTGGTAGCAGCAGCATAAATCCAGAGTGGCTGTGTTGAAATCATACTCCTACGCACATGCAGAGGACCTCTGCTGTAATCAGTGGAGTAATTATAAATTTACCCCTGTGTAACTGTGATCAGAATCTGGCCTAATGTATGCAACATCACTGCAGCACAACAGGGGGCACCAAAGCCTAAAGGCCAAATTCTGCCCTGATTAAGAAGGTTGGATGAAGTGTCAATGTAAGTGGGACTACACAGGGTGTAAATCAACACATAATGTGACCTAAGTGTCAGCCTTTATTCTGAGTCTCCTTAATTTGGCTAAATTAGATCCTCTCCCATCAACTTGAATATCATTTTCCCATGCTTAATTTTGTGAGATGTGTGATCACCCTGTGGTATCTTTGCAGGGTCTTTTTTTTTCCCTTTTTAGTTGACCCTTATAGCTGTCTGTTTTCTCCTCGGTTGTAATCAGTGTTCTCTTTGGCACTGGAATTTGAGGCAAATGAGGAGTGAGCAGAGATCAAAGTCTATTGTACTCGTTAATGAAACCTCTGACTGTTTTGGCCTTAGAGGACCCAGTGCATAATAGATAGTCTGCTGAAGAGACAAAGATCCAGCATGCTAGAATGCTATAAGCCATTGCTTTGTCAACATGCCAATCAGAAAATAGGTGGCATGGTGGGTTAGTGCTTTAGTCTTTCATCTGAATAAACCTGGGTTCAAATCCTAGACCCTAGATCACTGAGAAAATTGCATTTAATTTCATTGGGATCTCCATTTTCCACATCTCAAACCAGTCACGTGATTCAGCATGATTGACAGTTCTGCTCACAATGATTGGGAATGGAGTGGTAGGGTCTTGTCCATCAGGCCAGAGAAGTATATGGAGCTGAGGAAGGTGTTTTACAGCTCTATGAGGGAAGGGATGTGTCTGATTATTAGAGCAGGGGCTTAGCAGGCAGGATTACAGGGTTTTATTCCTATTTCTGCCACTGACCTGTTTTATGTCTTTGGACAAGTCAATTATGGTTAGATCTGCGCAAGTGTGTGCATCCCATGTAGGCATGTGTGGACTATTCCTAATGCTCCTTGCTCCACTGGAGAGAGAGCAATCAGGAGAGAATGGAGAAAAGATCCCACAATCCCAGTGGAGAGAAATCTGGGGAAGAAGCATATGAAGACACCAGTGAAGGGAACCTGACAATGGGCAACTCTTGACAATGGGCAACTTCTCCCACAAAGGCAACTGCAGGTAGGAATTATTGAGTTTCGTGCATCAGGTAAAATTAGAGATCTTCAAAATCATTCTTTTTTCCATTCACTCAATCAGGGAACCCTGCTGTGCCCTTCCTCCCCTCCCCCCCCCCCCACACACTTTGTATTATACCCCACTCTAGTCTTCACACACACAATTTTCCTAACTGTGTTTAGTTATAATTTTCACTCCCTCCCTTTCATGCTGACTTCCTTCTTTCTCTGTAGAGTACTCCCCTTGGGAGGGAGCAGGAGCTAGTGGTCAAGGCAACATCTCCTGCTCCCCTCTGAGGGGCTTAGAGTTCTCTTCTCAGGCCAGGGCAGAGGAGCCTATGGCAGGCAGTTCAGACACTTCTACTTGTTGGCTGGTGAGACAGAGGAGGCAGAGCCTGGGGGGGATAGAGGTGCACAGAGCAGCCTCCTGCTGCCACTTGCTGGACAGTGCAAGGAGCCGATTAATCGGGATTCGTTCAAGGTGCTGGACCTACTGCTAAGCATTGGCCAAGGACAGCGCTGGTCTACCGGTAGTGTAGACATGGCCTTAGACTAGGATCTACTTTGGAGCAGCTGCTAGAGAGGAATGTAAAACACACACTGGGGACAGTGGGTTACCCTTGCACTTAGTTCATTTCCCCCCTCACCTGACCTTATCTCTGAAAAATTGTCCTTGTGACCTATAACTAAGTTCTGGCAGCTATGGTTTCTGTCATCCTGGTGTAACAGAGCCAAATGTGGCCCAAAGTGCTTTGTTCTTGATGGCAGCTAATGAGGCATTATTTTTCTAATTCCGCAAACTCATCATCTTGCACCTCAAAGAGAGTTTGCTTGGTATGTTTTTGATTTTTTTGTATGTCCACCTCATTCTAAAACCAGCCAAACTAGATTTGGTGGAAAGCGTCTCTCCCAAGCTTACATATTACGAGCTGAATTCAGCTCAGCAGGAGTACTTTCCCCACAAAGTTATAAGGGGTTTTTAATGGATGTGTCATCTCCACCTTAATTATTGCAGTACAAGAAGGAACCGTTGTAATACTCATGACAGCAAGTAAAAAATAACTAGATGTAATACATGGGAATGTCTATTTTCAGGAGAAGCGAGATTATTGATCTCTGTGCTACTGGCTCTTAGCAGCATCCAATTCTGGAATTCATGAGAGTGAATTGAAAAAAAAAAAAAAAAGGAAGGCTAAAATCCTTTTTAAGGACCCAGTCTGTGAAGCGAGGTGAAGTCAATGGCAGCTGAAGGAGATTGTGTCTCCTTAGGATCAGACCGTAAAGCCCCAATCCTGCAAGACTCTTTTCTGGGAGATGAATCCTGTACCCACATGTACCCCCATTGATTTCAGTGAGGCTTCCTGCTCATGCAGGGCTTATTGCAGGGTTGGGGCCTAATAGTCCATGTAACTTGTATTCTATCTATGCACATGTAGTCTCTTACAGTCTGCCCCTATTCCCACTGAAATCAGTTACGTCTACACAGCAGAAAAAAGTGTGTTCTTAACGTGGATTAGTTAACAGGTTAAAATAGGAGTGAAGCCACAGCAACTTGGCTTTTAACTCAGGTTAGAAGCTCAAGTTCAATCCCAAGCAATCTTATAGGCTTTAATTCAAACTACTAACTAGAGTTAAAAGCCGAGTTGCCATATTTACACTGCTGTTTTAAGCTGAGTTAGCTAACCTGATTTAACTTTATTTTATTTTATTTTGCAGTGTAGATATAGCAAACTTTTTGTTCCAGGGTATAGAATAGACATGTAGCGTTAGAGTGTATGCAAATTATATATATATAATAATTTGAAAAACATGTTTTCCTTTAGCAGCTCAGAGTTTTAGGAGTATTTCTGGAGGTTTTGTTTTTCTTTTAAAGGTCAAGTATAATTTTAAACTGAGCATTTTCTAAGGCTGCCTTAAAAAAAAAAAGACAGAAATATATACAAAAAAGAAACTATTTTATACACAAATAGACTCTAAGTAAAAAAAGAGTCTGCATCCACCTTTTATTATTTGGAACATGGTTTCATTAAGCCGTTATTTGAATAACGTATATCAGGAACAGAATATTGAATATTTCATTAAAAAGTTGCCACAGCAAGCACATTAGATTAATTGACATAGAAGTTTCTCATAGATAAACAGATATTAAAATTCAGTGGAGATGAATTACTATTCCTTGTCTGTATATGGTCCATGTTCATTTAGCTTTACTTAACATACAGGGTCACTTCTGAACAGGTTTATATAAGCTAGTTTGGGAGGAAGTAATCTTAATGGTTAGCATCCAGAAGCTAGTTTCCCTAGAGATACAGTCTATCAGAGCAAGGCTCATCAGACCTAAATAACTACCTCCAGGCTAGCTGAAGAGAGACAGTCAGCTTAAAAAAAAAATCACACGTCTGATTTTTTTTAACATATTGTTACTTACAACTCCTAAAACTTGCTATAACAGAAGGAGATTAGACAATAAAATATACTGCTTGTTCCACTTACTTTGGGCATTTGTGAAGAGGGTTGATTTACTTGTATGGCACCTTCTTGGGACTGGGCGTGGCATAGCAGATCTTTCCCAGTCTAGTACCACCTGCCAACCGTAGCTTCAGTAGTCTGCCTCTTCCCATGACTTGGCTCTCTGGCCAGTTCACTTTAAAATCTCTCCCCTTCTGGGGTAGTCCACAAACAGAAACAAGGGGAATTAACACAAATGAATTGTCCCAAGGCTGGGTTGAGGCTCTCTTCGTTCAGAGGGTGCTCGTCAGTCTGTGGCCTTAAACTGAGTTCATAAGTAGTTGAGAGGAATGATCCCCTCTCAAAGGGAGTCAGCACCTGGCCCTCCCTTCCTACAGTGGGGCCATCGGGCAGCAGTCACCTGGAGAGCTCCTGCCTTCAGTCAGCCCTCTGTCCAGGAGCTGAAGATTTACTCATCTCCCTGGTCTGCCATCAGCTGAGCTGGGTTTCACTGTCTTAAGTGCCTCCCTCCAATTCTGACACCTCTCACAGGTGCCATGAGGCAAAGCCACCTGAGCCAACCTTAGTTTGTTAACACTGCGCATTTGATGGCACTTTATTATTTGTCAGTAACATGCTAGCACCTAGGGACCCAATCATAGAATCATAGAAGACTGGGGTTGGAAGAGACCTCAGGAGGTCATCTAGTCCAACCCCCTGCTCAAAGCAGGACCAACACCAACTATATCATCCCAGCCAGGGCTTTGTCAAGCCGGGCCTTAAAAACCTCTAAGGATGAAGATTCCACCACCTCCCTAGGTAGCCCATTCCAGTGCTTCACCATCCTCCTAGTGAAATAGTGTTTCCTAATATCCAACCTAGACCACCCCCACTGCAACTTGAGACCATTGCTTCTTGTTCAGTCATCAGCCACCACTGAGAACAGCCCAGCTCCATCCTCTTTGGACCCCTCCCCCTTCAGATAGTTGAAGGCTGCTAACAAAAGGCTGCGATCAAGAATCAGGGCCCTCCATTATACTAAGCAGTATACAAATAAGCAAAAATAAATACATCTTGTCCCAGATATGTCACATTGTAAGATTATAACAAAATGCAACTGATGAGTGAATCAGACACTGGGGAAGGTGGTCAGGTGGAAGGATGATAGCTGATATCATCTTAGGGGGAGGGATAGCTCAGTGGTTTGAGCATTGGCCTGTTAAACCCAGGGTTGTGAGCTCCATCCTTGAGGGGGCCACTTAGGGATCTTGGGCAAAAATCAGTACTTGGTCCTGCTAGTGAAGGCAGGGGCTGGACTCAATGACCTTTCAAGGTCCCTTCTAGTTCTATGAGATAGGTGTATATCTCCATATATATTATAGCCTGATCTATAGATTATGTATCAGAATTCCCAGTTATCACTTTGAGAGTTGACAGGTTCTTGTCCCAAGTTCAGGCCCAGTATTATTAAAATTCCTATAGTGTGAGTATTGCACATTTTCAATACTCGCACTATAGGAACTCATCTATATTTACAAATAATGTATTAATACATTTAGCACAGTCACAATTATTCTAACTCAGTACGGTAGATAGAGATAATACAGATAGTACGTCTGAACATCCAGACTCACACCATCCCTGGCAGAACAACCTGAAATGTTAGCCATTATCTCCCTCATCACTGTCACCTTCCTCATCTTCACCAGTGGCCATCATTCTGGCACCTCCCAAGGGCTACATCTCTCTCTCTCTCCTCCTGCACACAGGCTGAGATACAACTTTTATAATATGTTATGCTGACACTACCATGTCTAATGCATATTCAGTAGGGGTTTCTCCCCTCTTCCTTATTTGTATTTCCTCCCCTTACTAACATTGAGGTGTCCTTCTTCTATAGTTTAGTATATTAATGATTTTAACTCATTATCATAGGTGTCAATTCCTTGCCATGGCACTCTTGTCAGGTTGGGTGCTCTTTCCAAAACTTTCCAAAAGCTGGTGTTAGCTCATGTTTCTGTGTTTGGCTGATGTCATTATGAACAAAATTCCCCCTTATTCTCTACTTCCAGTTCCCCAAAACATAGGTATTACCATTGGGCTCTTTATTCAGGCCAAAGTTAATAGGCCTCTAGCCTCATGCTAACTGCTGAAGTCAATGTCTCACAGGATACAAACCTGTAGGTTCCTTGCATTACTGCTGACTATAATAACGGCAGAATAATAAAGGCAAGGCAGCAAATATACAGTAGAATCTCAGAGTTCTGAACACCAGAGTTATGAACTGACCAGTGGATCCCACGCCTCATTTGGAACCAGAAGTATTCAATTAGGCCGCAGTAGAGACAAAATAATAAAAAGCAAATACCGTACTGCGTTAAATGTAAACTACTAAAAAAAAGGGAAAGCAGCATTTGTCTTCTGCACAGTAAAGTTTCAAAGCTGAATTAAATCAATGTTCAACTGTAAACTTTTGAAAGAACAACCATAATGTTTTGTTCAGAGTTACGAGCATTGCAGAGTTACGAACAACCTCCCTTCATGAGGTATTCGTAACTCTGAGGTTCTACTGTAGTAAAGGCAAGCTAGCCCTATGGGTTACATGTACCGCTACACACTGTACAGTCAGTCTTACTGTTTCCCTTGTATTGTCTCCTAGTCAATTTCCTCTTTTTGTTTTTGTGAGTCTTTCATATATTTGTAACAAACAGGAAAATGTGATTGTAAAACCACAAAACTTGGCTAGCAGACTTCCCCCCCCAATGTAATCTAAAAACCTAAAAATGTATATACAGTGTGTCTATTGCCCACATACAGCATATACATATAAAATAGTACACACAGCAGCTGTATATATATACCTCACACGGAACATGCGTGCACACATATGCAGGTGTGTATATATAGACATAAAATGTATGTATACAGGTGCAACACTGAACACAAGGAAAGCTTTCAACAAGCAGACACTGCTTCAGCCTTGTTCTCGCCACATCACTCCAAACACTCAATTAAATCTTGTACAGACAGCATTGTGCAGTATATATATATTGCTTTTCCTTTTATTTTTTTATTTTATTTTATTGGTGAACGGCATGCAGTCGCACTCTTCCAATTGAGAATACATCCCATGAAAGGAGCTACCACTCAGGCACATGTCCAGGTAACATGCTGACACATAGAACCATTATGACCCACTCAGAGTTATTTTATTGCTTGTGTCTTGGTGCCTGCAACTTCAAACTTGACTGTGGCAGGAGGTGCTGAAATGCTTTTAAAGATCTACCACTCGCTACTCTGCATAAGCCTTGCTCTGCATATGAATGGCGGCAGTAGAGTGAACTTTACTGCAAAGCCAATCAATAGAAATCAGGCAGAAAGGAGGAGGTAGGGGAGGGATGAGCAGATATGTCCAAAGAGGATGTGTCAATATGCTGGTCTCTTAATCACACCTCAAACAGCACAAACCTATCTCTCAGATCCTAGAACATTTTCAGACATGCATACACTTCCCCAGCCGTGTGGTTTATTTATTTACCTGGTGGGATTTTCAAAAGCACCCGTGTGACTTTTGAAAGTCAAGGGGATTTGTGCCTGATTTGCAGAACTTGACACTTTCTGAAAATGAGGCTACTGTACAGTCTCTCGGGCCAGGCCATTGAGCACCAAGACACCAAAAATCACAGGCCGTTTTGAAAATCGTGGCCTGTATAAATAACAATAGTTAACTCACCTCGCTACTGTTGTTGGGTAGGTGACACACCTACTTTGTGTACAGTTTTTCCTGTTATTATATGGTATTTCCCCCCTTCTCTTGTTTTTATACTGTTTTTCTTGGAGAAACTATAGGCCATTGATTTATGCTGTAACTAAAAAGCTATCTGCTCAGGCCTTAAGGATCTTCTACAGAGCCCCTTCTTCCCTCCATGTGCTCATGGAATTTCCAGTGGCACTCAGGGGGATGGTCTGGCATCCCTATGGAGGGGAAATGAGCCCCCTTCATGTTTTGAAAAGCCAGGGTTGTTTTATGGTTTGGAGGCACTAGAAAATACAGCTGACCTAAATGCCATTTGCAGCCCATCGTATTACTCACTCTGCTTGTATGTTGCATCCATTTCCTCTACCCTTTGTCCATCTTTTCTATTTAGATTGTAAAATCTTCAAGGCAGGGACTGGCCACTGCTCCATAGTTCTGCAGTGCCTAGTACAGTGGGACCTCTTTCTTGGTTGGTAACTAAGCAGCTGACTTGTTTTAAATAAGAAACCTTTGTGATGTGCAATAAAGGTGAAACCCATGACAGAACTAGCACAGATTTGCATTGCTCAGGATGACACATCTCTCTTCCATCATCTCCCCTTCATCCAGGCACGATGTTTGTAGCAATACTGGGTCTTGCCAGAGTGGATTATTCATTATTCTTTCTTGCTACACTGGAAGCAGAGCACAGGCGGTGTTAGGATTTCAAAGGACTCCCTGCAGGGTATCACTTTGAGGGGCCTCTCCCTCAAAACAAAAATCGTACTTTCCCTTTAAAAATCTGGCAGGGAGGGATTAAAACTGGATGTGGCCCATACCCAGCAAAACAAGGGCCAACATTCTTACATATTACTCATAGGGGTGTGGCCCTAAATTCTCAGCACCACCATGAGAGGGTGAAAAGGAGAGGTCCTGTGGGACTTTTCCCCTTCTCGGTATATTTAGAATAAATGCTGCTGACTTTACTTTTGTATGTGGTCTCATGGAGATAGGCTGAGCAGTATTCAGCCCTTTATTTGTAACCCACAGGGATACAAAATGTCAGACACAGGTCAGCCATAGGATGTGGTATTCACAAGGGAAGAATGGCTATCCCCAGAGAGCTATTTCCTGAGTGTTCTTCGAGAAAATACTAGGTCAGATTTTTTCAAAGAGTACTAACACAACTGCCAGGTTTGTGCTTGCAGTTAATTAAGCCTGGGTTTAAGATGCTGTGTGGACGCTGAAGCACGGGCTTGAAAACATCAAGTCTGCAAGGCTGGGTCCCACAGACCTGAATTTACACTGCAGTGTAGATGTACCCTCTGACGCTACATGATTAGATAGGAAGTGGTTGGGTATTTTTCCAAAAACCCATTGAGTCAAGAAGAAATAACAAAGGAAATGAAACCTAAAAAAAAATGAGAGAGAGAGAGAGATTCAGGTATTATGTAGATTGTAATGGTAAGGACTAAGAGCAATAAACAGAATAGGTGGTCCTGCAAAATGCAGCCTCACAGCAGCCCAGCACCTCCTAGCAGCACAAAGAAGCATTGGTTCAGTACTGATGTAGAGGGGCGTGATTAGTGTAGGACAAATGAATCCGCACACCAGTTCCTACATGTCTCCTATCCAAGTAGTGACCCAGCCTGATGTGTGACGTCCAGAACTATCTCTGCCTGAGATGATATGGGTGCATTTTACAGGTTAAACAATGATTCCATTTACCATACAGGCCATCAGGTGCTCTTAGTAGCAGATTTGATTCTGTATGGGCACTTTATGTACAAAGGGCCAATTCTACCAGGTGCTCAGCATCCTCGGCTTTTATTGATGTCATGGGGGGAGGGGTCAAAGGTGCTGAGTGCCCCACAGGATTGGGCCCCAAACGCATACAGGATTGGCTAGCAGGGACACTCAGTAACGCACAGGACTGGGTCCTAATATGCAAGGCATCAGATACCAAATTATCTAGTCCCTTTAACATATAATTTCAAACGCAAAGAACCTCTGGTCTCTATGTAGTGGTGTCCCAATCTCCCAGTCATATAAAATGCTAGGCTAATTGGTCTGGTAGGGAAAAGAGAAAGTTCTGTGTTTGATAAATTAATCAGTGAGTGCTGCTGTACATTTGCCACTAAAATCCCTAATTAGACATAAAATGCTGAAGAATAGGATTTTTTTTTTTAAGCCAGAAGTTTATTTTTTAATTGAAGGGACAACTTTTTGATCCTCCATTAGTGGGGATGTAAGAAAGGCTTTTGAACGTAAGCAGCACCCCAGCCGCTGCTTAGCATCTGAGAGATTCAACCCTGCACTTTGGGTGAATCCCACGAGCCTATCAATACTTAGCATAAACCTACTAAAAGGATCAAACTGGCATTCACGCAAACCAGAATCCCTAAAACCGCAAAAGCTTTTAATCCGCGACTGCTTGTAAGAGGATAGCATCTCATTAGCAGTCTAGACTAATCATCAATGGTTAGTTTATAAAAGGGCGGTTATCAATAAAGCAAGTGAAGTCTGAAATGCTGATAGGGTCAGGCATTAATTGAAAGGTCTGGTTTAATTGCCTGTTGTCCATTTCCCTTCCCTAATTTTTTAATGGCTCCTGAAGCTTTTGGTAACTGATAAAGGGAGCAAGCTTTAGAAGCAACAGTAGAGACAAACTGATTCCTTAAAATAACATTTAAAATAACAATTAAGAAAATGAAGCCAAGGCAGACAGGGGTATCATATAAGAATCCTCTTACTGTGCTCTTGTATGTTTCAGATGGAGCTGGCACTTATCTGGATCCTTAGGCAATGATATAGGGCAGCTGGAAGTCAAGGTGAAATGCCATTTATATTCTTTCATTAACCCTCCCAGGCCTGTCATTAAATATGGCAGGCTTAGCATTTTTCGCTCCAAATGAAAGAGCACTGCTAATCCCAGGAGGCTAGAATTTTTTCAGTTCCTATGTTGATGAACAAGACAAGGTCAGCAATTTTCAGTTTATTGACAGAACTCTATTTACCTTTAGAAGTATTAAAATGGTCTTTCGTGTGCTGTAGGGCAGAACTGTGACCAAAACAAAAAGGGCGAGGGTTCTGAGACGCATTGGCATTATGCTTCCTGAAGTATTAATTTTTCTTTCACTTTCCAAAGGAGAAAGAGATATTTTGTGATCAGAAAATGGTTTTTATAAGAAAAGGACTCTAACACGTAGCAGCATGCAGCAGATGTAGCCAAAGACAGAGAAGCGGCACAATAGAGACACAGCAAAAACCACAGCAAAGCATCCATTCAGAGTGAAACATGGGCTATGGTTTAAGAAATGTGTATGGTTGGAGGGTTTGGGGTTTTTTTGTTTTAAGAAAGAGTGAATGGAAGTAATAAACTGTCTATCTGATATAAATTTTAGTGTGGGAAACAGAACTAGCCATTTGAAATCTGTCACTAATGGCAATTACTGAATGGCCACAACCAAGCATCACTTATGTTTATAAAGCCGAATGGCTCTGTTAATGAACAGCCCTGTTGAGGGAGCCAGGCCTCAGTCCAGGAGAAATTAGACTGGATTCTCTTTTAACCACAGCTGTCACCTGGAATGAGTTTCGTATGAAAGGTTTGTCCTTTAAGGGCTTGTCTTCACCAGGGGAAAAAAAGGTGTATTCTTAACTTGAGTTAGTTAACATGAGATAACTAACGTGAGATAAAATCCTAGTGAAGACAAGGCAGTTAGCTGTGGTTTTAACATGAGTTAGCAGGTTGAGGTAAACCATAGGTTCCCCTATAATCTTTACCTTGACCTACTATCTCATGTAAAACTGCAAACTTCCTTGTCTTCACTATGATCATCAATGGCAGATCATGGCATAGATAGTACACTCAGTTTGCAGATGATACCAAGTTGGGAGGAGTTGCAAGTGTTTTGGAGGAGAGGATTGAAACTCAAAATGATCTGGACAAATTGGAGAAATGGTCTGAAGTAAATAGGATGAAATTTAACAAGGACAAATGCAAAGTACTCCCCTTAGGAAGTAACAATCAGTTGCACATATACAAAATGGGAAATGACTGCCTAGGAAGGAGTACTGCAGAAAGGGATCTGGGGATCATAGTGAATCACAAGCTAAATATGAGTCAACAGTGTAACGCTGTTGCAAAAAAAAGTAAACATCATTCTGGGATGTATTAGCAGGAGTGTTGTAAGCAAGACACGAGAAGTAATTCTTCCGCTCTACTGAGCAGTGAGCATCACCCGGCACATTGGAGAGTTGGCGCCTGTAGCTCCAGCCCTGGAGTCGGTGCCTATACAAGGAGCTGCATATTAACTTCTAAAGAGCTGCATGTGGCTCCAGGTTAGCCACCCCGTCCTATACTCTCAATCTAAGTATCTGAACTTCTGTATCTTTGGTAGTGGTGGGTTCCCCCAGTTTTAGTCTCATTGTCAATTACATTGTTTGTATTGTGATAGACCCAGGCCAGTTGGGTACGGCAGAATAGCAGAAGGCAGATATACTGGCCACTGGTTTAACAGTTTTCTGTTCCCTGACTGACCAGAGCAGGGGCTGCTCCAGGCTAATGAGAACACCTGACTCCAATTAACCTGCAAAGAGTCAAGGGAGGCCATTAAGCTAATGTGACCACCTGACTCTAATTAAGGCCCCGCTGATACTATAAAAAAAGGCTCACTCCAGTCAGGTAGAGGGGAGCAGAAGTGCAGTTGAAGGGCTGGTTAATGAAGACACCCTCAAGTTACTGATAAGGGAGCCCGAAGGTAAGGGAGAAGCAGGAGAGCTGTGGGGAAGTGGCCCAGGGAAATGTAGCAACTCTGGCAGTGAAAGGTTGGCTGCCAACAGCTGCTACCATTAGGGTCGCTGGGCTGGAACCCGGAGTAGAGGGTGGGCCCGGGTTCCCCCCAACCCACCACTACAGGAACACCTCCTGGGAGGGGAAGTCAGGCCCCTGTCAGGACAGGAGGCTAAACTGTTCTGAAATAAGCCCTAGAGACAACAGAGACTGTGGGAATTCTCTCACCAACCTCCTTGCTGGCCTATGATGAAAAGGGCTCAGTAGACTGTGACCCTGGCCCTAGAGAGAGAAGGGCTGTGTGGAGGGTTGCAGTGAGCCACTGAGGCTAGCATATACTGCCTAGAAGTGCAGGACCCATGGGGGCAAGGTCAGAGCTCTGCCACAGTATATATAATATCTAAAATGTGTATTCATTATATTTCTTTTCTTTTTTTTTTTTTTGACATGGTATTAAAAGTCTCCTTATATTTGTACTGTCATAAATTACTTCTGTCCTAACATTACAGTATGGGTCCCTCTTATCATAATTATCACTTTGGGAATGTTGTTGAGTTTGGTTGGGTGTTTTGTTTTGTTTTTTGTTTTGTTTTTTTATCATAGCGTCCTTCTTGCAGCCCTGAACTGACATCAATTTGCCATTGTCTTGACATCTTAAAGTTGTTTCTTATAAAACTTGCACTGGTGTCACTTTGTTTCAAGCTGATATTGTCACGGTGTCTCCCTGGATTTGTACTGACAATTTATTTTCATTTTGACATAATGTCATCTACACAGACCTTCGCCGGCATCTCTCGTAAATAAAAAGCAGTTTTGTTCCATAAACTAACTGATCTTGCTCAGTAGTTAGCTTTCTGACTTCAGTATCTCAGCTTTTAATTTTATTTAGGCTTATAGAGACATTTTAAAAGTGCCTTTCCAATGCTCTTCGGTGCCTTTGCCATAAATTGCAATGAAAGAAATAAAGACTGCCCTCACAAAAAGACTTAAAAATATTGAAATGGACTGGCCAGTGTGTTTGAAACAGCGCCATCTACTGGATAGATTCAGGACTGCCCAACTGTTCAGTCCTATACTGTGGAGAGCTAATGGAGAGTTTCTTTTTTTAGTTCAAATGGCAGGTCTCGTGTTTTTGGAACTGGGTGATCTGAGTTATGCCTCAGATCTTGCTGAGAAATTCCACGTGGCTTTGCACAGGAGCAATCATAGGGTATGTCTACACTGCAATCCAAGATGTGATTTTTAGCTCGGATAGACATATCCGCTTCACCCATGCTAACTTGTCTAAAAATAGCAGTGTAGATGCAGCGGTGTGGGCTTCAGCCACACAAGTAGGTACTTCAGGCTCACTGGTGTGGTTGTACAGCCCTCACTGGGGCTGTTGGCCCCACAACTACACTGCTATTTTTAGCCCATGGGTGAAGCTAGTGCGGGTATGTCTACCCGAGCTGCAATCCCACCTGAGATTACAATATAGACATACCCACAGAGTTCTGAATCCACAAATTTGTTGCACTGTATCTTTTTGCAGTACAAAAATGGGGAAAAGGCTCTACTTTCGGGTTACTGAGGTGGTTGCTCAGGTGTTGTGGACATTTTTCTGTGAGCCAGACTGTCACATTACCTTTTTCTCAGGTTTGTTCTTTTTCTTAAGTCCAAAGAATAATTGTGGGGTACAATTCTTCATCCAATCCCAACTCCCCACATGTCCTCTTCCAGAGGAACCATGGAGAGACACTATGCAACATGATTAAAGTTCAGGAGACATTATCTGCTTGTTGTAGGGTGAGCTGTCTCATGTGGATATGAAATACTGCTAGAATTATCCATGTTCCTGGCTGGGGTGTCCTGTATATCTGATTTTGCAGGTGCCATTGCTGACCAGAGTATAGGCATAATTTAATGAGACATTTGCAGTGTCAGTATGTTTCAGATTTGTGGTAAATGCAAAGAGTAGCTTAGCCCTTAAGGATCTCCAAAATTGCTCAATCAACATATAGATACTGGGGAAAGGAATTTGTGAAGTATTATTTAAAATATTAGATAGTTATATGAATAATAAGGTCTATAGTTATATTAGATAAGGGAAAAATAAGATATATAATCCCCATGAAGGTGTTCTCCAGTTAGAGATTCTTAAATCCTGAAACAAAGTTTTATCTCTCTTCCAATACTTTTTTAGCATTATCTATTATAATGCTGGATATTCTTGTTATCCTGATAAGCATCCAGTCCACCTTTGAATCGTATTAAGTTCTGGGCCTCAGCAACATCATGTGGCAATGAGTTCCTCTGAATAATTACAAGCTATGTGAAAAAGTCTTTCCCTCGATCAGTTTTGAATTTGACTATCACTAATCTGACTAAAAGGAAACCATAAATCACTGGAGGTAGCACTATCTGTTGGATTAAGCATGAGAGACAGAGATTTAGCCCACCTCTGCCATGGACTCATTATGTAACCAGCCCCACTTCTGCCATGGACTCATCACTCACATAGAGCAATTTTTGAAAGTGGCTTCTAATTATGGATGCTGTAGTAGGAAGAGAGCCAGAGACATAAGTCCTTGTATCAGAGGCCTGGTATGAGGCAGAACCTGATCACAGAATCTGGCAAGAACAGATCTAATAATGCAGAAACACACATTCCTAAGAAGTGCTAAGCACAGAGTACTCATGCAAACACATTCTGATATCAAGTGGTACCAGAACATCCCGATATCAAGGATGATACAAAAACATTCCCCAAGGATAACAGGAACACACTGACCCCTCCTAAAAGATAAGGTTAGGATGAGAGTACATAATAGAAATGTTTTAATCGAACCAACATGTACAAGGTGATCGATAATAACTAGCCACATTAGGGGGCAGTAACTAACTATATCAAAGGCAGTACTAACTTGTTTGTATTGGGGTATAAAGATGTATCTCAGAGGGAGTATCTTTGTCCAGCCGAGGGGGAAATGGGAAGTCCCTGCATTCACTGAGCTGCATCCATTGTCACAGACATACATGTCTTGGTATCCTCAAAGAGTCTGCCAATGCTTTGTTGACAATAAACCTGGTCTGGTGCCTTCGTACCTTAACGGATCTTGTGGTCATTGGATGGTTCACTTAAGGGAGGGTTCTCAAACTGAGGGTTGGGACCCCTCAGGGGGTCACAAGTTTATTACATGGGGGGGGGGGAGTTGTGAGCTGTCAGCCTCCACCCCAAACCCTGCTTTTCCTCCAGCATTTATAATGGTGTTAAATATATAAAACTGTGTTTTTAATTTATAAGGGGGTCGTACTCAGAGGCTTGCTATGTGAAAAGGGTCACAAGTACAAAAGTTTGAGAACCACTGATTTAAGTTCTCCTGTGCCGGCTGTCTGTGCAGAGCTGGGGTAGCACACAGGAAGAACACACACATGCAGTCAAACATCTAACCACAGATGCCTAACATTAAGCAGGTAGGGGCTGATTTTCAGAGGTGCTGATCAGCCACAGATCCCACTGGAATCAACTGGAGTTGTTGGAGCTTAGTATGTCTGGAAAGTACACCATAGGTTTATGTAGGTGATCCAAATTAGGCCATTTTTGAATATTTGTGCCTAAAGCTCCATCTGCCTCAGTTTCCCAGCCTAGGAAATGGGAATATGAATACTTACCTACCTCTAAATGTTATCGTTTAGGATTCTTTATTTAATGCCTATACAACAGTCTGAAAATTTGAAACACTACATGATTGTTAAGAATTGTTGCTGTCAACTCCGTTGAGGATGGTAGCACAAATTCTACTTCAATTCAGTGTTTAGGGAAAAAAAAGTCTTGGACTAGAAAAATAAAATCAACAATAATTAATTGCTTCAATATTTCTCATGGTCACACCCGCACCACAGGAAATTAATTTCCATTCATAATGCAGATGCAAGAGAGGAGATGGAAGGGGAATAAATTAATTTGGCTGATGGATATTCTGTAGATTAATACCAATATTAATCTTTTTAAAATAGAGATATTGGGAATGACATCCAGATTCAAAATTTATGTGGTGAAATTTGACACTTTATGAAATTGACATTATTCTGGGGATGAGGGCATTTCAACCTTTCCATCATTTACATTAGCAAATAAAAGCAGAGAATCAAATATTTTGGAGCTAAGATTTCAGTTCCTCTGGCTGATATATACAGTTGTCAATTTCCACTGCTGTTTGGTAGTAGTCAGGAAGATTTAGCAAGATGGTTGTGTTTGCTATTGACTCTGTATGGAAAGATGAGCTTGTTTCTAATATGCTCTGAGCCCAGAGAAGTGAAATAGAGTTTTGGGTGCACAAGAATCCAGGAGCGGGTTCTGTATTGCTTATAGACATTAGCTTTTCTCTGTAGAGAAAGGATATTAAGCCTTGAAGTATGCCAAAGGAGGAGAAGAGCCTGCCTTCCCATGCTAACACTTTAGAATATTGCCTGCAATGGTCAGGCTGGGACAGCTCACAACACCTCAAATGGAGTTAGGTGGCTTCTATTTTGTGCTCCAGCATCCCAGTTTTCATTTACAAAATATTACGCTTCTAGTCCTTATGGTTGTGAAGATAAGCTTCAGCCTGTGGACTGAATGCAAATTGATGAAGCCATGTTTTCCTGAGACTACAGAAACAATGAGGAGTCCTTGTGGCACCTTAGAAACTAACACATTTATTTGGGCATAAGCTTTCGTGGGCTAGAACTCACTTCGTCAGATGCATGGAGTGGGTTCAAGCCAATAAAAGCTTATGCCCAAATAAATGTGTTAGTCTCTAAGGTGCCACAAAGACTCCTCGTAGTCTGTATCAGCCAAAACAGACGTGGCTACCCCTCTGAAACTTGAGTCTACAGAGAGCCTGAAACAAGCGTTCTGAGAGGGATGCCCATTTGTCTAAATGGGATGTTCATTCTAGAGCCTAATGATGGTGATTTAAATGTCGACATCATTACCTATTTCACTGCAGATCAAGGCACCCAAGAAAAAAAGATAGTAGTTGTCTTATGAAGTTCTGTATAATCTACCATTTGTGGTGTTTTATACTAGTCTTTCTGACATAAATCCGAGTAACTTCACTGAAGGGGCAGCATCAAAGGTAAAGTTTAATGTGCAGGCTACTTAGTGGAGCTGATGACATTATTCTTGATTTACTGGTGTGATCACTGCTTGTCAACATCTGGGTGAATGGAGACAATGTTATACATTTTTTTTATAAATAACTCTTTGGACTTTGGTACCCTTCAGTGGGAAAACCCTCACATTATCTTAGTTTGCATCATGTGCAATATGTAAGTGAAGTTATTCCAATCTGACACAAGCAGCATCTGGCCCTCTGTTTACACATCACTAAACCTGGAGCAGAAAACGTGTCATTCCAACTCTCTGTTTCACATTCCATTTATGACAGATGTTCATGTTTTAAGGATAACATTAAATACATTGTTAAAAGCACCTAAAGCATATTTTATGAAGAGGCTCTCCTGTTCCTTTTTCACCCAGTGTTTCATAGTCCCCACATTTAAATCTGCTTCAGTGTTTACTTTGCGGAGCCCTATAGATTCCAAATGCTTGGCTTTTGGGACACATAGGATATGTTTTCATTTGAGTCATTGCAATCTGTTTTGACCTTCCCATGCAGCACTGTGACACCTCGAGATAAGATACTTTGCTTTAAATAAAGGTATTGGGCCCACTCTTGCACCTTGAAAAGATTATTAATTTACCATAGCAAATGACCTAATGGTGTGATATTCCTTTCTATGCAGCCTGTATCAGGAGAAAGCAGTGCAACATAAAAGGAAATCTGTGGGCATGAAATAGAAAAACAAGGCTGGAGAAATTTATTCAGAAATCTTGGCAAGGTATCTGTAGCGCCTGAGATCCATGCAACAGAATTTAAAATCATGCATAAAGTGTACATCAGGCCATGCTGGGGGAATAAGGCCCAGATTTTTGACGGTATTAAGTCATCTCACTTGGCGTTAGACAGCTAAATACCTTTAAAAATCTGGGTCTAAGTGTATCGCTAGACCAAATCCCAGACATGCTGTTGGTGGGAATGTTTTCTTATTAGGGATTGTTTGAAGGGTTATGCAGTGATTTATCAGTTCAAAATGTGGACCTGGAACGTTACCTGTTGTTAGGAGATCTGGGGTACCTGACTTAGCACAAAGTTGTCCCAGATTGAGCTTATTGGCTGCTTCCAGGTGTATTCTTCTTTTGTCAGGGTGACGATCATCCTGTCTCTTTTTTTTTTTTTTTTTTTAAATGTGGTGATTCAAAAGACGCATTTCTGCTGTTGAGGGAAAAAATATCTGCCAGAGTAAAGAACCCAGTGTTAAATTTTTATCTATCTAGGCATTTATATTGGGCAATTTATTCAGCTTGGTATCTGGGTGCTTATGGAGACCCTTTCCAAAATGTTTCCATACAGGGCAGCTTGCAAAAAGGAAACAGATGTGTCAGAAATTGTTTGGGAACTTTATATCTTCCTCTTTGATATTGAACTCAATCTATAGGGGAGGCAGAAAGGGAAAGAGGCCCGTACGTTTTTGGTTAACTAAGGGAGACGAGGAAGTGCAGTGAGAATGGATCAGTTAGAAAGCTGTTAGCACTGAATGACAATGACTGTTGTATAGATTTCATTTTTACCCATTAATATTAATGGATCTTCGTGTAATATTTTGGGTATAAATTGGTATTTAGTTTTGAAATACAATGACATTTTAAAAAGAAATGTGTGACCATAATATTAATAGACATCCACTGTTGATGTGAGAGTTAGCATATCTTTGGTAAGATTATTTATTTAGAAGTATAGGAATACTAAAGAGGCTGCTTATCCTTATACTCTAGGTGCCCTTGTACATAAGTAAGTGCAGCAGTACAATTTAAGATAACCCAGTAAATCACTTAAAATCTCAAATCTTTCCCCCACTCACAGAATTCCCCACTCTTTCCATTACAATTTCTGCCCCACCATTTTCAAATGCCTGGGGGGGAAATAAGCTTTTCATGTGCCCTAAAGAATCATGTAGTTGCCTGTTGGTGCACTGGCGGCTAAGCATGGGTCACATTCCTTACTTCTGTGGAGTAGCACTTTACAGCTCAACGGCTCACGTTGATTTCAGTGGTGACAGAATATGGCTTATTGTCACTGGAAATTTGTCACTAATGATGGTGCTTCCAGCCCCTCCCCCCAAAATACCTAACATTGATGTTTATGTCCCTGTCAGCTCTTCAAAGAACAGCCTCCAGTTGAAAAGAAGGGAGATGTTATTAGCCAATATTGTACACAAGGGTTAAAAGTAATGTATTCTGCCTTCCTCCCCGTGGACAATACATTATACTTCAGCAGCCTCATCAAGAAGGTATTTGCGGTGTTTTCATAAATGCAGAGCAGTCAACTGGCTTATTCAGCGGAGCTCTAAGAAATCACCAGTATTTTTTTGTATTATTATTATTTATTATTATAACACTGAGTATTTTTTTCTTCCATTTGACAAAATAAAGCAATAATGACTTTCTGTTTACTGGCTCGAGAATATCCAGGGGTGACACAGGATTTTTTATAATGAAAAAATACTAAGAGGCACAGCCAGTTTTGGCTGGGGTAAATTATGAAAGCAATTCTCCCAAACAAAATTCATAAGTTGCAAACATGCTGCCACTGCAAAAAAAAAAAAAAAAAAAAGCCAAGATTTGTACTGGGCACTTTGGTAAAGATTTATGGGGTCATGTGGTTGTTGCTGACAGATACTGGGACCTGGTGACTTTAGTGCTTCTTTGCCACTTTTGACTGAAAGATCCCACGCAACTTGTTAATTTATGTTGCCTCCCTGTGATGCTCTTAAAGTGGGGCAGTGGGAACGTTGTCAGTTTTCTCTGGATGCAAATAATTTTTGGGGGGCGAAAGGGATATAACCAGGAGAAATAATATTCTGAAATCAAAGTTACCACCAACATTAATGGTCTAGGGCTTACAAGAAGTTACAAAGATATAAGAGGTACGAAGATAAACAAGGCAGACTGCTTGCATGTTCTTCAGTTAGTCTGGGTGAAATTTGCCCACGTGCAAAGGGCCCATAGAAAGCCCTATTTAAGCTACAAAGCCCTATAAAGGGCCCACATAAAACCCTATTTAAGCTCTTAACTTGGAGCTAAGGTGGTTTGAAGGCTCTTGTGCAATCCCCCTTCACTGGGGTGAATTTCACCTTGTGTTTTTAAAACACCCATTGACATCAGTGGACATCCTTCATAGAACAAGAGACCAATCAGTGATTGAGGTTCAGAGATCTGCAGTGAAGATCAGAAAAGGGACTTGTGTATAACTGATACCACCTCTGTAACATACCACAATGCCTTTTCCTTTCACCCCTTACTTGTCTGTGTTACAGATTATTGTTCTTAGTTTCTCCATTTATAAAAAGGATCACTGGCCCCATCAAGAAAAGACATACACACACTGCAAATAGCAAAGCACAGCTATCAGGGTCACCTAGTGCATCAGCAGATTACAGCTATTTGAGGTGGGACGGGGAACTGCCCTGGTCTTTCTCTGATCAGGGTAGGAGGAGGCCATAGAATCTGGAAGGGCGTCTGTGGACTGTCTAACTCCTGTTAGTCCTACACTGATAAAGAGAGAGAGGTGGATTCTACTCCTTCTTGTGTATTATCAACAGAATTGTTTCCTAAGTTCCAAACACTCACACCTGTGCAAATCCAGTGAAGCTAATAGATTACATGTGTGATGCTGAGAAGATAATTATGAATAAAGAATCATTCCTTCGCGGATGGTACATGAAATGGAAGGAACCTAGGCTGAGTGTACAGGCAAGGCAACTAGAAAAACATTTACTTGTAAACAGCACATATGAACTGGAGTCAATGACAAGGAACCCCACAATGCCATTTTTAGTGTCACGGTCAGAGCAGAGCTTGCTCTTGGATTTTGCTCATCCTGGGTGTTTTTCTGTGGGAGCCCTTATCTATCTAATCTATCAGCATATATATAGTGCTACAGTGCTTACCGCTGTGTTAGCTAAGCCCCAAATGATTTCATTTCCCATGGAGTATCACAGGAGAGGAAAAGCCTGTCTTATTTATATAAAAGCAGCACAGGCATTATCTTGGTATGAAAAATGCATCGTGGAAATCAGTGTGACAGACTTTTGAAAGAGAGGTAGAGATCATTAATACATAGCTCACAAACATCTTGGGACTGAGAAGAGTTTCCACCTTAATTGGTAGGGAAGTAAATTTTCAATTAATTAAAAAAAATGATCCAGATAAGGATGATCAATTTATCATCCTACAAACTAAAATTAACTCCTGGTCATTAACCCCATGTAGTGTCTTTGCATCTAATTATGATTTCTCCAGAATTCCTCTTAAATTTATTTATCATATTATTTGAATTTAACAACTTCCTTATAATTGGAGGAGATATAAATGTAGCCTTAGTCCCCTGCACTAGACAAATCCTGAGCTATGTAACGTGCTACTTCACTGGCTACGCAGATAATAAAGCAAAATTGTGCTGAACCAGGCACTATCAACATCTGGATTAAAACAATTAATACCATGTGTGAATATTCTTTTCTATTCCCTGTTATATAAACTTCTACTCATGACATCTGCTAATAGCTCAAAAAGAAAAAAAATGGACTTTTTTGCTGAATTGTATGTTATTATTAAAGGGAAACTGATATTTTTGGACTAAGCTCTTTGGGGCAGGAATCTTGTCTTTGTAACTGTCTGGAATGCTCCTAGCACAATTTTGGCTCTACATATAAAATAATAATCTTTAACAAGGTAGATTAAGCCCAATGTTTCTGCTTGTGGGAAAAAAAAAAAAAAAAATCTTTGCCAGACCTAATAGCAACAGAAATGTACTCATGAAATCAACTGATTTTTTACATGTGAATTTAGAGGTTCTCTGGCAGGGTTTGCCATTTCAGATGTTGCAGCGTGGTTCTAAGAAAGAACAGCTGCATAGTGACAAAAGCAAAATGGATGGATAATCCAGTTTTGTTGTCCATTCTGAGCAAAGCACAGAAAGAAAACAAACATCCAATGAATTATGGGAAATTAGCATTTAGGGTGGAAGGAACCTATGGGTGTTAGGAGCCCAACCCCCATTGTATTTTAGTGGGATTTAGGTGCCAAACTCTCTTATACTGTATTGAAAATCCCAGTCTGAAGGTCCACAGTACTCCTGGTCCTTACATCGGATGCAGGGGTGATGCAGTGGGGGTAGAAAGCTTTCCTCCCTTGCATGTTGTCCACAAGTGCCAGGGAAAGACATGGTCCCTGCACTCATATAGTCATGGTTCCTGTGCCAGGTATCCATATAGCTTTCCCTAAATTAGGGCTGCCCTAGTGTCATTGGACATAAATTTCCATACTCCACCCTGGTATATGCCATTTGGTTGCCCTTAGACCTTGTCTGGAATTTTGTGTCAAAATTTTTTTTTCAGCAGAAAATTGTGTTTTCCACAAAATCAAGATTTTCCAGAGGACCATATTGATTTTTTGCCAAAATGTTTTCAGTGTTTCATCAGGAAAATCCAAATGTAATTTTTTTTTTTCAGGTCAGGTGGCTATTAATTTGCGTTCACTTGAGCTGCCACAGTGCATCCTGGGAGATGTAGTCCATCGATGGAGACCAGCTCAAGGGGAAAATGGGGGCGTGAGGCATCACATCAGCTCAGGTGAGTGGAGTTTAATGTTGAACTTTTCCTGAATGGAAACGTTTCATTTCAGCTGAGTCTCAAAAGAATTTGTTTCAATGGAAGGTATCAAAATTTCCCATGGGATGGAAATGCTGATATATATAATTAGCAGCTCTAGTTGTCCCTTCAACCCCAGAAGTTGCTGCATTTCCATGGTGTTGTTTTGGAAGCACAATGCTCTATGAAGGCTATTTTGTGTTTCATTAGGCCTATCATTCCTAGTTTTTGTAAGCAGCCAATTTATACTGACTTCAAGTAACATTTTCCCTCATACAAAGGACGGGAAGGTTTTTGTCCTTGAGCACAGCTGCCTGCTGGTAATAGCTGAATTTCTGTTTTATCAAATGCAAACCTGGTTTATTCACCCTATCAAATAAACTGTGGGAATGTGGATGCCAGAGCAAGAGATTTAGTGGACAAGATCCTCAGCACAAATCTGAATTGCTCCATTGGCTTTAATGAAGCTAGGCCGATTTACACCGGCTGTAGATCTGGTCCAATATTAATGATTTAGTTGTACTTGGGAAACCCAGACACATCTGTGAGCCTGGATTTCATGCATAGGCCACACTATTTACCATGTGATGTCTCTTCACTTTCTTCTTGTGGGTTGGACAGACCATCTACTCCAATGAGTTTAAATTTCCAATCAACTTGAATATCTAAGGCCCAAATTCTCTTCCTAGAGATCAGCCTGGATAGCTGGATCGTACATTTGGGATCTCCCCTGGGGAGAGAGGAGGTGGAATGCTCTTCTCAGCCAGGCCATAGCACTGAAGTGAGTATAGACAGTGAGCATAGCCAAATCAAAAGTTCTTGGCCAAAAATTTTTGGTTTACAATTTTTTGCAAAAATTCAAATATTCTGTGGTAAAGTAGTGAATTAATGATGAAGATTGCATTCTTCTTTCCCCACTAGGGGTGATCTGTTCAGCTCATTGTTAATATATTAGCAGCGTGATGAGGAGAAAATTGCACCAATGCTGTTTGCATAATACTTAGTTTGTGGCTAAATAGAGGCATTTCCAGCTCTAGCCTGTTGTTTTGCCATTCTTTATAAGTATTTTTAAAAAGATAACTTACAAATATAAAGAACAGGAGTACTTGTGGCACCTTAGAGACTAACACATTTATTTGAGCATAAGCTTTCGTGGGCTACAGCCCACTTCATCAGATGCATAGAACTGAAAATATAGTAAGAAGATATATATATATATATACACATATACATACATACATACATACAGAGAATATAAAGAACTTGACAGAACCATGGTAATGACTTAAGCTTTCCAGTTGGGGATCAAAGATCTAAAATTCAGATTTTTTCTGATGCTATTTTATCATTCAGCACAGCATCAAAAATTGGGTTTTCTACATCAGGCCTTTCTTTCTCTCAATTCCCAAGGTTAAGAGAACAAGCTATAAAAGAAGCCAATTGCCATGTGTGTTATCAAACTCCATTGCAATGCGTTCCCATGCAGACATCTTTCACCTGGTGCTTTATTCCTGTTTTCACCTCAGTTAGATGCATCTTTGCAAGGACTATCTTCCTGAATTAATCTTTTATGCAAACAAGCATTCTTCCCATAATTGCCTTTGAGACAGCTGTGTCATAATTTCCTTAAGAATCAGCATTTTGAGAATCTACAGTATATTGATACCCACACTTAAGGTTCTGTCGGGTTTTTCCTTATAAAGCCAGATTTTAGGAGTTTATCACAGCCCATTCAAAAGCACCTTGGACTGAGACTTGGCATCCAATTTGTTCTGTTTTTTTCTCTTGTCTTTGAACTGCAGCAACACAGACAGATTCTGAGTGTGAGTAGAGTTTCTGTTTCCTGCCCCTTCCCCACCCCTTTTCTTTGTTTTTATTGCTTCTTGACCTGGATGATCGATTAATGTTCTGTCTTAAATAACATCTATTAGAATTAGTCTTGTGGTAACACCTAAGAGCCCAAATCATGGACCAGGACCCTATTGTGCCAGATGCTGTACAAATGCAGAACAAAAATATGGTATGTTTTTAATCTTAAGTATAAGACAAGAGATAACGGGGACTAAATCTAAGTAGACTTAGATGCACCCTTGCAACACCTAACTTTTAGACAGTCTGGCAGCCACTGGAATCCACAGCCCTGAGATGGGTGTCCAGGCTCCCTATATAATTTATGGGGAGAATTAGGTGCCTAAGAATGAGGCTCACAAAAGCGAACACCATGGATGGGGATCTGCCTAGGCTAGTCAATAGGAAATGCCAAAGAGACACCCCTCAAAAGGAGCTGACCACCTGACAGGAAGTGCCTCTCCTGCTTGAGATTCACAGCTGTGAACCCTCTCGTGGCATTAGGCACCTCAGCCAGGTCAGCCCTTTCTTGCAAGAAAACTGAGGAGGAGCTCCCTTTATGCCCAATGGTTAGAGCACTCATCCAGGATGTGGGAGAGACAGGTTAAAATCCCTCCATTGCCTGATGTGGGACAGGGACTTGAGGCCATGTCTCCCACCTCCCCAGGGGAGTGCCCTAACCATGGGATTATAGGGTATGCTCATGGGGCAGGGCTCTCTCGGTCTTTCCTGTTGAAGCTGTTCCACTTTATATCACATGTTTAAATAGTCATTGGACCAAAGAGAGACACTCTAGGTCAGTGGCTAAGGGTCCCCCTGAGAGACCTGGGTATGAACTCCTACTCCACATTAGGCAGAAGAGGGATTTGAACCTAGGTTTCCTACAGCTTGAATGTGTGCGCTAACCACATGGGTATGGGGACAGCACACCACTTCCACCAGCTGTGTTTTGTGGGGGACTTGATCCAGTAGACGTCTCAGAGCATGCCCACCAGATTGGGCCCATGGGCGAGATATGCAGGGAAATGCCTAGTCTGAGAACTCTCCCAGGGCTGAAGCATAAATTAGGCACCTGGCATCAGGACTAGGAAGGCCTCAGGCATGCCCAGCAGCAGAAATGTAGCTGCTAAGGGGATTTACCAGCAGAAACTTAGGCACTTAGGGAATTTAGGTGCCTACATGGTTAGGCAGCAGCCATGGGTAGCAGGTGGCGTCCCCCTTAGGGGAGGCTAGCCCCCAGCTCTGCCTCTTCCACCCACCCCACACACACACAGAGCCCTGAGACCCCTCTGCCCCTCTCCATGGCTAGGGCCATGAGTCCCCCCTCAGCCGGAGGAGTCCCAGGCCAGCCAAATCCCTGAGCCTCCCCCAACCTGGAGGTGCCCTGGGCCAGCCGCAGCCGTGCTGCACCTCCCCTTCCCAGACCCCAAGACACTGCAGGGAAAAGCCTCCCAGCAGGCCGCCTTTGGGGGCTACACAGCTCCTCCCACGACACCTGCCTGGGACCTTTGCTGCACCGACGGGCTGTTCAACACCTTCTTCCTCTGATAACCATTTCTTTCTACTCTCCCCCTTCCACACTGCTGTTGGGTTCTGCCTTCAGACATGACAGACGGACATGCAATTAGGGTATCCCATGTCTTCAGACACGATCAATGGACACAGAGGAATACACGGAGATTGGAGTCTTCAGTTATAGTTGTGCATCTATTGTAGCAGAAGCTCAACTACATCCTAAAAGACAGGAGGCCAACCTGCTGCCTATCTGCTCTTCTCTCTTCCTTGCCACTTAACCAGCTGCCACCCTGTTTGGCTGGGCAATTGTCCTCATGCCCTTGGTCAGAGTATTTCCCTTTGACTCTGAAATGTGCCCTAATGTCCTGGTCTTGAAGCCGGGCCCAGTGGCGAAAGGCGATGTAGAAGCTTCCGCTAGGGCAAGCAGGCAGGGGTGGCCTTGTGGGCTAATTGTCTCTCTAGGGGTATGGGGTATGAACGGAAGTTGCCATAAAAGGAGGAGGTGAGGAATGTCCTGACCAGGCATGTCATTTCTTTCTTCCCGTTCAAAAGGCATCACCCTCCCCATTGGGGAATCAAACGCCGATCTCCTATGTGACAGGCAGGGATACACACCACTATACTAATGAGGAACAGGGCAAGGCTAAGCACTGCATGGAACTCCAAGAGACAAGTTGTGGCCAGTTTACACCACGGACCCCACCGGGCAACAACACCTCTTGCTCTCTTCTCCTTCCAAAGGCTTTGGCTGCTGCAAAAGCCCTGTCCCTCCTCACATGTGGTTGCCCCCCTCACTCTCATCTGAAGAAGCTTTTGATATGTCCCATGCAGGTCCTGCACGGCTCAGGAGGTGGTATTTATTACTCAGCTTCCTGGGTCCATCAGGAATCTCTCTGGAGTCCAGGGAGATTACTGATGAACCCAGGAAGCTGAATAGCACATACCACTTCCTCAGCCATCCTGGAACCTGCATGGGGCATAATAAAGTAACCCCCTCCCCCCCAGAGAGCCCCACAACCGGGGGTCCAGCAACAGCACCAGGGGAGGCTCCTATTATACCCACTGCCCATGGCAGGAACTGAACTGGGGTTTTAAGGATCTGAATTTTGGATTTAGCTGCCTCAATCCATTTGTGAATCTAGCCCCAGGTGGATCCAGATGGACAGAGGAGGGAGCACAAGGAAATAATCTCATCCCCTGATGAAACATTTCTTGGTGAAACTTCTTCAGGTGTGAGATAACTAAATTGTGCACTTATATTTAAATGTAATTCTTCCCCCTCTTGAGGTAAGATTATAGACCTTTATGAGCCAAGTCATCGGCTGACATAAAGCAGCATAGCTCCATTGAAACTGATGGATCTATGCTGATTTATACCAGCTGAGAATCTGGACCTATATTTTCAATGAAAATATTGTGATTTTTGTACATTACAAGAGTCTGTGATCTCTTTTCCCATAAATATATGTATAAATAGTAAAAAAAAAAAAAAAATTAGTAATTTTTTTTAATGAAAATTTGCACACAGTTTAGTGGTGACGTTACGTTTTTGGAAAGTTTGACATGTTTTCAAAAGCAAAATCCAAATATTAAAATCTCTACAAATGAACAGTTTAGGGAACCAATGAGCTCTTCACAGCCAAACCATCCTATGATTTTAGGATAGTGAATAATAAAGAAATATTGGTCATCAAGTCCAGCCCCTGTGCTGAGGCAGGACCAAGTAAACCTAGACCGTCCCTGACAAGTCTTTGTCTAACCTGGTTTTAAAAACCTGCAATGACGGGGATCCCACAGCCCCCCTAGATAACCTGTTCCATTACCTAACTATCTTTATAATCAGACAGTTTTTCCTAATATGTAACTGTATCACCATTGCTGCAGATTAGTCAGATTGCTTGTTGTTACCCCCATCCCAATTTACGCCACTTACTTTGCCTCCTTGTTTTGTTCTGTAATGGCCATCCACGGTTGGGTGCATATTGTTGATTTTTTTTATCTTGTCTATTAAACACATAGTAGAGATTTTAAAAGCAGTACAGTCCCAGGCTATGTCCATGTTGCACACATTTGCTCAGAGTAATGTTCTGGTGGAGTAGAGGAATATTTTTCTTAATAGAACTGGAGTAATTGGTCTGATTATATGGTGGTGTAGTTGTGTATAAATGCATGAAGTCTACAAATTGTATGTTAGCTTTATTATTTGCAATTATATGATGCAGAAACGATTAATTGTAGTATTTATGTAGTGAGTAACATTATAATACAGGTTAGTGTGTTGGAATTTGATTCTTTGCATAGAATATGGTATTTCATAATCTCCAAGTAATACCTTGTTTGATTGTGTTAACCTTTACATGTGCGCTTGTAAAGGTGCGAGGACAAAGTTAAGGTTGGGTAAGTGAGATAAATTCGGTAGCTGTAATAGTGAATGGTGAAGAATTCGGTTGCAGCTAGGAACTTTAAGGCATATATAGCTCCCCGTGGAGTGATTCTCCACTCTTGCCCAGTGTACTGAGAGTCAGAAGTGTCACTTTCTTCCCTCAGGCCACAAGAGTGAAATGGCAAACAAAGGATGGTGTCCTTCAGAGGTGACAAACAAACTGTTTTTAATTTGCAAGGTCTTTTGTAAGCAAGGTGGGGGTCCATTTCCCAATTTTCTGCCTGTGCCATCTGGTAATGGTGGTCATGTCCACTACTTGTTAGATCAGCCTCACAAGTACTTAGGTAAGGCTGGGGCAAATTGTCTCCTCGGTCACAGTGGTGCAACACCCTCGTGAGAGTAACATATCACCCCAAAGGTTTTTCCATATTCTGTTGTTGTTTGTTATTAGTATTATTGCCGGAGTGCCCAAAGGCCCCATTCAAGATGGGGTGTATACTAAGCTGTTTGATTGTGCTGTATTAATACATAGGAAGATATAGTCCCTGTCCCCCCCCTCTCCACCCAAATGCTTGCATTCTAAGGTAAGAAAAGGCACAATGAGTGTTTAAAATAGGAGGAGGAGATCTGGGAGAAGGAATGAGGATAGTGGTGATAAGATCACACAGACACATAGTCTGGCAATGTGGCTCTAAATTATGTGAACTAAATATTTGCCATCCCTAACTGTGATACCCTTGTACATCATTTCCAGTTTGCATACCATGACTGACCCATATTATAAACTGTACAGAATCAAAATCATTCAATAGACATCACCCAATTTAATTTCGAGGCACTGACTGGATCTAGTTTAGGCTAGTAATTTACAGCAGTAATTTAGGCTTTGATCTACTAAAGCCCAGGGGCATTTTGCCATTGACTGTCATAGGAACGGGATCATGAAGGAGATTTCTTCACATACTAGTGTAGTGGGCAGCAAGAATGCGTTCAAATAAAATAAGATCCAATTGGAGCTTGTGATGGGCCAGGCTGTGAAGTTTGAATCCAGATCTGAACTTATGTAAGGTTTGAGGGTGTTCAGATCTGGGCTTTGGTTTCAGGACCATGTTGCATTAGAACCTTTGCCCAGAACGGGAACTTGGACCTGAACTTTTACTGGGGTATGAAAAAGTTCAATTAAATTGCTTGCCGCTCCTCCTCATCCTCACCTACAATTCCTAGTGACAGCCAGGTCTGGAAGGAGAAATACTGGGCTAGCGTGAGAAATTCTAATCACATGTAATGAAACCAGGAAGTACTGGAGAGCTATGTGAGAGAAGATGACCACGCAAGTGTTCTCCCGTGATTTATAGACTAGCAAGATGTGGAGAGGAGGAACCAATTAATCAGCAGAACTTTTGGCCCCTTACCCAAAACAGTGACACACTGTACCTCAAAATGGCACCCTGTAACCCCCATATTCATCATTCATTTATGGTTATGATATTTCATACAGAGCATGCCATGTACGATATCATATGAAAGGTCATGATCAGCTGAAATCCATTGTTCTGTTCAAATATGTATATCATTAGTGTGTATAAAGTTATGAGATTTTGCTGTATGGTTGTTACTAAAATATGCTGTAAATTTGCTAGTGACATACAAAGGCCCCCGGCCCAGAAGGGTGCTCCAGGGCCATTAATCAGCAGGGGAGTTACAATCAAGGGATTTTCAATTCAATGATAGTTGCCCAAGTCCACACAATGGGGGTTTACTGGATCACTGTGACTCAGCAAAGCTCGCCGGGACATGTCTGGGCAAGTGTCTCCCAGGCACATGGATTGAGGGTATAAAATAAGGAACAGTTACAGCATGTTTTGGCCTTTCTCCTCCCGCACCGATGCTGGAAGCAACAAGCCTGCTGAAAAGACAAAAACTTCCACAGAGGAGACTGGCCCAGGCTTCAGGGGGAGGTCTGTGTATTAAGGATTGTAACATCCTGTGGCGTGAGAAAATTGCTCGTCTATATACTGCCTAGTGCGGGGGTGGCCAACCTGTGGCTCTCCTTGTATAGGCACCGACTCCAGGGCTGGAGCTACAGGCACCAACTTTCCAATGTGCCGGGGGGTGCTCACTGCTCAATCCGTTGCTCTGCCATAGGCCCTGCCCCCACTCCACCCCTTCCTGCTTTCTCCCCTCAGCCTGCAGTGCCCTCGCTTCTCCTCCCTCCTCCCCAGAGCCTCCTGCATGCCACGAAACAGCTGATCAGGAGGTGCAGGGAGGGAGGTGGAGGCGCTGATCGGCGGGGCTGCCGGTGGGCAGGAAGCGCTGGGGGCAGGGGAGCTGACAGAGGGCTGCTGACGTATTACTGTGGCTCTTTGGCAGTGTACATTGGTAAATTCTGGCTCATTCTCAGGCTCTGGTTGGCCACCCCGGCCTAGTGTAATAAAGTTTAAGATTTACATTGTGTATTTATCTTTTCCTTTCCTTGGTAACTATCTCTGACCTTTATATGCCTACCAGTTAATCTATCTTTCTGTAGTTAATAAATCTGTTTTATACTTTACCTAAAATGGTGTATTTGGCCTTAAGTTCTTGGGGAAACTTCAGCTCAGGTACAAAAGCTGGTGCATGTTCTCTCCACATTGAGGGAGGGGTTGACTGGGTTATAAACTTACACTGGTGAGGCTTCTGACCAAGCAGGATGGTACAGCCCTGGGGTCCTAGGCTGAGGACCTGGAGGGAATTGGCTGGAGCCTCTCTATTGTTAGCTGTAAGTGTCTGGGAGAAGCATTCATGGAACTCAGCTGGGTGCGTGGATGTCTGTGTAAGTGCAGTACTTGCCGGAGGTTTGCAGCTTGTCACAGCATTACAGTGCGAGAAGGACCCCAGGCCAGCTGTACCCCAGTTCTAGGTTGTACCCTGGGGACCCCATAATCCAAACCTCTTCACTTTTCCCCCATCACAAATGTACAGGGCATTTTTTCATTTACATTCCCCCTCAGCCTTCAAAATGCTTTTAGGAATGACATATCTACTTTCTTCCCAAGCATATCAATCTCCATTTCAGACAATGTAGCAGTGAAAGATTTATGCTGCTGTACAGGTATATTTCACAAGGGATTTACTAAATGATAACCATTCTTGTCTCCCCACATCCTGACATACTTTCTGCTTGTCAGTTAAATCAGGTAAAATGATTTCGCCTTTTCAAGATTAAGGGGCCAGTTTGAATTTCCTTGTTAATGCAAAGCAGACTGCTGGTATGCATATCACTGATTGACCTACAATCGTGTGACACAGAAACTGGGGAAATTAAATTTGGATTACCTGGCTTACCCTCTAGAGCTGAGCATTTTTGGCACCGAGGGTATTGTTAATATCTCACTTCTAATATGTCGTCTATCGCTATTATGGGGGGGAACCAGCAACAAAATGGGTTTACCTCGAATTTGGGGAATTGACAGTGATCAATATCAAATCACAGTTTAAATCATGCATCATTCAGCAGCACAGACACTGTACTGAGATGAGTAGAGCATTTACGTACACAGGGAAAAATCTCCTGGCTGTTTCTCAGTTGCTCTATATGTTTAGAATACAGATGCATGCACTGAAACTAGATCATTAAAAAAACCCTCTTGTGTAAAGAGAGAAGACCTCAAGAAAGAGCATTCAGAGAGCTAGATGATAATGTATGTGCTTGATTCTGAGCGGTGCTGAGCACTTGCCGCTCCAGTTGATTTTCACTAGAGCTGTGGGTGCACAACCCTTCTGAAAATCCAGCCCTCACTGTATGAAATACTACAGACTCCAGCAGAGATGGGGCCAAACCACACGCAGGAACTGAATACGCCCAAACTGTGGGTACATTTAGATCTGGATGGGTTTGCGGTATATTGGGCTGGGACAGTGTTCAGTCTGAAATGGCATTTCTTATGGGCAGGAGAAAACATTATGGAATTCATCAGTTCTTCACACAGAGGTTGAGGACTCTGACCTGGAAATGCTGCATATAAGTTATATGATCCAGGGTTCATTGACCACAATGGGAGTCTTTCCATTGACTTTTATGGGCACAGGATCAGGCCCATATAGCTGATTTCGGCAGCACATTTCTAATTAAGGTGTTGGTGGTAGAGGTGGAGAGGAAGAAGAGAATTATGAAGATACTAGAAGGAAATGAAGATACACAAAGATCTCAGGTGTCTCTGCAAAAGCTTTTCTCATAGGATCATTATCACTGGATCTATATTAAAACCATTTCCAATTTCATTGTGTATTTTAAGCAGCATATAATTAAAATATCATTGTGCATGCATTTTGCTCACTCTATGGAATGGGGAAAATTCTGCCTTCTGCTACACATGTGCTACCCTATATATATATATTATTATTTGTATTATGGTCATGCCTAGAGGCTCTAACTAATAACAGGAGCCCATTGTACCAGGTGATCTACAAATACATAAGGAGAAACAGTAGTTGCCTTAAGAACTCATTATCTAAATACACAAGAAAGACTAATGGTGGGAGGAGAAACAAAGAGGTGAAATGACTTGCCCAAGGTTACACAGTAGGTCATTAGCAGAGCTTGAATAGACCCCGAGCCTCCAAACTACTATTGTAGTGCCCTAGCCACCAGATCACACTGCCCATTGAAATCTGGACTATAATGTGCTATTTTTATGTTTATTGAATGTGTAAACTGTATATACATATATAGGAATGGTAGCACCCAGATATGCAAATGGTAACAGTTAAGTACAGAAAGAGCAATGCTTTGGCTGGCCCTGTAAGAAGCAGTCCAACCCCTCCCCCCCCCCCCCCCCCCCCCCCCCCCCCCCCCCCCAAGAATGGAGACAAACTGAGTCTCATAGACTCATAAACTTTAAGGTCAGAAGGGACCATTATGATCTTCTAGTCTGACCTTCTGCACAACACAGGCCACAGGCCACAGAATCTCACCTACCCGCTCCTGTATCAAACCCTGAATCTATGTCTGAGCTATTGAAGTCCTCAATTTGTGGTTTGAAGACTTCAAGGTGCAGAGAATCCTCCAGCAAGTGACCCGTGCCCCACACTGCAGAGGAAGGCGAAAAACCCCCAGGTCCTCTGCCAATCTGCCCCGGAGGAAAATTCCTTCCCGACCCCAAATATGGCGATCAGCTAAACCCTGAGCATGTGGGCAAGACTCACCAGCCAGATACCCAGGAAAGAATTCTCTGTACTAAAGAAGAATGGCTGATAATGTCTGCAATGTAACATGGGAATCCCCGGTTTCATGTGCATGCTCACCAGTGATCACAGCCATGGTGATAACTGATGTGAAATTGAAACAATAATAATCAATAATCCTTACAGACCAAATTCATGCCTATGATCAGAGGATGCAGCTGTGCTAAGATGAGTGGAGTTGTGCATGAACTGGATTTGGTCCTTTTGCTTCAAAAGGCTGTTTGAAATGAGGTGCCAACTTGTTTACAGAAAATTGTATACATTTTCACAAATAGTAAGTAACAAGAAGATAAGAGGAGTCATCGCTATTTTAGATCTCTCAGTAAATCCCAGTCTGGTTCTTTCCCCATTACCCCAACCTTGGGGGCTGGGAGAAGAGACAAAAAAGGATGACTGGGTAATATCCAGCTAACCGCTCCAATCTACCCAAACAAACCATTGTGCCCACTCAGAATCCCATCTGCCCAAATCCAAAAGGGGTGATGCCAGTATCAGACAAAGGAAACAGTTTCAGATGTATTTGAATTCAGCAAGCAAAGGATTCTGTTCCCCCTTACCTCAGTCCTTGCCAGAGGTTTATCTTGTAATGAGGTAGATCCAGATTAGTAATTTAATATTTTATACCAATTTTATTTCAAGGTTGACATTTGAAGGGAAAAAAAATAAAAATTTTAAGACCATAACCTGACAATGAGTTGACACTGACATTTAAATTAATTGACTTTAATTTTTTTTTTAAACCCTCTGCTCTACAAGTTGTGATGGTAATCATTTCTTTTGTACTTCGTCTTCCTTTCTGATTTTGCATGTGGAAAGGCGAGTGTGAGGGAATTTAATTTACCGCGTTTTAAGACATTCAAGAGTAATTTATACACTGAAAGTGCCTATTAGGGAAAAGTCTATTATATTTCCTGCAGTGAATGTATTCCGATAAGACTGCTATGTGCAGCACTCATGTGAAAGCTGTGTAAAGCAAGTGTCAGGACCAGATAACAGAGTCTACACAAACTTTGATTACCAGTGGAAACCTTAAAGCTGGTGAGGTTACAATAAAATTCCAGCTAGATTTTTTTAAATGGTAAAGAGGGATAGTTATTTTCTTCAAAATGCCAACAAATGCATGGATGTCCTTGATTGTTAAAATTCAAAATGAATATAGTTTATAATTACCCCTAGTGGAATTACCTAATTTTTATAATTATAGTAAACTAGCCAGCAGCTTCTTAAGAAATAGCAGTTTCTTAAGATCTAGTTCTAATTCCATAGTTTTCACTTAAAGCTGAGATTCAACCACTTTCTTATATATGAATAATATAGCGTATTTTAGGATGTGTAAGGACCAGAATGGAAAATAATTCAGAGTATATTATAATACCATTATATAAACCAGATGGTGTGTCCTCATCTGGAATACAGAATGAGTTACTGATCACCCCATCTCAAAAAAGTTAATGCAGAATTAAAGAGGGCTCAGGAAAGACAAAGAGAATGATCAGAGGTGTGGAAAAATTCTTCTGTGATGGGAGATTAAAAAGGTGGGGATTGTTTACATTAGCAAGGAGATAAATAAGAGGGGACAGGATAAAATTCTACAAAATAATATTCTAGAGAAGGTACATCAGGAACTTCTGTTCTCCTTGTCTCATAAGCCAAGAGCAAAGGGACATTCCATGAAATAAAAAAGGGGCAAATTCAGAACTCATGAAAGGAAATGCTTTTTCCACACAATACATAATTATATTGTGGAACTCACTGCCCGAAGTCATTGAGGCAAAGAACTTAGCAAGATTCATAAAGAGAATGGACATTGATACAGGGTATGTCTATACTACCCACCAGATTGGCGGGCAGCGATCGATCCAGCGGGGGTCGATTTATCGTGTCTAGTCTAGATGTGATAAACTGACCCCCGAGTGCTCTTCTGTCGACTCGGGTACTCCACCAGAGCAAATGAAGATACTGCGGTGAGTAGATCTAAGTACATTGATTTCAGCTATGTTATTCACGTAGCTGAAGTTGCGTAACTTAGATCGATCTCCCCTAGTGTAGACCAGGCCACAGATATCAAGAATATCTGGAGTTATCATAATTATTAAGTGACTTTCACAGTTCAGGGCAACTGCATCCATATTCCCCCTCCACGGGCCACCAAGTGCACCTACTTTCCAGCTTCCATCTCCACCCAAGAGAGGTGATGGCTGGGAGTCACACATCTCACTCCCCCCTGCCCAGGATTTTTCCAGGCTGCACAGTTCCCTGCCTACACTATGATGTCCTGAGCATCTGTGCTTTGCTTTCTCTTTGAAGTCTATGAACAGTGCGATTGCCAGCAGTTCTGAGTTACCACACCGCCCTTTCTAAGCTAGCATATGGATTCTTAAAGTGATAGAATTACAGATAAAACTTAATAAACCAGTTAAAGAACTGACACACAACCTAAAAGCTCACCAGAGGTCACCCATCAGTCTTATGGCTAAGGATTGGGGCACCCCTTGGCCAGAAAGTCCTGCCTGTTTGCTGGGTCAAAATGTAGGTGATCTATCTAAAAGCCCATTCTTTGAGTGTTGGTCTCTGGAAAAAACAGTTTGGACTTGTAAATGTGAGCACCTTCAGGTGGTGGTACTTCTCTGGAGGTGTTGCAACCTGAATGGATTTGCCTAATCACCCCTCACTGTTCTTCATTCCTGATGGAGCTGTGGTCACCCTCCTCCATGGAATTACAAACAAGCCCTGGCCCACAGTGATACATAAACTAGATAACCTCTTGAGGTCCCTCCAGCCCTATGTTTCTATGATTTTTCTCAATGGGAATGAAGCTGAACTGCCTACAGGGAAGATGATGACCCCTCTGTTAAGGACTGGGCAAGCTTAGATCCATTCCTGTTCAGCAAAGCACAGGATTAAGCATTCTGCTAGATAGGGATGGTATAAGCACATGTTTTGCTGAATTAGGGCCCAGTATGAGAAAGCAAGAAACATTTTCCAATTAACCTGAAGCTACCTATGAACGCAAACCACACACAGTTCTGACCCTGCCAGCAGGTAGGGGATCTTGGGGGACAACTACTGTACTGGTGGGGTGTAAAACTTTATTAAGAAAATGCAAAAACAGGGAAAATTCAATAGTGAGGGGTATGGGGTTTGTTAAGGTAGACAATTGGGGAGGGGTTTCTTTTAGTAAATAGGATAGGGGGTTTCAATAGTCGGGTACAATACAGTTGGTAACCAATTAACAGTGAAGTATAAATGTAACAGGTAGCTAACAATTTCTATGTAAAGGGTGTGTCACAGCAGCATATAACCAATTAACAGTTATGGGTAAAATGTGTTAAATAACCAACAACTCTAGGTAAAAATGTGTCACAGTGGTGTAAATGTAAAATGTGAGGGGTGTTAGAGAGAAAAAGGGTAACCAATTGGGTTTTATGCTAGACTTTAGTAATACAATTGAGGTTTGGCAGCAGTAGGAGCGGGGTGAGCATGTGGGGGAAGGGATTAAGAGAGAGAGAGAGAGCGACACACACAGAGAGCAGACAGGCTGCAAGTTTAAACAGTAGAGAGACTGCAATGAGTGACTGGGGAGCTTGGGGGGTGAGGGGTTAGGGCAGCGGGAAGACAGACAACCACAATTATACAGAACACAGCAAAATTTTATCTATGATTTAACTTAACCAAGACTACACAAATTAGCAAGTAATAAAACACAATGCAACAATTCTTTAAGCCTAACTTACAGAGTACAATGCAAGCAATTTCCTAAACCTAACAACCACAACTATGCAAAATGAAATTACAATTTATCTAGACTAAAGGCTAAATCTAACCTAATGGGTGCACCTTATACTAGGGGTAGTTCCAGAGGGCAGAGTGGTGAGTGCCCAGGATACAGCTTCAAGGGAGGGGGCGTGTTTAACTAGTGGTGGCTGCAAGCAGGCTTATTTCTAGCAGCAAAGGCGCTGCGGAGCTAGAAGCAGATTACAGATACAGACCAAGGAGTTAGCTTGGGTCTGCCTGCTGGGGAAAGAAAGCCAGCAGGTAAAACAAAGGGAGTGTGCAAGAGGTTTTTCCTTACCAATCCCCAAAGCAGCAGCAGGAACAGCAGTTTCCGCATCAGAGGACACAGAGAGGACTCGATTCGCTTACAATAATCAGGAGATCTCCAGGCACAAATTCGTTGTTTGTGGGAGGGGAGTTTAAAAACGGGGGTACGCTCAAAAACAAATGAGAGTGGGGAGAGGGCCCCCCAAAGACCCCTAGCTGATCAGACCAGGTGGCAAAGCAAGGACCTTCTCCGGGGGTCTGATCAGAAAATGTCTGGTTTTAAGGGCAAACTCAGGCAGTTTCCCGCCAGTAACTTTGATTGGTTCCCCTTAATCCAGCAGAGGAGAGAAGGCAGGGAAACTGCAGGTGGGCACAGGACATGTCTGGGCAAGTTCTGAGTCACAGGTATGACTCATATGCTCAGCTATGTGGCCACCTTAGGTCTTGCATACCTGGGCAGAGCACCCTACACCGAGCCGGGTCCGAACAAAGAAGCTAGACAAAGGAGCGAAAAGCCCCCCCCTCCCTGAGCAGAGCAATGGCTCCATCAGTCTGCACAAGCCATTTCCATGAGCAGGGCCAGGCTGTGACTTTGGTCAGTTCCATAGCTGGGAGAGGGCGGCCACTCAGCACAAACAGAACAGCAGGGGGACAGCTGTAACAGACAAGTTCAACTCCTTTCTAAGCAGTATTTGAAGGCTCAAAAGGATGTTTCTGGGTGGTCAGACTCAGATCACTTCCTAAATGCCCTGCAGTAGGTTGCAAGTTTCAATATCTTTCTCTCCCTGAATATATTTAAGAAAAAAGATGGTGAGAGAATTCAGGTATGATCATTGGCAACCAAAAACCAAAGGAAGCAGGCAGCATGCTTCGTGTTTTATTTTCAGTTTCACATAGCCCAATAACGAAGAGCTAATCAAAAGCATACATGAGACGATGTTCACAGCATTTCGAGGTCTAAGGCAAATAACACAGGCAAGGAATACGTTTCGTATAAAGAATATGGGTAATATGTCCTGAGGGGCTAGCACAGTTATACTTGTTCACTACGTAAGGTCAAATTATGTGTGAAGCAGAAACATTTAGCATAAAAACAATATTAATAATTCATTGGGCAAGCAGAGTAGTGAAATGATAAGATCCAATGATGGAATAAAGCAGTAAGCTGAGACAATGGAAGAGAGAGAGCACAGGAAGCCAGAGACAATGTGTTAGGAGAGGAGGGGGGAAAATACAAATTAAGCCTTTTCTTATGAGGTGCGCACATAGCTCTGTGCTTACAATATCACGGACCTTTTGGTTATCTCAAGCCAAAGTGACGCAGTGCAAAACCTTGCATCATATCTCACCAGCCAACAGCATAAGGTTTAGTCCCCATTTCAGAATAATAAAGAGATAGAAAGGTAACCAGTAGGTAAATATAATTACTATGTTTGCTGAAGGAAGGAGAGGGGAAGGACTAGCACAGAGAAAAATATGTCTAAGCCAGGCTCTGCCTTGCCTTTGACCTACCAGCTAGCCCCCAGCTGATGGTGAGATGGCAACCTAGTGATCATTAGTGACTCCAGCTGCAGAGAATCAGGAAGGGCTACTTAAATAGAGCTGGGCATTGAGTCAGGAAAACTGTAGAGAAGGTAGAAGAACCTGGAGGGAGAATCTCAGGCACCTGCAGGGGAAGCCCTGAGCTAGGGTTGATAAGGATCAGGGGAAGCAGCTAGAGTCCCTGGAGAAGGTTGGCAGTGAGGAGAAACTTGCTGAGACAAAGAACAGCAACGGAAGAGCTCTGTAGGAGGAGGTTAGACTCCTGAGGCAGAGACTCTGGGATTGTTCACCTTACTGTGCAGCATAGGTCACTTGCAGGTTTAAACTAGTGTAAATGGTGAATTTTCTGTAACTTGACGTTTCTAAACCATGATCTGAGGACTTCAGTAACTCAGCCAGATGTTAGGGGTCAATTTCAGGAGAGGGTGAGGTTCTGTGGCCTGCAATGTGCAGGAGGTCAGGCTCGATGATCACGATTGTCCCTTTTGACTTTAAAGTCTGAGTCCATGAGCCTGAGCAGGGTTGAAGACTTTAGTTCAGCAGAGAAGGGAGAATCCAGAGGTCTGAGAACCAAAGGGAGGCCATGTTAAGCACAGTCTATGGGGGAGCAGCACAAGGGGGCTTTGAGGTTGGAAGTGGCCCAAGGAAACAGCAGCACATCTGAAGATGCAGACCTAGTTGTGTACTACAGGGTCCCTGTGCTAGAACCCAGAGTAGAGGGTGGGCCTGGTTCCCCTACCAGGCACAGAGGAGGGGACATGCCAGTACAACTGCAGTTTAGGCTCCTTTTGGCGGGGGGCTGAGGGAGGGCCACTAAGAACACTTCAGTGGTGCCTGAGGAAGGGAAAGAAGAACTAGTATTTGTATGTTTAGCTTGGACTTTCAGTTGGACCTTTCCTTACTGCAGAAGGGGACTGAACTTTAAGTGACTCGGCCACAGGGCTGAGCCATAGAAGACCTGCTGAGAAGCAGATGGCCAGCAGGAGACGCTGGAGAGGAGGACCCCTTGCAACATCGTATCTTGACACAAGGGGGCGCTGTTTTAAAAGGAGAGATATCCTTGGTCACCCATGAGCCCAAGCAACTTGGTCAATCCAAAATAAAGTTGCAGGAGGTGGGGGAAAGAGACATTTTATAAGGGCTTTCCTTTTCCTCCCCTGCATTGCTGCAAGCTATATAAATTGGGCTGTGCCAGTGAACTGATTGCTGCTTTAAGAGATGGGGATTATTTGAATTATCACCGCTTTTCCAAGGTAAGAGGTTTATGAGCGTAAAGGACATCAGGCTGATAACACAAATAGAAGGTTTTTGTGTTCCAGTATCTAGAAATTCCTAACCTTAGCTGTAGGGCACAATAGGGAATTGGACTTATGTGGTGCTGGCTCATGGAAGTAAGTGCTCACACTCATGCTGGTCCTGGCATCTTAGAAGGGTGACACACAAGACACACCAGTTAAAATACCTGCCACTCTGTATAATAACTTATTCCTGGGGGAATTCTGTGGCACTGCACCTGCACAGAATTCATGTCCTCTGCAGATTTCTTTGCTACTCTGCAGAAAAATGACTTTCTGAGGGGAAAGCAAAGGGAAGTCACAAGAGTAGTCATGCAACCCTCGCCAGCAGTATGTTTTGAGTGCCCAGGGCAGGCGGCTGGCAGAGAGGTAAATCACTGTGGGGCAGGTGGCAGGACTGGGGACCACCCGACTGGCAGCTCCTACCCTGAACTGGACTCAGCTGCTAGTCCGGCTGGGCTGGGGAGGACAGGACTTCCTCTTCCCCTGCACAGCATCTGGGGCTGGGTCAGACCCACCCCCTGATTTCTCCCCAGGCTTCAGAAAGCTCTGCAAGCTCCCCCACCCCTGCATCCATTGCTCCTCAGCTACAGGAGGAGGGATCACTGTACGGGGAGATGCTCCCCCATCCGCCCAACCCCCATGCATCCAGACCCCCTCATACGCAGACCTACCCTCTGAGCCTCATCTCCCCCATACCCAGAAGCCCCCTGCCAAGACCCACTCCCACTGCATCTGGCCCACCCCAATAAGTCACCTGGATCCCCATCCCACCGAGCCCCAACCAGCTGCACCTGGATCCCCAACCTCACTGAGCCCCACTCCCCTAGTATCTGGACCCCTCCCTCCCCGCCAAGCTCTATCCTCCCCATATCCAGACCCCCCTCACACTGAGCTCCAGAGTCCCATTACTGTTGCACCCAGAACCCTCCCATCAAACCTCATTGCATCCAGATCCCCCTGCACCCAGATCCCCCATTGAGCTGCCCACCTCCACATTGCCCCACACAGAACCATCTCGACCCACTCCGGGATCCCCCCACACTAAGCCCCTCCACACTTGGATTCTTCTGGGCTGAGTCTGCCTGCCCAAACTTGGTGCACCTGGCACAGCGGGGCAGGGTCCTGGGGCGTTTCTGGGGCAGGCTCAGTCCTTGCACTGTGTCAGGGTTGGGTGCAGTCTCACCGCTCAGTCTGTGTCCCGGGGGGAGCTACAGTGTCATCTCTCACCTCTGTGCAGCCAGTGGCCTGTGCTCCCCAATGTCCTGCTGGAATGCCACATTTATTTGACAAATAATATTTGCAGAATTTTAAAATATTGTGCGCAGAAATTTAATTTTTTTGGCACGGAATGCCCTCAGGAGTAATAGTAGCACAGAATGGCTCAGCAACATGCTATTGACTGAAGTTCTAAACCACTGCACCATGCTGCCAGCAGCTCTGTCTCACCACCGCTTCCTTGTATCTGGGACCCATCGAGAAGTCCTCCATCTGGCAGACTGAGAGGCCAACGGTGACCAAAGGCTATTCCATTACACCATGCTGCCCATAGAGCCGTGCACATTGACTGCAGTAAAGTGTAAAGGTTTTCTTTTCTGAGCCAGTAATGGCCTGGGGCTGGCAAGCCAGGCAGGCTAATACTAGAGTACGCAGCTCACCTGCTGCTGGTATTGCTGTTTTCGTCATTGAGAAGAAAAGAAATGCAGGCACATCTTTGGTTCCCTCTGAGATTTACTGCCAGGGCGCTTTCCCATGCGGAATGAGCCACGTGTTTTGGGGGCTGTCTGGGATGTGTCAAGAAGCACTTACCCAGCCAGGCAGTATGGTAACTGCATTGTCTTAGGCCAGTGGTTCTCAAACTAGGGCCGCCGCTTATTCAGGGAAAGCCCCTGGTGGGCCAGGCCAGTTTGTTTACCTGCCGCGTCCGCAGGTTTGGCCGATCGCGGCTCCCACTGGCCGCGGTTCGCTGCTCCAGGCCAATGGGGGCTGCAGGAAGGGCGGCCAGCACGTCCCTCGGCCCGCGCCGCTTCCCGCAGCCTCTATTGGCCTGGAGCAGTGAACCGCGGCCAGTGGGAGCCGCGATCGGCCAAACCTGCGGACGCGGCAGGTAAACAAACTGGGCCGGCCCACCAGGGGCTTTCCTTGAACAAGCGGCGGCCCTAGTTTGAGAACCACTGTCTTAGGCTATGTTTACACTGCAATTAGACACCCGAGGCTGGCCTGTGCCGTCTGGCTCAGGCTAAGGGGCTGTATAATTGCAGCGTAGATGTTTGGGCTCAGGCTTCAGCCTGAGCTCTGGGACCCTCCCACCTTGCAAGGTCCTAGAACCTGGGCCCCAAGCCAAGCCCGAACATCTACACCACAATTAAACAGCCCCTTACCTGGAGCCCTGCAAGCCGAGTCAATTGGCACAGGCTAGGCAGGAGTGTCTAATTGCAATGTAGACGTAGCCTTAGGCCTGGAGCATATCTGGGAGAGGACTGAGGGCTGCCTTAGCTTGTGCTGCTTGCATCCGTGCATACCTCCACAGCATTCGTGTATTTGCCTTGCCTGTTTCTGGATACCTTAGGTCAGCACATCTTTTTTCTTCTGACCCTCTTTCCTTATACATTACATGCTCCTCTCACTTGTGCATTTAATTTGCACTCACTCCCTTAGATAAGATGCTGGGTGTGGGATGTGGTGTATGGAGCCTGAGGGACTGGTGACCGTGTGGCTGTTGCACCTTTAAGCTCCAGAACATTCAGAGCTGGCAGAGCATCAAAGACTTGCCAGGCACAGCTGGAGTCTGAACCCAATGCTCCTAGCTGGTGTATAAGAACCCACTCGCTGTGCTAACAAGATCCAATTTCGTTGTTACTTTATTTTTTCTTCTTGTTGTTCTGATCCAATTAAACTCACTGTCATTATTTTAAAAGGCATAGCTGGCTTATTGCGTTTCTGGAGACATAACACAGGAGCCCTTTGACCCAAACAGAAGCATGGAGCACACAGAGAAAATGACAGCAGGAGACAAAATCCTATATTAGACTGGAGTCGGGGAAGAGAGCTTGTCTAAAAGAACATGGGGGGAAGAACCTTTCCTGTAACCCTGCAAATATATACACCTGAACTGCGCTAGTTTTGCTGTTAGAGCCTTTTCTGTTCAGGTTCCATCTTTGGGAACTCTACATTTGTAACTAAAATATTAAAATTATGTCTGTATCCTGCATCTGACGTCCACTCACCCTCTCTCCAGATTGACTCTGGAATCCACTCCTTGGGTTCAGTGGAGTTGTGACGATATCGCAAGATGAGACTGTAGGCAATGTAAAAGAAAAAGATGAGAAAAACAAACAGAAAAATGAATGAGAGGCTGGTACAAAAGATGAAAGTCACACATGCTAAAGGAGGGGAGATGAAAAAGAGATTATATCTTTGAAAGAACAAAGTATAAATATTTCCAGCAAGTGGCACTTAATACAAATTGGTTTGCCCAGTGGCATTACCTCTTGGCTTGTGATTAGAAAAAAGTCTTTGCATTGAAATAAGATGATAAACAACTAGATTTTCCAGCTCACCCAGTCTATAAACCTACCCAACCCTGATACATAGGATTTATGGCTGGCTTGGGAATGAGGGGGAAAGCTCCTCATTAAGATATAGACATTGCTGTCTTCACAAATTTCTCTCAGACAAATAATGAGACTTTGTTCCCTTTTGAAGGGTATATATATATCATTAAAACTATAAAGGGGTGAAGGAACGGGCACTTGAAATTCAGGAGCTGGCATTGCAGGCCAAACTCTTGAAGCAGTGGCAAGCATTCCTGATAGATGATTTCAATAATAGATGTGGATGGCAGGATAGAAAGTGAAAGGAGGTTGTGAGTTAGGATTTGCACTTAGAGATGAAGAATGGTAGCATGCAAAGTCTAAAGAAACAGCAACCACTGCACTTGGGTCAGGAGGTCACATACTCTGATTTCTCTTTAGACTTTGCAGGTGCAGGGAGGAGGAGGAGGAAGTAAGGTACATTCCCTTTCTTCTGATGCTGCATGTGAAATCCCTCTTGCTCTCAATATGCTATCATGGTTCTACTACTCCCAGAGCAACGAGCACCATCTGAGCAGGGACCCCTGGAGGCACGATGCCTGCACAGTGGTGGAGCAGGCATGAAACCTCAAGGTGGTGGTGGGTCAGAGGAGAAGAATGCACTCAGGAGCTGCATCTGCTACTCTGAAATCTGCTCTTTAGTCACAGACAACGATTTCCCCCCGTGCTATGCAGCAACTGCAGTGGGAAGGGGCCGTCCATAGTCTCTGCTCCGCCTCAGCATGCCCATTCTGGGGCTTGGAACACAGCAACAAGTGAATCCTGGCCTCCACAGAGCACTGGCCATCAAACTATGCCTGTCTCCTAAACGTGTTAGCAGGATGAAGGGGCTTGTACACCTGGTGCGGGGCAGCCATAAATTACCCATTATGTCCTTTCTCCCAGCTTCTGGGCCGTGCCCTGTAATGGGTTTGTTTCATTTTGGAATAATTGTTCACGTTTATGAGGTTCATTTCTCTTAGTACAGTTCACTTGGTGACACTCCTGACTATGGGCCAGGAAGTTGTTCACTCCGATTAGAGCTTGCCAATGTTCACTATTAGGGGTTCCAAATACTTGGGGGATCTTTGTCTAAACTGTCTTAATTCAGCCCTGTTCAGAGTCGGTTCAGCAAGCCTCAAATATTTGGAAGCTTCTCTGGGGTTTATCCAAACTTCCTGAATAAGCCAACTTTGGGTGGAAATCTCTTGGTCTTTCTCACAAGATTTCTGGTAGTTTGTTTGTTTTCATTTGGGATGAAAACATACTTGAAACAGTCTTTCTTGTGGCATGCATAGTCAACCTGCAGAACTCATTGCCAGGGGATGTTGTGAAGGCCAAAAGAATAACTCGATTCAAAAAAGAATTAGATAAATTCATGGAGGATAGATTCATCAATGGCTATTAGCCAAGATGGCCACGGATGCAACCCCGTGCTCCTACTGCCAGACGCTGGGGCTGGACTACAGGGGATGGATCACTCAAAAACTGCTCTATTCATTCTCTCTGAAGCATCTGATCATGTCACCTGAACTGGAATCCATCTTTAACCTGGTGCTTTTCCAGTGAGGAGGGTTGGGAACTCAGAGGGAGAAAGGATTCCTGCCTTATGCAAAAGATATATAAGTGGGTGGAACAGAGAAAAGGGGAGTGCCATCATATGTATTCAGTTTTATTACTGTATTAGACTTAGATTTGCGTGTTTTGTTTTATTTTATTTTACTTGGTAATTCACTTTGTTCTGTCTGCTATTACTTGAAACCACTTAAATCCTACTTTCTCTATTTAATAAAATCACTTTTCACTTATTAATTAACCCAAAGTATGTATTAATACCTCGGGGGGGGGGGGCAAACAGCTGTGCATACCTCTCTATCAGTGTTATAGAGAATGAACAATTTCTTTGTGGTTTAGACCCCATTGGGAGTTGGGCATCTGAGTGTTAAAGACAAGAATGTTTTCAGTTAAGTCTACAGCTTTGGGGCATGTGGTTCAGACCCTGGGTCTGTGTTGGAGCAGACTGGTGTGTCTGGCTCAACAAGACAGGGTGCTGGAGTCCTAAGCTGCCAGGGCAGGAAAGCAGGAGCAGAAGTAGTCTTGGCACATCAGTTGGCAGTTCCCAAGGGGGTTTCTGTGATCCAACCTGTCACATTCTCACCCCACTGGATATTGCAGTCCTTGATATACAGGTTTGTTCCTTAAACCTGGGCCAATCTCCTGTGTTGGAGTCTTGTCTTCTTCTCAGTGTCTTGGTTGCTTGCAGCATAGGTGGGGGCAGGAGAAGGGCCCAGTATATGTCCACTCTGTCTGTTTTATACCCTCAGTCCATGTGCTTGGGGAATCATAGAATCATAGAATATCAGGGTTGGAAGGGACCTCAGGAGGTCATCTAGTCCAACCCCCTGCTCAAAGCAGGACCAATCCCCAACTAAATCATCCCAGCCAGGGCCTTGTCAAGCCGGGCCTTAAAAACCTCCAAGGAAGGAGACTCCACCACCTCCCTAGGTAACGCATTCCAGTGCTTCACCACCCTTCTAGTGAAATAGTGTTTCCTAATATCCAACCTAGATCTCCCCCACTGCAACTTGAGACCATTGCTCCTTGTTCTGTCATCTGCCACCACTGAGAACAGCCGAACTCCATCCTCTTTGGAACCTCCCATCAGGTAGTTGACGGCTGCTATCAAATCCCCCCTCATTCTTCTCTTCTGCAATTCCAGTTCCGTCAGCCTCTCCTCATAAGTCATGTGCTCCAGACCCCTAATAATTTTTGTTGCCCTCCGCTGGACTCTTTCCAATTTTTCCACATCCTTCTTGTAGTGTGGGGCCCAAAACTGGACACAGTACTCCAGATGAGGCCTCACCAATGTCAAATAAAGGGGAATGATCACGTTCCTCGATCTACTGGCAATGCCCCTACTTATACAGCCCAAAATGCTGTTAGCCTTCTTGGCAACAAGAGCACACTGTTGACTCATATCCAGCTTCTCGTCCACTGTGACCCCTAGGTCCTTTTCTGCAGAACTGCTACCTAGCCATTCAGTCCCTAGTCTGTAGCAGTGCTTGGGATTCTTCAGTCCTAAGTGCAGGACTCTGCACTTGTCCTTGTTGAACCTCATCAGGTTTTTTTTGTCCCAATCCTCTAATTTGTCTAGGTCCCTCTGTATCCGATCCCTACCCTCTAGTGTATCTACCACGCCTCCTAGTTTAGTGTCATCTGCAAACTTGCTGAGAGTGCAGTCCACACCATCTTCCAGATCATTAATAAAGATATTAAACAAAACCGGTCCCAAGACCGACCCTTGGGGCACTCCGCTTGAAACCAGCTGCCAACTAGACATGGAGCCATTGATCACTACCCGTTGAGCCCGATAATCTAGCCAGCTTTCTATCCACCTTACAGTCCATTCATCCAGCCCATACTTCTTTAACTTGCTGTCAAGAATACTGTGGGAGACCGTATCAAAAGCTTTGCTAAAGTCAAGGAATAACACATCCACTGCTTCCCCCTCATCCACAGAGCCAGTTATCTGGTCATAAAAGGCAATTAGATTAGTCAGGCACGACTTCCCCTTGGTGAATCCATGCTGACTGTTCCTGATCACTTTCCTCTCCTCTAAGTGTTTCATAATTGATTCCTTGAGGACCTGCTCCATGATTTTTCCAGGGACTGAGGTGAGGCTGACTGGCCTGTATTTCCCCGGATCCTCCTTCTTCCCTTTTTTAAAGATAGGCACTACATTAGCTTTTTTCCAGTCATCCGGGACCTCCCCTGATCGCTATGAGTTTTCAAAAATAATGGCCAATGGCTCTGTAACGGGGAGCACAAGTCCAGGCATGTCTGTGGGGCATTGCTGAGTCTCCCCAAGCAAGGTTAAGCAATTCCCCTGGTGTGGCCTCATGCAGGTGAGTCATTGAATTGTAGCTCCCTTGCTGGACAATGGCTGTTGATGGATTGTTTCACACCCCACCTGGGCGTTGGTTACTTTCCTTACTGTTGCCTCTGGGGAGCTAATATCTGGCCGATTCCCCAATTTACAGCATGTTTTAGTGACAACCATACAACACAAATCTCATGACTTCATATGCATTAATGATGCACATATATGGATAGAGAAATGACTTTCAGCAGGTCATAACCTTTACCCTGATACCTTACAAGGCATGGGTTATATGTAAGATCACGATTATATGAAAATAAGGAATATGGGGGTTACAGTACGCTCCCCCAAGGTATACAATGTCACACCTGGGTTTAATTTATGATTCTGCCATAAACTTCCTATGTGTCCCTTGGTAAATCACATGAGGTCAGACCCTTTCCTGGTATAAATCAGTGCAGCACCATTGGACCCAAATGATTATTAAACCTAAAATACAAATATTAGCTTCATTGGAACGATGCCATTTGCACCAGATGGGGATCTGCCTCTTTGTGCCTCAGATCCCCATCTATAAAAAAGGACTAATAAGAATTCCCTAACTGAAAAGAAGGTTAGGAGGAAAAACTTATTAAAGTGTGTCTGGTACACAGATAATATGGTGATAAAAAATACAGAGAAACCTAGAAATGTTATGTGCAGCTGTGATCCAAAAAAGTGACCAAGACTGGGATTCATAAGGAATGGGATTGTCAGTTATGTGGAGAATATAATAACTCCTTTTTATAAATCAGTTGCATGGCCTCATGGAATACCATGTGGAGTACTGACCACTGCGCAAGCTGAGAAGGTGATATTGCAGAACAGAAGGTTTTTCTGTTAGAAAATGCTAATTTGTCAGGACTGAAATGTGCCACAGAAACATGTCAATTTTGACAAAACTTCCAGCAGAAACTTGTTTGGTTTCCTGCCTCCCCAAAGGCCTCCTTGGCTCCTTGATAGCCTGGATTGTGCTGAAGAGCCCACGCTCCTTGGCACCCTGCCTTGAAGGCCTGTCAAGGAGCCTGGGTTGCTGGGGCCAGAAATGTTAATGCCATTCTGTTTTGATTCATCCAAAGAAGAGCTTTCTGAAAAGGAAAATTTTGCATATCAGACTTTTTGGTTCAGTTGGGATGAAGTTTTTTTATGGCAATGTGAAATTTCCTATGGGAAGTAGTGATGGGGTATGCCAACCCCCACAATGAGCCCACAGGGGTTAATGAGCTGCTGTGGGCCCACTCAGCCCCGCCTTGCTACACCTCCATTTGCTGCCAGGTAACAAAGGGCCAGTAAAAAAGGAAGAGGACAGCTTAATTTCTGGCTGACTAGAAGGAGGACAGACCTCTTATCTTTTTCTCCCTGAGGAAAGGACCATCCCAAAACTTCTGCAGAGATTGCTGATTGCCAGAGCCCTCCTGAGGAAGGGAGGCCTGGCCCAGGACTACTGACTTTGGCTTAGGGACTATTTCTTTGCTTTACTATAGAAAGGACTATTGAAGTGTCTGGAACAGGGCTGATGGGCCTACCAAGCATTTTGCAGGGAACCTCTGCTGTGGGGGAAATGGAACTGCCTCAATAAACTATGGATTTTTGCACCCAACTTGATTCTCCACGGTTTTTTGTCTTTGACCCTGAAGAGTGCAGTCATCGAGGTACCTTCCAGTTCCCTCACAGCTCCAGTGATGAGAATGACCAGAGACCTGGAAAAACTCTAATAGGAAGAAAGACTAGAAAGACTGGGATTGTTTACCTTGGAAGGAAGACAAAGGGGGGACATGATAAAAGTCAATAAAATAACAGATGGTCTAGAGAAGGTAGAGCTCAACACATGAAGTAGGTGATGTTCAATGAAATTGTAAGTTGGGAAATTCAGAGCTGATAGAAGGAAATACTTTCTCACACAGAGCGTAATTAGCCTGTAGAATTCATTGCCACTGGATGTCAGTGAGGCCAGGACCTTCACAAGATTCAAAAAGGGATTGGATATTTATATGGCTATCAAGGATATCCAGAATAATAATAGTTAACGTTAACTTACATTTCAGAAAGGATATAGAGCCTTATACTCTAGGGTTTAAAGTAGCCTCTAACTGTTATAAATTAGGAGGAGACCTTCATGGGAGACAGAATATCCCACGTCTGCATAGTGAGAGGTTTCTTGCATCTACCTCTGAAACACCTGGTGCTGACTACTGTCAGAGACAAAGTACTGGAGTAGATGGACCATGAGTCTGATCCATCTTGACAATTCCTATGTTCCCATTAAATAAATAAAAGAAAACTCTAAGTAATTTTATTTAGCCCTGCTTCTTTATCCTGTTGGGTTATTTACTTATATATTATTAACATTCTTATAGTGAAACTGATTTCATTTACTTCCATTGTCCACACTAAGTGACAGACAAAGAGCAAAAGCTTAAGCAGTGACAGGCAAATTGGATTTTCACAAATTCTTTCCCCTTTAATAATTGAAGTTGTTAGTGACATAGGGAAATAAATGTGTGTGTTTATAGCATAGTTTGTAAATTGAAAGTGTTCCTTAAATAATGCTTTCAATTAAGATTTTTAAATAAGTATTTCAATTATAATATATTCATTGAAGTTTTGTCTGCGTGGCTCTCCTTATGGAAAAATTAATTTGAGAAAGGCTTGGAAGCATCTAGAAATGGAGACTTGCTCTCAGCGAATGAAAGATTATTTTGTTAATGCAACGTTTGTAACCGAATCACCTTCTGGGGAGGTTTGGTGGGGGTATCATTTCTGTGGAACCAGAGGAAGTTGGCATTCTCTTGCTTGCTCATGCTGTTTCAATGAAGTTCCCTTTAATTAACCTCTCAATAAAAACTCGTTTGTTGTTGGTGGGTTTTTTTTCTTTTTTTATGTATCTTTCCTCTGCACTTTTTAACACTTTTCTTCCCAAACAGGACCAAATTTTAACCCTTGTGTCTTCACTGGAGTTAACCCAGGGATGAATTTGGCCTTATGGGTTTATAAGAACTGATGGACATGTATCTGCTACATAGAAGTTAAAGATGGGAAAAACCTATGATGTCATGCATTTTGTCATCCTACCAGTACAGGATTGTTCCCTGGAGTTCTTTTTCCAGTGTTGTTTAAATAAATGTTCAAATGAAGTAGCATCTGTCCCTTGAGACACTATTCCACAGTCTAAGACATCTCACTGTCAAAGAGTTTTTCCTGATATTCATTGTACTGTTTCTCTTATTTAATATCATCCCGTTACTCCTAGTTATAGCCCCTTGTTTCACCCTCATTAAATCCTCTTTATTTCTGGTGTGTAAACTTGTCTAGTATTTATAGACTGACTCTAGTTGTTTTCCTGTACACAAGAAGCAAAATGTGCACTTTGCAATCTAGCTTGTTTTCATTTCAGATTATGGAAAACAACAGAGAAATAAAGAATAAACATCAAGTCTCAGTGCGAGAGAGAACAGGGTGGCTGGTGGTGTGACATTCTCCTGCTTAACAAACCCAAATTGACAGCTGACTCACAGGCATCAGGGAGTCTCCCCTACATTTAAAGGAGCAGCACACAGAAAACAGAATGACATCTCTCTCCTTTCATTTTTATAGTGGCATGTCCCACAGTTCTCATCCTCCCTCCCTTAATTATATATATAAGCTTGACAGATTTCAGTTTCTATTTTTTTATCATTTTTGACAGATGATATCCTGTTTATTTTTAAGCATTGTTTATATTTTATCAGTTTAAAACTTTCACAGCTGTGGGAAATTTTGGGAGGTCTGACAATTATTTAATGACAGCAGATGTTGAAATTCAAAAAGTTGAAGCTTTATAACTGTTAAAACTCAAATTGTCAACATGACATGTCAAAATAAACAACGTAAATATCCTTAAACCAAACTCTAATAAGTTCTCAAGCACCGTATTTAATTTTGCCTCTCTGTACATTTTGGTTGTTATTGATGGAAATAGTTTTACCGTTGGTTTGTGGCTATGGTGAAATTGATGTTTACCAATTTGAAAAATCAAATCCTTCCAAGCCTAATTCTAGAGTTCTTTTATTGCTCAAAGCTTCCCCACGCTGAGCACTCTTATCCTGATCTAGCAAAGCACTCAAGTCAGTGGGTTTATCCATGTGCTTAAAATTAAGCACACCCTTAAATGCTTTGTAGGATCCAGGCCAGAATGCCCAGCACCTTGCAGGATCAAATCCTTCATCTTCCTTCTTCAGTCAGTCCCATCTGATTACAGGTTTAATAGTCACTTGGTGGTATGTTCACATGCAACAACTCCTGATAAACTCCACATGTGGACATCTGGGTTTAAAGCTTTCCTCTTATTATCTTATAACCACCTGAATAATGGAGGGGGAAGGTTAGGCAAATTATTTTTTCTATACTAGAGCAGTTAGTTAACCAGTTAGAGGAGCACTTAGAGGAGAGGAAAGTGATCAGGAACAGTCAGCATGGATTCACCATGGGCAAGTCATGCCTGACTAACCTAATTGCCTTCTATGACCAGATAACTGGCTCTGTGGATGAGGGGAAAGCAGTGGACGTGTTATTCCTTGACTTTAGCAAAGCTTTTGATACGGTCTCCCACAGTATTCTTGCCAGCAAGTTAAAGAAGTATGGGCTGGATGAATGGAATATAAGGCGGATAGAAAGCTGGCTAGATCATCGGGCTCAACGGGTAGTGATCAACGGCTCCATGTCTAGTTGGCAGCCGGTTTCAAGCGGAGTGCCCCAAGGGTCAGTCCTGGGGCCGGTTTTGTTCAATATCTTCATTAATTATCTGGAGGATGGCGTGGACTGCACTCTCAGCAAGTTTGCAGATGACACTAAACTGGGAGGAGTGGTAGATATGCTGGAAGGTAGAGATAGGATACAGAGGGACCTAGACAAATTAGAGGATTGGGCCAAAAGAAACCTGATGAGGTTCAACAAGGACAAGTGCAGAGTCCTGCACTTAGTACGGAAGAATCCCATGCACTGTTACAGACTAGGGACCGAATGGCTAGGAAGCAGTTCTGCAGAAAAGGACCTAGGGGTTACAGTGGACGAGAAGCTGGATATGAGTCAACAGTGTGCCTTTGTTGCCAAGAAGGCTAACAGCATTTTGGGCTGTAGGGGGGCATAGCCAGCAGATCAAGGGGACGTGATCATTCCCCTCTATTCGACATTGGTGAGACCTCATCTGGAGTACTGTGTCCAGTTTTGGGCCCCACACTACAAGAAGGATGTGGAAAAATTGGAAAGAGTCCAGCGGAGGGCAACAAATATGATTAGGGGGATGGAGCACATGACTTATGAGGAGAGACTGTGGGAACTGGGATTGTTTAGTCTCCAGAAGAGAAGAATGAGGGGGGATTTGATAGCTGCTTTCAACTACTTGAAAGGGGGTTCCAAAGAGGATGGATCTAGACTGTTCTCAGTGATACCTGATGACAGAACAAGGAGTAATGGTCTCAAGTTGCAGTGGGGGAGGTTTAGGTTGGATATTAGGAAAAACTTTTTCACTAGGAGGGTGGTGAAGCACTGGAATGGGTTACCTAGGGAGGTGGTGGAATCTCTTCCTTAGAGGTTTTTAAGGTCAGGCTTGACAAAGCCCTGGCTGGGATGATTTAGTTGGGAATTGGTCCTGCTTTGAGCAGGGGGTTGGACTAGATGACCTCCTGAGGTCCCTTCCAACCCTGATATTCTATGATTCTATTGTCTTATACTGTTCTTAGCCATATGGAGAAAATAAATTGGGTTTCCTGTTACTACTTGAGTCATTTTTTTGTTTTTTTGGCTCAGGTTTTTTGTTTTGTTTTGGGGTGGGTTTTTTTGGTGAATATGTTCTAAATCTTAATGCATGAGCATGTGTGATTCCAGATACCAAGGACTGAATGTTTTAGCATTGCTGCAGTATTCTTGAAGGGCATTCATTTACCACCCCCCTCTGACTTCAACCTACTTAAAGACATGGTATCGGGGCATGAGTTTAAAAGCAATATTCCCCTGTTTCCTGCTGGAGGTCAAAAGGGACATTAGGCCATTAGCTGGTAATTATTTTTTCATGATTAAAATAAAAAAGATTGCAGGTTGTGTTATAATAACAAAGCATGTATTTTTTCTAATGTTTGTTTTTGACCCTATGTCTATCATATTTTGCTGCAGATGACTGAAGACTTGGACTAGCTATCTGTCTCACTATTCTCCTAAGCTGTAGGGAACAGGCACTCTTAGATGAGGAAGAAAGTTACTTTTCTAAACATATTTTCCCTTAAAAAAAAGTGGTGAAGTGAACATGTATTTTGAGGAACTCACCAGATCTCTATATGACCAAGACGGTATCGATTTTAGAGGGGGAAGTGTTACATCTGTCTGTTTTCTGGCTTCAAAGTACCATATTAATCTTGACTTCAGGAGGATATTCTGACAGAGCCGCTATCCTAGATAAACCATTTAGTCTCCATTCAGTCTAGTAAAGAGTACTGCGTGTCTCACTGCAAGCTGATGTGACTTCAGCTGATAAATCAGTCGGGCTGAGGATCTTTTTTTCTCTCTGCCCTCCCTTCACTACATTAATATTGATTATTTGGAAGTAACTCTGTCCCAAGGAGTGGAAGTAGATACGCCTCATTGCCTTGAACAATTCTTTTGCCTCTATTGGGATGGTACAAGGTAAATTAATAGTGTGCTTGCAGACACTAGATAATGGTAATGTACTTGCTATTGATAGAGAGAGATAACATGAGTAACTTCAACTTTACTTAAAACAAAACATTAATTTTCCAAGGCCACTAAGATATATGCAGCCTCTTGGCATAACCTATACAGTTTTAGCTTTTAAACGTGCAGCACTTGTATTTTAGAAAGCAAGGTAGAGGTTGGTTGGTTTGTTGGTTGGTTTGTTTGTTTGTTGTTTTGTTTTGTGCCAGATCTATGTGAAAAAAGTGGAATTTAATTCACTGCTTGCTGTTCCGGGCTTTCTTGTGCCTTTAATCTGAGTCTTTTTTGGAGTTTGCAAGCAAGGAAATGATGCACAGTAAAATTGTTCCCAGTGGTCCTTTGGTTGTGGTAAAAGTTAATAAGGAACTTTGTAAATACTAAATCTTAAGAGTCTGTTTAAAAAATATAAAATGAAAGATCAATGCAGAGAAAATGCACAGGCTCAACTGAATTCATTTGGAGGATTGTGAATGATGGATAATATAATTTCACAAATAATGGAAATTCAAATGCCATGCTTATTTGGGAAAATATCCATCAATCTCCCAAGGATTTTGTGAGGCTTATTAAATTGATGCTTGTAGAGTACTTTCACCCAAAGGTGCTACTGCATGGAAGTGCTAAGTACCATGATCATTATATCTGAGACAAGGTGGGTGAGATAATATTGGACCAATTTCTGTTGGTGAAAGAGACAAGATGTTGAGCTCCATTGTGATGTTCTGGGGATCACCCAGGCCAGTCAGGGATTCTCTCACTGCCTGCCTTATAACTTTGGTTGCCTTAATGCTAGGTAGCTATGGCTCAGAAGCTCAACACCAGTAGCCAGCCTACAAGCATAAAGGTCTCAACCTGGCTCCCACCAGGTTTGTAGGGTGACCTCAACAGCCTTTCTAGTTTGGAATCTCCCCAAATCCATCTGCCCTGAGTTCCTAACTGCCACACACTCAGACCTCTCCCCTCTGGTTCGTCACCCAAGATGGAGTGAATCCTTCCCCCAGTGATCAGTTCACTTTGCACACACACCCCAGGCCACACAGTTTGCACAGTAGAGACCTGGTTGGAGTAAAAATAAACAGAAGGTTTATTTAATAGAAAAGTCACAGACTCAAAGTTGAAATAGCAAGGGAAGCAAATACATACAAGTTACACAGAAAATAAACATAAAGACGCAACATCCGGTTTTACACTTCTATAGTAGATAAAACTCCTCTTTCTAATCCAAGCTACCTTTTGCCTTTGAACTGACTCCCATGTGCCCCATCTTGTAGAAGGTGCCCAGCATTTCATGGACACCACCCACTTAGATTCTGGCCCTCGGTTTCTAGATAAAAGCCCTCACACACAATCCTCCTTTTAAAAGGCTTTTTTACCTTTTTGTTTTGTTTTCTCCTGGCAGGATGACTCATGGTTAATCAGGGTGGGGGAACTCCATCTTTTCTTAGGGCTTATCTCCACTACTGGTGGGATAGACGCTGCGGTGATCAATCCACTGGGGGTCGATTTACCGGGTCCAGTGAAGACCCGCTAAATCGACCGCCGATCGCTCACCCAAGTCGACCCAGTACTCCACCGGAACGAGAAGAATAAGGGGAGTCTTAAGCTTTCCCATCGACCCAGCGTAGTGTGGACCCCGCGGTAAGTAGATCTAAGCTACGTCGACTTGAGTTATGCTACTAACGTAACTCAAATTGCATAGCTTAGATCGACTTTTTCCTGTAGTGTAGATCTGCCCGTTTTTTAAGTCTGGCATTTTCTTTCCAGTTTCAATGTCTTTCCATTAATTTTAATGGTCTACCAGGTGGCTTGGGAGAAGCCCCGCCCTGTTTTGAGGGGTATACAGGTTTTGAGCACAGTTTTCTTATACATAAATGCATAGGATTCATACCCACAGTCTGCATACATATCTAATAATGACCATCCAGTTCAGAACATTACAAGCTTTCATAAAGATCTCACTAGACACACTTTTATAGGATACAATAACATTGTAATAATTCATTAATTCAATTGTTTATTCTTTGGGGTTCAGACCCTCTGTTCTCCCCCTGGGGTGTCCGGATCCTGATTGTCACTCCACCCCTTGTGAGTCCGATGCTGAAGAAGAGCTCTGTGGCACTGGAAAGCTTGTCTCTTTCACCAACAAAAGTTGGTACCTCATACAGGATTACCATATATCCGGGGTTTTCAGGACATTGCTTCTTTTTTGATCCTCTGCCCTCTGTCTGCGTGGATTTTTCAGATAAGAGGCAATATCTGGGTTTTTTGCAGGGCAGATGTTGTAGCTCAGAAAGAGCCCCAACTGGTCCTCTTCCCAATTAGTCCCTCCCCTGCATCCGTATCTGATTTGTTCCTCGCAGCTGTCAGATCCCTCCCACCCAGACCCTGGTTCCCAGCCCTGGGGAGGGAGAGAGCTCCGCAGGGAGGCACTGACTGATGGCTGATGCTGCATCTGGGTCTGCACCAGCTGCCCTGCCACTGTGACAGGGAGTGACACTGCCCCCCCACCTCAAGAGTGAGGCCCCAACTACCCTCTCCTGCACACCCAGGTACTCCTCCCTGTACACACACACCTCTCCAGCACCTCCAACTGTACCCACTCCAGCTTCCTCTCCCCCCACCCCACCTCTGGCAGTGTTCTCTTTTTGGGAACCTGAAACATGGTAACCCTAACCTCATCCACCTTGTCTCCCTCATATCCTGGGACCACACAGCTACAACAACACTGCAGGCAACAATATTATATTTGTCAGAGCCCAACAAGCAAGAAATCAGGACATTTGCGCAATCAGCTCTGTTGGAGTGACTAAAGAAAATGGCATATTTTAGTTGTGGCAGATCAGCGCAGAATATCTTCCAGACTAGTGAAATCCTTAAGTGACTTGTCTGTGTGTGTCACTGTACATTGCCACTGCTGAAAAGATCCTTCCCACTTTTTACTGCTCTACTAAATAATTAAATGTGGAAGCAAAAACCTAGAGAATTTGCACCTGCGCAGCATGCGACAAGACAATGACTCAAGTGAACAAAACACTTCCTGCACTAGGAGTTTCAGAATGTTAATTTAAACTGATTTTACTGAAATCATTTGTATTATCCTGGCACCTAGAAGACCCAATCAGGGCCCAGGACCCCATTGTGCTAGGTGCTGTACAAATACAGAACCAGGAGATGGCCCCTGCAAGGAAGAATTTATAATCTAAGTTGTTTGTAAAATAAGTTATACACAAGGGTTCTGTTCTCCCTATGCCTAGGAAAGGTGGGGTATCCACAACGGAGCCAGTTACAGCTTCCTGATCCTAGGGGCATCCTGCCCCTAAGGGTATAGTTTAGAGTAGCCCAAAGTCTCCTGTAATCTTGACCTCCGTGCACTGACTCCCAAGGAGCCACCTGCCAGCCAGGGTTTGTCAGAGCAAGCTGCATTCCAACCACATCCCCTCTCACCTCCACTCTACGCTATGCCAAATGGTGGGATGGGAATGGTGCCAGGCTGCCTATGCCTAGTTCTGCCATGCAGGCATTCCCCCTATATTAGGGAAATCAACAGCACCACAAAAGGGTCATTGCAGGCCTCGGAAGTGAACCCAAGTTATCCGTTGTAGGAACTGTTGAAAAGAAAGTTCCAGTAACCTAAGAGGTGAATGGAAATGTTTTGTTCCTTTGGGTAGCAACTTGCAAAGGTTGATGATGCCCGTAATTAGCAGCCTGCAGGTGCAGTTTCCTAATCTACATGCAAAATTGCAGCAACAGCACCTGCAAATGAGGACCTAAATGTTCAGTGTTGGACTCGGATGCCTCAATTTATGGGAACACAATTTGAGAGACCTTAAAGGGGCCTGATTTTCAGAAGGTTAATACTGAGCAATTTCTAAAAATCAGGCACATTTAAGATGCCAAAAACTCAAGCATACAAAATCACTTTTGAAAATGTAAGTGTCACACTGGCAGACCAGGTGCCAGCTCATGGCCAAGCCCCAAGCTTCATTGGATGCTTACCAATGCATGACGGAAAGCCTGGCCAATTCACTTGTGTATTAGTATAGATCAAAGTCATTGTTAAATGTCTAAGAGTGTATTTGGTGTTTAAACTTCATGAAAACGAGTGGGCTGTTAAATGCATTGTTTTCACTTATCTGTATCCCGTTATAATGTAGTAGCAACATTTACATTGTGTTACCCCTGTAACTAAATAACCCATCAAATGAGAAAGAAGCCTTGTGGAAAGCAAATTCAGAACTTCAACAGAAAAGTGCTAATTTCAAAGCAAGTGGTCATTGTGTGTCATGATCAGAGGTCAAAGACTAGATGCATGCCTCACTCTCCATCATCAAAGGAAGAACCCACGTGATAGTGAAGAAATTCTCCAATCTCCATTTTGTGTGCTTAACCTCTACTCTGAATAAGCAGGAGTCACTCCAACCTAAGATGGAAGCTGTAGATCCTCAGCCTGGGCAGTACAGAAGTAGGGGAAAGAGCACAAAAGTAGGCCAATTAAAATTGGCAAAAAGCCAAGAAGGGTAAAGTCAAATGAGGTAATCATAACTCTGAGGCAAACAACAGGAGTGAGCACGTGCAAAATAATTTTGACATGTGTCCAAGAATGACAGTATAAAAAGCACTGGACTCACAGACAGTCAGGAGAGGAGCGGACAAGAGCTGCAAAAGGAATGAGAAGAGACAGAGAAAGCAGCAGCAGCAGCAAACATCAGAGAACGCAGCAGATGCAACAGATAATGTAAACCTGCTAGTTTTAATTATAGTTTAGCATAGTATAATGTAGTATTAGTGTTAGTCTGGGTATGGGTGAGATGTATATGTGTGTCGATTATTTTTTACGTATGGAAAACTTAAAGTATAACTTAAGGACGGCTGTCAGTGATCTACTGCAGACTGGCCATCTGCAATCGAGCACATTACATAAAGTCTGTATGCTGCTGTAGTTTAAATGCTCTTTAACGTGTAGTAAAGGATTTTTGTCTGGTTTCTATTTTTAGATTACAATGTAGCAGGTATTATTAATTACATCAATAAAAATGCTTTGTTTTGGAAAGCATACTGCCTGTGACAATTACTTTATCAGAAGGTTATATCTGGGTCCTTCAAGTATTTCTTTAACTACCCTGGAGATCCATACCCCAAGAAGAACAGATTAAGGGGGTGATAGGCAGGTTATTCTAGGAGGGCCCCAAAGCCTAAAATTCAGAGTAACACATGTGGATAGGGACCCTATTATCTTGTTTTCTGTGAGAAGAAACCATAAGATCCTGCATCTCTGGACTGTTTGGATTCTAACAGGGTGGAATAACTGAACAAAAAGACAGAGATCCCCAGAGTTATTCTGTGTAGCCCTGAGAGCCTTTTGGTAAACTGGCAGATTATTACATCTCTGCTGCTATTTGAGGTTACAAACTGTGAGACATCTATACAGATAAATTACCTGCTTTAACCTCTCAATAACTCTTATCCCCTTTTCCTAGTTGAACCTTTAGATAGTTTATTACAGAATTGGCTACAGGCATTGTCTTTGGTGTAAGAACTAAGGTATCAATTGATCTGGGATAAGTGACTGGTCTCTTGGGACTGGAAGCAACCTGAATGTGATGTGATTTTTGGTGTAAGTGACCATTGTCACTAAGTCCAGTTTGTCTGGGTGACACGATAGACTGGAGAGTCTAAGGAGACTGTCTGTGACTCCATGATAAGAATATTGTAATACTTTGTGAGTTCACATTTTTTATTGGCTTCGTGAACTCTAATTATAGAGTGAATGGCTAGCCAACTACAAAAGCAGTTTCTCCTCCCTTGGTGTTCACACCTCAACTGCTTGAAGAGGGCCTCACCCTCCCTGATTGAACTAACCTCGTTATCTCTAGACTGATTCTTGCCTGCATATTTATACTGGCCTCTGGAAATTTCCACTACATTCATCTGACGAAGTGGGTATTCACCCACGAAAGTTTATGCTCCAATATGTCTGTTAGTCTATAAGGTGCCACAGGACTCTTTGTCTCTAATTATAGAGCACACCACCAGTTTGGGTTGTCTGCCCTGCTTTTGACAGTCTGCCATGAAGTTGGCACTCACAGTCATGAGTCACTCCAGACAGCAGGACAGTAGGCAATGGGGCACAATTGCATTTTTTATGCCTAATTTATTTTAAAATCGGACTCACTTTTTGTTCTCAAAAGACAGGGGAAGAGAAAGAGAACCCCTGAATTTGGTTGGGCGGGAAGAGATGGGGAAAGCAGAAGACAATGAAACTCCAGTTACAGGAGTCAGGGCTAATTGTGGTTTCCCTCACATTGGTATAAGTCTATGGAATAACTCTGATGTAAATGAGATGAGAATCAGGCCTTGACTCTTTTTTTTTTTTTTTCCATGATGGCTGAAGATTTGCTTTCTCTTTAGCTGCATGTGACCAGCGCAGGTGAAAATCAGCAGGCCAAGTAACCTGCGTGCGACCCTTAAAGGCATGTTGAGAGGCATTGCAATTGTAATCAGCACAGTTCATTTGTGTGTGGGCATCAAAGAGATGCTAAAAGGGGTTAATAGGCTAGGCCCAGTCATTTGTGTGGATAAGAAATCAAGGAAGAAGCTGTGTGTATGTTTACGTCTGTCCTTATCTTGTAACGTTAATTAACCTTGAGATCAAAGATGTATATATACTGCATGAATCTAATGAATATTGCCCATATTTTCTTCAGTTTATCTATCCCTGTTATAATGAATGACTGGCAATTGCCTGATGTCAATCAGTGTAGCTGGGTTACCTGTGTCTGCATAGGAAATAGAATGTTAACTTCACAGGGTAGGTCCTTGTGAGCTCCACAGTGAGGAATCTTTGGACACATGCAGGGCTCTAAACACTTGGCTGCCTGCTTCAGCTATAAATGAAAAACCTCAGGCAGGATCCTGCCATCTCTGACCTGCTGAACTTTAAGAGTGAAAGTCTGGATGGAGATCCCCAAGTAATTACTTGGGATACCCTGAAAGACTCATGGAAAGTCTAACAGACTCTACATCTAAATTGTCATTTGGACTCTGCTCTTTTTGGATAATCCAGAGTGGCTTATTGCAAGTGAGCAGAACTACCATCACTGCTATTATCCTGACCTACAAACTCTGACATCCATTGTAATCTACAAGATTTCTTTAACCATTTAATAACGCTCTTTTCTTTTCTTTTAATAAACCTTCAGTTTTTATTTACTAAAGGGTTGCTACCAGCATGGTTTTGGGGTAAGACCTGAAGTATATTTTGATCAGGGGGTGGCGGTGTGGGGGGGGGGCGTGTCTGGTTCTTTGGAACTGAAAGAACCTAATATATCTGGGGTTTGGGTTTAATAATAATTTATCACAGAAGTCTGGTTTGTCTGGATGGTGCATGAGGGGCTACTGTGCCGAAAGGGGACTGTTTGTGGCTTCCTAATAACTAATGTAGTATGTTGGAAGCACATGTTTGTTACTGGTTTGGTGAAATCTGATGATAGAGTATACCACCAGTCTCGGGTACATGCCCTGTATTCTGGCAGTCTGACCTGAGCCTGACATTCTTAGCTGTGTCCCATACCAGGCAACATGACACTGTAAATTTAGAGAGCTCTTCTGCAGAAACCCAAGGAACTTTTGCTTGAACTCTATGTTTGGCTGAAGTACAGGGATATAATCCTTGGATTAGCAGAATTTACTAAACTAGACAAAGAAAATCCTTCTGGCCTTGCAGAGTCAAAAGCAGCTCACTTTATGAGGCACTGTCTGCTCTCTCTAGTTCCTTCTCTTTTTTCCTCCCCTTCCCAGTAGGTGAGCACACTTAACAATCTTCAAAGCATCTGAGCTCCTTCTTTTTTGAGGTAATACTTCCCCTTTTGCAAGGTGGGGAAAAGACTGGGATAAGTTCCGACAAAGCCAACATGGACCTTCTTAAAATCTCCAGGCATCAGTGCTCCTACCCTCTTGAACCTCTCCTTATCTTCTAACAGTTTGATTTTTTTAAAGCTCGAGATTTTGAAACCTTTTTTCTTTCTCTGCCTGGAGACATTTGTCTTCCAAGCATGTTTAAATTCCGTCACACTGCAGGATAAAGGAGCTGACGCATGTTTGTAATTTTAACTATCAATTTATTGTCACATTCTTTGCACAATCCCAGTGCATGTCAGAAAGACAAACTTGAATAGTGTAGCTAATCTGATATCTTTACATGGTAGGTGAGAAGATGGTGTTTTGTAGTTTGTAGTTACAGGAGTGAACTGGGAGCCAGGACTCCTGGGTTTTATTCCCAGCTGTACCACTGATTTTCCTGTATGACCTTGGCAAGTCCATTTAGGGTTTTCAAAAATGCTGAGCAACTGCAGCTCCCGTTGGACATAATCCTCACTCTACTGAAGTCAATAGGAGCTTTGCCATCGACTTTGATGGAGCCAGGAGATCAGGGTGCTCAGAAAACCAGGTGTGTTGTGAGGGTAAACTAATGAAGATGGTTGGTAAAACTCAGAGTAAGTGCAATATGTTTTGTCCCATATTCACTGAGTTCAAAGAACGATTTGGTTATAAATACTTTCTTGCAGATTAATTAACTTGATCCAATCTGTCAAGAATGTGTTATTGCAATGCCAAGCGCTCTAGAAGGTATTTTCTGTAGCCACTGATCTGCTCATTGGGAGGAAATTGTCCCACTCTATCTATGACACACCTGACCCAGCTCTCTTTGGCAGGAAGTGCCTGTTAATACAAGGCAGCTCCATGATATGCAAGACAGGTGATTTAAAACCACATGAAGTGGCAGGAAAGTTCAACTATTGTTTATGGATATTCTACGTGGAAATAGATTCAGACTCTGTTCTGAGGTCCAGAATTCAAGCAGTTAAAGTGAACAGAGTATTTTTGGGGCAATAGAAGGGACTAGATCATTGGAATTTGGTTGCAAAATCTCTATTTCAACTTTTCTCTGTATCAAGACAAAATAGTGTGGGCCTGATTTTCCTTTTGCTTATATCAATGTAAATCAGGAACAAAGTCAATGGAGTTACACCAATGTAAAGCTGATGTAAAAAGAGCCAAATTAGTCCCTATACATGTAAAGTAATGTTTTGCATCTAACACCGAATTACGGCTCTGATCCAGCAAAATATTTGCATATCTTTTTAGCTTTAAGTATGTGAGTAGATTCACTGATGTGAATCTAAGTACATTGGACTTAGAAGTAGCATGACTGCTCATGCTACATGGTAAGAACATGACATAAGTAATGCTTTGCTGGATCAAGGCTGTGATATAGATGTGGTACACGAAATAAAAAAGGAGTTATTAGTAAGTCATATATTTTCAGTGAATGATGCATGCTTCTACAGCTTGTACAGAGGCTGGGGAATGGTACAAACCAATACACAGGTGGATACCTGGACAGCAATTTAGCTAGAAATTTTAATAAACTGGCTGAAATTCATGTTTAGTCCTGTACATTGCAGGATAGGAACCTTCAAAGAGCAAGGAGCAAATCCCCAACAGGCATAAAACAGATTCACACTAGCTAAGGACCTGACCCTAAAAGTTTGCTTGATTCTTAATCTAACAAAACCAAACAAAAGTTTCTAACAGCAGAAAAAAATGAGATCACCAACCTCATCCACTCTTGAGCACTAATTGTTTTACCATGCCAGGCTGTAAATAGAGCTGGTCAAAATGTCTCGCAGCCCGCCAGTGGATCACCCTAATGGGCCTCGTGCCAAAGATTGCCGACCCCTGATCTAGACTGAAAGCATCTTGGCTAGTGGGCGTTACCCAGGTGTAACTACATTTGAACTACAGATACATAGTCAATATTTATAACTTCAGATAAAAAATGAGACATGCATGCAACTCACATAATCATATTCAGCAAATCATAATTTTTTCAGCGACACTTCAAATGATGTATCTTGCATAAAATACATTATATCATAATCATATCATAAATAACATCACTGCAAAGAATATGGGGTACAGTGTCATAATCATAATTAACGTTAACCAATACTGGAAGGAATATTAAACCTCATGCGTCAGGGTTTAATCCAGTCTCCAACTGTTAGCGATCAGGCAGATTATCCCACAACCGCCGAATAGAAAGGTTTTCACATTGTCCTCTGAAGTATCTGTGGCCACTGTTGGAGACAGAATGCTGGACCAGATAGACCCAGGACCTGAGCCTGTCTGGCAATTCCTATGTTTAGTTTTTCTGGTAGTTTTTCCCAAATAAGACTTACCATTTTCCAACCAGCTCTAGTTACAAACATACGTTGTGTACAAATCTCACAGGCTGTGATGGGAGCTGTGCCCCTGTATCTGACAGCAGAATTTGTTGTATAAACGTTTTCCTTCTTTTGATTCCTTATTCTTGTTTTATTCTTGAAAGCTTTGTCAGTAGTTTCATGGCCTTCTCTGAGCCATTCAGCCAATACCTTGTTTTATTTGCAGAAAAGCTTCCACTCCTCTTTCTCTGTCTCTCCATGTCTGTTCCTCTCCTGCAGTTTTCCCCTGCCTATCCACACTGTTACCCTTTCCCTCACCTTCATCATCCTTTAGCCAAGCTCTTTTAATCTTTCCTTCAAAGTCAGTCCCTCTAAACCTCTGATCATTTTTGCTCCTATTCTGTGAACAATCTCCAAAAATTACTGGTAATGCAGTGCCCAGAACTGAATGCAGTTTCCCAGGTGTGGATGCACAGGGACACAGGAGAGATGTTACTTCCTGCTTTGTGACATGTTGGCTTTGTGTGTGCAGCTCAAATTACCCTTTCTCTTTTTTTGCAGCTATATATCTCATTTAAGTTTCTGTCTGCTATCACCTCTAGGTCTCTGTCATCATTATTCCTTCTTAGGTTTCTCCCTCCCTTTGAACTGGGTGGTTTTTGCTTAGATGCACCCATATTAGAGCTTGCATTTTGTTTTCAATGTTGAATCTTGCTTTCCTTTTTTTCTGCCCATGTTTCTAGTCTCTCCAGTACCCTTTATATTATTTTTCCATCCCAGCTGGTGTTTGCAGCTCCTCTCAATTTAGTATGGTCTACAAACTTCATTAAGATGCTGCTTCCAAATAATTAATAACAGTATTAAATAAAATGGGACCCAACACTAATCACTCCATCACGGCAGCAGACACTTTTCCTTAACTTGGTACATCAGCATTTATCATTTCTCACCACCTTTTAGACAGTGATTCATTATAAAGAATGATCAGAGAGAGATGAGTCTAATTATAGTTTCAGAGGTCCCTATCCTGTTGATTCTTTAGGAGAGCATTCTGCTATTCTCTTGAAATGTGTCATTCACACACTGAAGGTTAATCCCTTTGAGAGGCTACAGTTGGCAACATAGATAAGAGACTGCGGCAGTAAACATCCATTCTTTTAGCACTGGCAGGGAAGATGATGTACAAGCAAAATGAAATTCACTATTCAGAATCAAAATGGGGGTTGTGTCGGTCCTGATTTGCTGCTAAATGCCTCTAGGCTCAGAAAGGAGCTAGACATTGGCACCCAGAGGTTGGCAAGAAATCTTGAGGCAGGCACAAATTTGAAATGAGGGTGCCCTTACTGTTCTGGCAGGCCGCTGGAGTTGGTTTGAATACTTGCAGTAGGTGACGTTGACTGGCCAGTGCTGGGGTACTGTCGGTGGCAAGAGTAGAAAATGCTGATTGTAGGCCCCACCCAGCTGAAAAGACATTGCACTGTTGCTGGTATATGGAAACTTCATACCCATGGAGGCTTCTCCCAGTTTGGGGAGCTCGGGTATGTCTACACTGCAATTAGACATCCGTGGCTGGCTCGTTCCAGCTGACTCAGGCTCACGGGGCTCGGGCTAAGGGGCCGTTTAACTGGGATGTAGACATTTAAGCGGGGGCTGCAGCCTGAGCTCTGGTACGTTCCCCGCAGGATCCTAGAGTCCAGGCTCCAGCCTAAGCCCAAAAGTCTACACTGCAATTAAACAGCACCTTAGCCCGAGCCCTGCCATCCCTAGTCAGCCGGCATGGGCCAACTGTGGGTTTTTAATTGCAGTGTAACAGACCCCTAGTTATCCCACATCCAGTGGCTACAGGATAGCAGTTTATTGGGTCAGCCTATGGCAACAAAAACTCCCAAAAGCTGCATGGTTTCAGAAAAGGGTGCGAGATAGTCCAGACACCATTCAGAACCTAAAGAGCACAACCAGCTCACAACTCATTTATTTGGCTTCTCCTCCCTTTGTCCCACAGAAAACTCTCCGCTGCAGAAGCCTTTATCTCTTGTTTTGGGGCATTCACAGCAGCCCCCCATATTTCCCTTGGTTATGTTGGTTTGTTGGTGACTCAACATCTGCAACTGTCAGGACAGGGTGAGATTCAGAATGGCCATAGATATGTTGAGCAGGAGCCAGGGCTGTGAAAAACGAGAGGGATGGGAATCTAGGTGGAAAAATTAGCCCAGATGTGGGGGGAAATTTGGGGTGGTTCATTTTTTTGAACTCTGCTCCGACGTAAAGTATATTTGAACTTTTATTTTGTACCAGACACACTAGGTTCAGGCTTAATCTTAACGAATGTAATTTAAACTGTTCTAAAATCAAAGGGGAGGTGATGAGAACATCTAAGTTGCTGAAATGCCTAGTAAGAAACAATGCAAAGTTATAGCTCTGCATAGACACACAGAGGGAAGGGGAAATAGGTAGCGTCATTAGAGATTAGGTAGCGGGGTGTGGCTAGTGGGTGGAATCAATTGTCATTGGATACCAAAAAGAAAAGAATGGGTGGAATTGTGAATTGCTAAGGGGCTAGGTTAGTTAGAATGAAGATATTCTGGAAAGTAGTCTGGTCAACTGATAACACATTTCTATGTAGAACTACATAAAACTGGTTGCTCATCTTCTGTATTCACAGTGTTCACTTCACTACTCAATTATTTCTCATTCTAACTGAAGCAAATGTGAAAGCTGCTGCTCAATGCTGGAAATAGGTTGTTAGTGCTTAGTGATTACCATATAACAGTGTCTGACTTTATCTAACTCAGAGTTGAAGGGAACTCTAGAAACCAAGTGACTGGATAGACTAAAATAATGAAAACAGATAATTCTTTTAAAGTTAAATGTAAACATTGTCAAGAATTGTTAAAAAGCCAGATAGAAGGGATTTGTGCTCATCTCATGTAGTGCAGAAAAACAGTTTGTTTGAATTCTTCAAGATCAAATGTGCAGAGCCTGCAAGTGGGACTTTCTATCCTATCATTGTCAACAAATAAAGCTGGGAGGATAATTTAAGTCCCTGTTCCAAGCCTCGCACCAGCTCTTCATTATAGCTTTATTCAGGAGTCTTTGTTTGCCTTCACCATGCAAAATGTCTACTAGATGCTGCAAATAAAGAATTAGAGGGGTAGGGAGGAAGAACTACAAGTATCATGGCTGATATAAGCTTGTTGGTCAACCATGAGAAATGTTCTGCTATGAAGCATCCATGCAGTGAAAATTGTATTCCTACTTAATTCTATTGATTCCACATCTGAAAAGAGAACTCTTGAACTTTATGTGAAAGTTGCTGAATATGCAATCCAAGAATGTAGATAAAAGAACCACAAGAAGGTCTCTGCTGTTTCCTCGTACAGTGAAAATGATGAGTGAACTTCAGGTGTAATGTCTGGATGTTGGCTGTCTAAGCCTGGTTGAGAAAGAAGTAACAGCTTATACAGTGCTAGAGTGCATTTTGGAAGCTCAAAAATGCTTCTGCAGCAACCATCAGCCTAGTGGTAGGACTGATGTCCCACATGGAACTCAATGGACCTCTCAGGAAGAAGGTGGCTCTACTCGCATCCAACTACCACAGCTATGTTGAAACTTGCATGGAGCAAGGGAAGGATTTTGATCAAGCCATAGTACATATTTTACATATGGTATGTGAAGAAGAAAGACTGACCAAGAATTTTGTAAAAGTTGACTCTCATCCCCATATTTAGGAGCCTGAATGCAAGTGATCAGATGCTGCTAAGTGCTTGGCACTTCTGAAATTCTTGGCTACCTCTCTTTTAAAACCAGCTGAAGGATTTTTCAGGGGGACTTCACAGATTTCAGGCTGTCTGATGACACCACAGTCACAGTAGAAATTTTGCTTCGTCTAACTAACAACAAGGAACTGGAACCATACAAGGACAAAATGTAAAAACAGAGAGGCTATAGATCTTTTCTATGACAGTAGAATGTCAGAGTTACGAACCCCAGAGTTACAAACTGACCAGTCAACCACACACTTTATCTGGAAATGGAAGTAAGCAATCAGGCAGCAGCAGAGGGGGGGGGAAAGGAAAAACAAATACACTACAGTACTATGTTAAATGTAAACTACTAAAAAAAATAAAGGAAAAGTTTTAAAAAAAGATTTGACAAAGAAACTGTTTCTGTGCTTGTTTCATTTAAATTAAGATGGTTTAAAAGCAACATTTTTCTTCTGAATAGTAAAGTTTCAAAGCTGTATTAAGTCAATGTTCAGTTGCAAACTTTTGAAAGAACCACCATAATGTTTTGTTCAGAGTTACAAACATTTCAGAGTTACGAACAACCTCCATTCCCGAGGTGTTTGTAACTCTGAGGTTCTACTGTACTTGGCCAACATGATTCTAAAAACAGAGGTGATAGGCTGAACCCAGAACAGAGAAGAGGCTTTCATGTGGCTCATGAAACATGATCCTGGGGTTTCTTTCCGTTCTGATATTTAAACTGAACATTCAGATTCCTATCACCAAAGTTATATAAAGGAGCTCATGTCACAGTTTGCTTTGTCAAAATGCTCTTTGTTGTTTTGATTTATTTGTCAGGAGGGGAGTTATGTTTGTTTTTTGAAATGGAAGTTAAAATTCTGGAAGTCAGGACAGGTGCATTCAGAGCCTTGTTACTTTTGTAAAAGATCTGCACTCCTATCCAGAGAGCTCAGCAGCATTGTAGCCTGTGGATTGCTCATTCTCGTTAGCTTAGTCAAAACGCTGTGACAGGCTGAGTGTTGAAAAAGCAAAAAAGCTGATAAAAATGTGTCAGTATCTCAGGACAGATACCAAAAAGTGATAGGCCTAACTAAATGGTAGGCTGGGTCCTCAGTTACTGTGATTTCCTGTTTCCCTTACAGAATTGCAAACATCATTTCGGGCAACGTGGCGTTTTCCAGTGTTTGAGGGATAAATATGTTCATGGAGTGAATTGCACAGGATAGGTCTTGTATTTCATTTCACAAACCATCACAAGTAACCCCCCCTGCCTTCAGAAAAAGCATCAGAGGTGGGGATGGGAGGGGGAGGTCAGTGTTTTGAGGTTGGGAAAATCACAACAACCCTGGCAGGATCAAGTTCTGACCGTAAATGGAATAGTGGGAGTCTTGATTGTCTATTGCAGTTCTACAGAATTGCCAGACTGCATCAAAACCAGTGATCTGTCTAATGTACTATCCTATCTGCACCAGTGCCAACACCAGAAGCTTCAGAGGATGGTGCTCAAAATCCTGCAATAGGCAGTTCTGGGATAAGTTGCCCCCCATTGTTCAGAAAAGAAATATTATAATACCAATAGGTATAAACACTAGCTAGATGTAAGCCATGGCTTCTCTCAGCTCCAAAACATTACCAAATATTACAGAAGGCTCCAAAGCAAAACTCCAGGTGCAAATGCCTTTGACCTTTGGAAATATTTTGATGAGGCGCCAAACTTGGCAGACCCTATCGTGTACTCAAATCGCTCTTAAAAGCATCCTATCCATCAGGAAGGCAGTGAAAAGAGAAACATGGAAGAAAAGGTCACATTAGCAAAAAGCAGCTGGCATGATTCCACGAGGTTCATTTTACTTAGTGGGCCAGGGTTCCGCTTTTCTAATTCCTATTCTCAGCCAAAACTTGATGGCACAAACATGAAAGGCTTTTGGAGATATATACTGTATCAGGGTGACATTTCAGAGGTGATTTGCGGGGAGTTGCATACGCACGTTTGTAAATAATAGTTGTCTAGCTCTCCAGAGACTGCACTAAACTTTTATTACATCCTCTGCAAACATTACCACTAGGCACTGCAGATTGACTGTACCATGTACACATACACCACATTGCTTTCGTACAAAGACTGAAGCATTTATTAGAGGACAGGATTATAAAATGACAGTCTAAATATTATTAGCTAAACATTAACTGATTAAAAAAAACACCCTGTTCTTCTTTCAGTATGCACACAAAGTTCTTGTTACCATTAATGATGACATTTTGCACTTCTTCAGCACTTTTATTCTCAGAATCTCAAAGGGCTTTGCAGCCAGTAATTACTTAAGCCTCACAAGACCATTTCAAGTACACAAGAAGTATTAACCCTATTTTACAGGTGGATATGTGGAGGCATAGAGAGAGAGATGAGCCAGAAGCCAGCTGGGATAGTCCCATGGTGATAGTGTCCATGAAGCCCTGAACCATCACAAAAGACTTTCCAGCTCCTATTTTGTATTATGGTGGCATCTAGGAGCTGCATTGTATATACACATAGTGAGGTAGTCCCTGCCCCAAAGAATTTACATGCTCAGCAGATAAGGGTGGGAGGGGAAACTGAGCCACGGAGAAGTGACACATCCAAAGTCACACAGCATGGCCATGGCTGAATCTGGAATAGAACCCAGGTCTCCTAGGTTCTAGCCCTACCCATCAGACCTTGCTGCTTTTCATCTAGATGGCCATCACACTCACTGAGCTCTAAACGGTACCAGCAGCCCTACTGCAGTGATGACATCATCAGCTCATGGTTGGACAGTGCAGTGTGTCAGGAAAATCTGTACACCAAGACTAGTCCCATTATCTCCTTAGCCCAATTGGGGGCCTGATCTTAAACTAAACCATAAATGGGGGGAAACCTTACTGACCAATAGCCCTGCATTAATCAGCATGAGCCTAAGGGGTCTTTGCCCTGACTCCTCACGCTCCCAAGACAGAGTTACAGACAAACCAGTGTAACCAAAATCAAACATCTCCGTCCCCTTTTACACCTCCTTAACACTTTCTTGCCTTGTCAATCACCTCTAATGCACACACATACACACTAGTCTCACAAGAATCGAGGGACCCAAACACAACCATTGATCATTGATCATTACTTGTTAGGTTCACTCCCTCTGGGGCACCTGGCATTGGCCACTGTCGGTAGACAGGATACTGGGCTAGATGGACCTTTGGTTTGACCCAGTATGGCCGTTCTTATGTTCTTAACCAACGCCCCCCCGCCATCACCACCACCATGGACCACTATAAAACCCAGCCTCTCAGCCATACTAAGAGGACCATCATAAACACAGCTGCCCCACCTGGGCATCCAAATAAGGACTTCCACAGCAGTAGTCGTCCAACTACCCGGTCTCTCAGTGTCTAGCCCTAATCCCAGCACTCCCCACAAAAACATCTCATTCCGAAACCAACCTAAAAAATTTCATGCCACTGAAACCCTTCCCAGTTCCATGAGGCTCTTGTTCCCAAAGGGATCCACGTCCACGCTCCCTGGTAGAGGTTCATTATAACCTCATCTTTGCAAGGGGAAGTCAGGGTGAATATTGAATATTCTCCAGGAATTGTTCATGAGCAATCCATTGAGTTAGCACCTTTTATCACTCACATAAAAATACATTGACTCCTTGTGAATAACAAAGCAATCCAAGGAAATCATGATCTGCTTGGGGACCCCACATGAGCAGCAGCAGAAATTCATCGGATATGTTATTTGTTGAGAATTATTCAACCACTGACTCCTTGGAATTCATCCAAAGGGCCTATGCTGTGTGTGTTGTGCATTTGGCAAAGAAGCCTCATATGGAAGAGTCTTTTCATGTGTTAAGGCCCCAGTTGCCTTCAGTGACCAACTGCTTTATGCATATAGAAAGCACACTGAGTTTAAGGTTCAGTTGATTCATAGGCTCAGTGCAACATCATACATCATATTTTCAGATATAGCAATCTGTCTCAGCCCAATTCTGAGACTGCTAAGAACATCTTTACCAAGTCTATAAATCACAACATGGGTACAGTCATCTGTCACACAAGCCATGGACAGGAGCTGTGTAAGCTTTTCCCTCACAACTCTGCGAATGCACCTCAGAGCTGACTTACAGGGAGAAATTCACCATTTTTACTTCATGGATTTTTTTTTTTTAAGTGCATTTGGAGTTTGTGTAACTTTTCAGAGGAGAAGAAGTGGTAACATTTTGTCCTTCAGCCCTCGTATAGATTGCGCCGATCACAACACATTTTCCGTTCTTCTCATATCCTGACCTTTCTTCTCCATGTGCAGCCATGTCTTTTCACGATGAAATCTTCCCGTCTCTTTGGAGGTCAGCCGAGTGGTCGTTTCAGTTCCCGTGGGTACCGCTTGGCGACAGCTGCAGTCCATCGATTGTCAGTGAGCCTCGCTATATGCCCAGCCCATCGCATATTACGATGTCCTGCTCTCAACAATAACATCTTGCACTCCACTCTGCTGTCTGATCACTTCATAGGTGCTGGATTGAAATTCCCAGAATTCTTCTTTCCATCGCCCTCTCTGTGACAGACAGTCGCTGCTCCTCTGTCTTCATCATGGCCAGAAGAGCATGAAAACTGGGGAGTTGTAACCCCACCTCTTCTGCATCAAGACTATATTGGTGTAGATGACATTTTAGCCCAACTTTTTAAGTGTTTCTCCATCCTGATGCCCCACAGGGTGGCTTTGTTTGAGACTCTCATGTTCTGCCTTTTGTAGAACCTTGGCCAATCCCTGAAATGAGGAGAAGAGGGGATGACAATGCGTCCCTCCCACAATCCTCCTGGCCACGTACCTAGCTTGTGTATTCTCCCCAAAGAACTGCAATACTGAAAATGGGCTCTGTCCTGCCTTGAGCTTCCCATTTTCTGCCAAGGATAACATTAACATTAAAAGGGCATTAATATCCATAACCTCCTTTAGTTACGTGTGACAAATGACCACTCATTGGATTGCCCGTGCAGCCCACCCAGGTGTGCGGTCAAGCACTTCACCGCTCAGTAATGTTCTCCCTTCTCTTTGGCCCTGTCTCCTGCATCTTTACTTCCTCCCTACCACAGCCAGAGAAATTACACTCCTGGTACACTATACGGTAGAAAGAAGCCAGTATGCCACATTGGCTCATGGTCTTTGTCCTGAAAAGTCTCGTAGGCTGGAAGTTGATTAAGTGTACTTGAGTGCAGTGTTAAGGTTAATTTACAGAATTTCTGGACTCTTTTAATATACTGTACTACATACAATAAGGAAGATGCAAAAGATGAAAAGACAAAGGCAAAAATGGAGCTACATATTCCCTAGAATTGTATTTCTAGGTGACAATAGGTTAGTATAGACACAACAGACACATTCATTGTTTTCTTCAGGAATTTCCAGATGTGTCCTTGCAGCACAGAATGGCATTGTATGTATGTGAGATCGGTTTATTCATATCTTATCAGTTAAACCGTTTCCAAGCGTCTCATTTTTAACCATGTCTGTTCATTTATTCTACTAGACAAGACCTCAGATCTCGCTCTCCTCCACTGTCCTGAGATGCCGGCTACGTCTGATATACAAGTTGATGAAGCTGCTGTTCTTGTTCTGAAACTGCTGGGTGGCCAGATGTTTCTGAAACCTAATCAAGGAGAATATGAGAAATGCAGCCAGGATCCCAGGGCTCTATCCCAGCTATATCACTTCTTTTTCCTGAACAGATTATTCCTGGAGATTTTTTTTTATTCTATCTGTTAAAGTAGTGCCTGGAAGCCTCAGCCTTGTCAGACCCCATACGGCAAGGTTTCTTTGCTTCAGAGCATTATGGCTGATTTTATTTTCAAGTTGGTTTCAAATTTAAGATGAAGTTTTTAATTTTTGATTCCTAGATTTTAACATCTTGCATGATTTTTCCATGTAAATATTACCAGGAACTTTACACCTTTGAGAGATGTTTTGACCAGACAAAGTTATGTTTCATTTCAGTCTTCCGATGATATAGTAAGGAGGCACAACAACACCTTTATATTATTAACAGTGGTCACTTTAAATTTTGTGGGCACTTCTGTCCATATGCAATATTCCGGGCTATTTGGGGGAAAGGAACAGAAATAGAACAAACACAAATGTTGTGTGTTATTACATAGATGGAATCTACTTTGTTTGGTTTTAGCAGAGCATATAGTGCCCTATTTAATTTCACTTGATCCAGACTGTTAGTATTGGGCGTTGGCCTTGTAACTGCTCCTACTCTTAGGCTGAGTCTACACTACCCACCTGAATCGGCAGGTAGAAATCGATCTCTCGGGGATCGATTTATCGCGTCCCGTCGGGACGCGACAATCGATCCCCGAATCGACGCTCTTACTCCACCAGCGGAGGTGGGAGTAAGCGCCGTCGACGGGAAGCCGCAGAGGTCGATTTTGCCACCGTCCCTACAGCGGGGTAAGTCGGCTGCGATACGTCGAATTCAGCTACGCTATTCGCGTAGCTGAATTTACGTATCTTAAATCGACCCCCCCCCCCGTAGTGTAGATGTAGCCTTGATGTAAGTGATCTTGAAAATCCTGACTCACTGCTGTTCATTGTAGCCAAGATTGTGGCTTTACACTGCTGGGGTGAAATCCTGGTCCCACTGAAATCAATGGCAAAACTCCCATGGACTTCCATGGGCCAGGAATTCATCCCTGAAGACCAGAGCAGTAGTGTCGAAGCACAGATTATCTGAGGTATTTTGCTGGCCTGGGGCTAAAGCTGATTGAGACTCAGAATTTCCATCCCACAGGAAATTCCAAGATTTCAAAGTTTAGTTTTGTCTCAAATCGGGACGCAAATCGAAATCTTGGCATTGTTTTTGTGAAACAAAATACTCTGAAAATATTTTGCTCTGACCGCATCTAAAGGATGCAGTTCAATAAGGCTGAAACTTTTCATTTATACTTTGTTGTTTTGACTTTTATAATATAAATTAAAATATGAAAGCTGAAATATTTTGAATGACATTATAACTAAATTTGAAATGCTAAAGTTGAAACACAGCATCTCAACATTATCAAACCAAAGCATGTCAACCTTATTGGAATTAAATATTTTGATGATTTCCCACAACAATCAATGTTACCACAAAACATTTTGATTTATTCAAATCAGCATTTTCCGACAATGTTCCATCAGAAATGTTTTTTACCAGATCTACGCAGGCAGAATGGCTCCATCGTGCAGGGGCAATGTACTTTCCACCTCTGCTGAATGGTGCTCTGGCCTTACCAATAGTCTGGCTGCCCTGACCCACTCAGGTTCTTACCTGGGCGACACCTACTCGTCACCGTTGCCAACTGTCACGCAGTAAATAAACACCCCAACTTTCACAATAAGCCAAAAATCAAGCTCATCCCATTTCAAAACAAGGCCAAAACAAGCCAGTCCCTAAGAACTCCAATGCTCTATGTGACTAGATTCCCCCAGCATGCAGTCTGGGACTGTGGTGGGCCCGCTGTGTACCCCTGACTCTCTCCCTGCCCTGCCCCCCTTGTTCCCCTTTGCCCCTGCTTGCCGGGAGCCGATTGAAAAAAAAAAGAATCAACTAGCTGCAACAAGCTACAAGCCAAAAACTAGCTAACAAGCAACTCACAAGCCAATTAAGCCAAAACCAAGCCCAACTTGTCTGTTTTTTTCACGGGTTTGGCATGTCTGCTAATCATGTGTTTAACTTCAAGGTCAATGGAACTACTTATGTGCAGATGCACAAGGCATTGGCGAAATCAGGTCCCATGTATCTATCTTCACTCCATTGTCTCCCTATGCTGTCCATGGGAGTTTTGCCATTGACTTCAGAGGCGCCAGGATTTCACCCATGTCTTCGTTCTTCCAGGATGTGCCTAGCACACCTTTGGGTGCTTTGAAAAAATTAGTCAAGTCCTGTTGTGTGGAACTACTCCCAGTAGTAAGAACTACACTTGGTAATTAGTGTTTGCAGGTTCACACTCAAGCCACCACAAGACTGGATATGTCACTCAGGCTAGAGTGGCTCCTTATTCCTTAAAGGTAGCTATGCAGTAACAGGACAAATGCACAGCAGTTTGCAGACTTCTCAGAAAGCTGAAATTATTACTTCTCTTAAGGGGAAGATTTTTAAAGGCACAAATGGCATATAGATACCCAACTTCCATTTGTGCCTTTGCAAAGTTTCCCCCTTAATATTTAAGGAGTCTGATGTAATTAATAGCCATATTTTTACTTGACTCTTTGTAAATGTAATTAAGTCCTTAAATGAATCCTCTCCATTCAGAATTAACTCTTATAAAAGATAGTAGTTCTCTGCAATTATAACTCAAAATACTACAATCACATTAATGGAAGCTGAACTGTTTTGGACCATTACAGTAGGACACTGAATTATATTTTGTAAGGTTGCTAGGCAGTTAAACCACCTTAAAAGACAGTCTCTGTGTGAAAGAATATTTAACAAAGTTACTGATGGAATGCTAAATAAAAAACCAATACACAACTACTAAATCTTGAGATATTCACTGGCACATTGCTATTGTATTCCACTGACAGTGACATTCAGTTTGCAGTTTTCTGCAGGCACTGAGATATAATTTAAGCTGGAGAATCCAAACTGTCAGTTTGGGACCCTAGAGATGGGGAAAAAATTGTTTTTTTTAAAAAACAGGTTTGTTGGTTTGTTTTCCTCCTTCCAACTTCTTCTGTGTGACAAGAACATCAAAAGTTGCATTGCTGGATCACTTGAAGATGAGAATTCGAGCATTATGTTAAATTGAATAGGATGTCGCTCACACTACCATTCTCATATTTATTCCATTTACATATGCTGGCCTGTCAGCTGGTCGGTGAGACCAATATGGTGAATCTTCCACATGCTAGGACTTCTCCTCTCCATGCCCCAGGTCTCTTTGATCACATGCATTGCGGAGAGAGAGGAACCCATGGGCTAAAGCCCATCCTGGAAAAGAGGTATGGGTTTGCCTGCTCCTCAGGACCTTCCCAACCACTATGCAACTGTTGCCCTCTGTTCCCCCTTTATCCAGCATGAGTTCTGCATTTGGGTAGGGAAGAAGAAATAAAAGCACATAAAACAGGGACAACAGTGACTGGGCTGGGAGTTTTACCTCCTCCTCCCCTCCTCCCCAGAGCAATGCATCTCTACATTCTTTGATTTCAAACACTACCAATGATTTGCACTGAGGCACCATTGCTGAGATCCAAATACAAAATTTTAAAATACATTTCTAATAACAGCTTACTGAAAGAATTTGAAAAGTTGACTAGATCTGCCAAATTTTTGTATATGGGAAGTTTTGGGGCTCAAAAATGGCCTGTTCTCCAAAAGTGAAAAACTGCCCCAAAACCAGCTGGCATTGTCAAAATGTTTAATTTTTCACCTTTATCCAAATTGTGTATCAAAACACTGAGCCCGTTTTACATGTACCCAAACTCCTTTTTTTCTGACAAAGAAAATATTTCTGTTAAAGAAATTCAGAAAACACAGACAGGGTGAGTTTTGTATTTGCTGTCTGGCTTTTGAGCCCTTAGGGTAGAGTCGGGTCAATTTTTCAAGCTTTCCTCCACAACTAGGAGAGAGAGGAAAAAACGTAGGAGCAAATCCTTAGCTCTGACCATTTACAGCAGCTGTGTCTCTGAAAAACTGCTTCTCCTGTAAGCAGAGGACTCCGGGGGCTGGGATTTTACAGGAAAACACCAGCGTGATTGGGGAAACTTGCAATGACACCATGGGAACTGACAACACTGAAAGTTCAAAGTGCTTCACACATATTACCTGTTAGATGGATAGTTCAGGATAAAATTTCTGCTTTCCCATGGGCAGCAGGATCAGCAACATTAAGCAGTTAATATTTCAAAGTGATACAAAATGCAGCTGGTACAGTAAAATCTACAGAGCTTTCTAGTGGAGGCCACCTCAGGATACAATAGCGAATTAATTCACCTAACCTTTGCTTTGCATTAGCTGTAAGACACGCTTTCCAGCAAACTTCTCCACGTCTCAGCTATGTTAATAATAACTAGCTCGCCGGCTATTCCGACAGCCAAAGCAAATACAGAAGAGAAATATTACAGATCAGTTGAAATGTGTTCCTTGCTGGAGCTCCCATTTTGTTGTTGTAGCTTTATAAAGATAAAGAATTTTTGGTCAGTGTAGTATAGCAGAGCTATGTAGTGTCTTAATACTGTTGTTTTTCTCTTTTATGGCCTGCTGAGATATAAGTGATTGAAAAACTACTCCATTAAAACCAGCAACTGCAGCTCCACCCCACCAAAAAACAAACAACAGCAAAAGCATTGTAACTTTTTTCTGTCCTGCTGGAGGAGAATTAGTTCAGTTCTGCTTCCCTGAAACACATGGGATTGAATCCTGCCCCCCCGTGAAGTCAATGAGAAAACTTCTATTGACTTTAATGGAGCCAGGATTTCACCTGTTGAGCTTCCCAGTTTGCACAGCCTTGCTCCTAAAGTTGGCTTGAGAGATGCAACTCACCTGCAGTCCTGTGGGAGTGACCAGGAGCAGCAGCCCCTCAGAATCTCTGAAAATCAGGCCTTAAAGTTCTAGACTGAGACTTTTAAAGCCAATTTGAACCCCAAATTCCCATTCATTTGAATGGGAATAGGATAGCCAGAGTCACAGTTTGAAAAAATCCCAGCCCTACTAAGGAGCTGCGGAGACGGTAACATTTTTGTGTTGGTGCAAATTTATTAGCCATTTCATTCCAAGCCATGTTGTGGCCCCTCAAAATGTGGTGGCTCATAAAGTCGTAACTGTTCTGGTTAAGATGAGGGGCAGTCGTGTATGCTTCCTGCGTATTTATGTTAAGAAAATGATATAATGTATACTAACATGCCACCTATTTCGATTGTTTCCTTTGCCTCCTCCCTTCACACGTTGCTTGCCTTGGACAAAAAGGAAAAAAATATAAGCTGTGGTCAGGTCCTATGTCACTCTGGCCACGTCATTTCATCTGTTACTCTCTCCCTCCATGTGTCTGTTGCTCATCATTGCACATTGTTTTGTGGGGGGTGAGTACCGCACCCACCACAGTGAGCCCTGGTGCTGATCCAGGTGCTGCCTCAATATGAATCATAATGAGCCATCACTTTTGTAATTGTTTGGTGGTTGAAACTTGTGAATTTTTGAAATGTCACATGTTTAATTCAAATACGGACGGTTGTGGGAATGACATTTCAATTTTCGCAAGTTCTGATTCATTCCCGATGGAAATGGGTCCGCCTTTTCCTTCAAAAAGGCCTTACTTCAAGCAGAAAAAACGAAAGCCTCCCAAAACGTAGTCAGTTGGATCAGATTTTGTGGCAACTCTTTTGAGGAACTCAATCTGAAGTCAATGGGAGTTCACCCTGGGAGCAGGGGCAGGCTGTTATTGGAGAATCAGCACTGCCATGATAATACTATGTGTTTCCTCATGCTTCTTTTTGTGGTTTTAGATGAAGTTATTCTTTCTAATGTCATGCACTGAAATCATCTTAAGAGGTTATTAAGCATCTTCATTGTGGAGAAATTCATTGTTAAAATCAAGGGGCTTGTTTCTCTGGTCTGCTAAATCCACCCTGCACCACTTGCGCTTAAAAACGTGCTACCTTGTCCAATAGACCATCCCGCCTTCCTGTCCCAATCACTACAGTTATTCCATCATCAAAAGGCAGATCTGGATGGTTTCTCCTGTGAAGCTGCATTAGCACAGCATTCCTGGCAAAGATAAAATGTGTGCCATCCCCGTTCCATTGCTCAGGTGATAACACAGTTGATTGTAGAGCTTCATCTCCCTACTTTCTGCTAGAGGGGGCACTAGTTTCACAGCAATAACTCAGCCACAGTGCACACTTGACTCCATGACTACCCTGTGCCATGCTTCTTCTGTAATTCAAATGCCTCACTCAACGTGTCCATGAGCAGTTTGCTGCTCTAGCTACTACAGGAGCAGGTGAGTCACAGGTGAGATGAAGGACACTTGGCCCCAGGAGACTGCTGTGCTAGCTTATCATTTGACAACAAATGTAGATACTCACTGTGCATGTTTGTGAGTCATAGGGTTACAGACCTGTGCAAGAAGGCACATGCTTTAGATGGAAGTACAGAAGCAATTTTGTAGCCATATGCTGGCACTGGCGTCCTCAGTGTCGAGGATGGAGCTGTGGTGGCAACTGGATTTTTAGAACTGTGTCTGTGTGGGAGGCAGCAGTATATGCATATAAATCAGCATCACTCTCTCGTCTTCCCTAACACAAATTGTAGTATGAAATTGAGCTATTTCATACTAATGTTGGCATGATGCATACTCTTCAGCTCCCACTTCTGAACAGATCCTATCACCTGGCTCTCTCCAGTGTCAGTCCTGGCCTGTGTGTGCTGTGCTGGAATCAAATAGATTCCATGTTGGTCAAATAGTACATCATCATCAAATAAGACCGCTGCCTTTGCAGAAGATGTGGTAACTCCTCCTTATTCCAGGCAAGAGATTAGACATGTGAAGTACCTTTTTCTCCTGGAGGTGAACATGCAACTTGAATATAAAATCCCAGGCTTGGGACCTAAAAACCAGCATTGTCACACAGAGAGAGAGAGATTTATTTTAGTTTTTTAAATGCAGACCACTTAAACGAGTCAAGACTCTGTACCAGTTGACTTTCTTTTTCTTTCCTTTTTGCTGGAGTTGGCACATTGTTGGCATAAACCACATGCTTGGCTTTGAGGACCTCTACAGAAATTGACATTGTCACACCCCAGAGTTAAGCTAATATTCCATTTCCTTTACAGCTTATGAATTTATTCATGCAGATCCAAATGTCTGTCCCCAGATGTAAATTTCCAGACCCGTAGTCTATGTAATTTCCTGTAGATATCGGACCAGGAGGTTGGAATGCTTAAAAAACCAAGACTGCCTTCCAAAACATCCATCACAATGACTTCTCCCTCAGGACTTTGGGAGTTTAGTCAGTACTCTCGGAATATTCATACAGCACAGAGAGGCAATAAAGATCATACTTTATGCATCATGGTTCTGAGTGTCAGAACCTTGATTTGAAGCTCTCAGAAACACGAGATGTGTCCTCTCTATAGCCAAACAAATGGGCTGACGCCAAATCGGAAATGTGAAGGTCTGGTTGTAGGGTCAGAGTCTCAGCTACTGTAAAGCAATGTAGCTCCACTGAGGTCTACAGAGCTATGCTGATACGCAAAAGCTGGGAATCCATCCCCATAGTATTTTTGAACTTCAATGTTTGGTAACATAACTTCGTAATAATGATTAAGGATTAAAGTGTGGTTAAGATACATGTATCTAGGGGCAGCTATTTATAACTATTTACACCAGATGACGCTCTGGCCCCAGGCTGTAAAACAAGCTTTTACAACGGTTAGCTTTGCATAGCCAATATAGCTCGTGACCAGTAAGTGGGATTCAGCCTGTCTCTCGTGTCATCAGTGAAATGACCATCTACATATGTATTGCAAAATTATTATTTCTGGCAATGAGGTAAGAAGCAGAAAACTCTGCTTAATCTTCAGATCCCAGGATGGAATTTGCAGGGCTGACATTTTAAAAAAATCAGGTTTTGCCTTGTAAACTGAGTACCTTTGAAGTGCAGGTAGTGAGTGCACATACATTAATTCTATAAACCCAACACTGACATTCTTACAGAGCAAAAGCAGAATAGTCTCCCGGGGGAAGAGCTGAACATCCCAACACTTGAAACATTTAAAACAAAGCAGGGCAAAGCACACAAGGAAGTAGTGTAGAGATCAATCTTGCCTCTGCAAAAAATGCACTAGGTATCTAGCAGCTTTTCCCTCTCTAATTTCTTGGATATAACTATTCTTTAACTGCACTCAAAGGAATGTGCATCTGTAGCCAGTAAAGGTGCATGTTTATGTAGAACAGATTGTGATTATAAAATAAATGAGACTCTCTGATGTCCCTTGTATCCCTGTACTTGCTCTGTCTGATTTTCGTATATTAAAAAATGGTAACCACTGAGCAAGCCATTACCGGGTTGACAATTATGAATTAGTCAAACACGCGGCCACAGCAAAAAACACGGCTGTCTATCAGACAGCAAGGTGTCTTAGCCACAAATGTAGCCTAATGTTCCGAGCTGCAGCTGGACTTTTCTGCTGGCTTAATAGTCAGGTGGTCTGTTGTTTTGGTTTGTTTGCTTGTTATGAAATAGTTCCCCTAAGGAGGAAAAAAACCTCCTTGCTGTATCCTTTGAAGAGACATAACATTTGCTACAGGCTATCAATGCAATCAGAGCTTTAGTCTCTCCTGTGGACAGTCACAAAAATAGTTCCTGACACAGGGAACGTTAAGAAAGCTCATTCGGAGTATAGCAGGGCACAGCCTGAATCAAACAGAAAGCTTCAGTGCTGTCCCAGATAAACTCCTGTCTGCTCCCAAAAAGAACAGAGAGATGCCATCAATATTGTTCTGAATGCAAATGGGAAAGTGGAGGTGCTGCAGCAACTTCTCCAAAAGAAAAGCTAAATAAAATCCCCTACCAATGTCATTATGAATGGCCCCAAAGCTGCCCCTTCGCTGCAAAACTCAAACCACCTCCATGAACTCGGAGGAGAGCGAAAAATAAAACCGGCGTCTGAAGCAGCCCCTGTGGGTTTGACCCACTTAAAGACTAAAACCTGGATCCTATCCGTCTAGTCATATATTATCTTATTTAATCTAGTCTAATCTCTCTATGCGTGTGTACTGCAGCCAAGGCTGTAGTGTCTGCCTCCACTTCTGCAGGGAGAGGTTGCTAACACCCTGTGAGCTCTGCTTGAGGCAGACACAGCTAGCTAGCAGACACACTGCTCTCAGATCTGGGCTTTCAGGAGACCCACTTTTAAAATCACACATGCAGAGAGTGATCAAGGGGGAAGCAATATGCCAGCAATGCCCCTCTGCTATGTACATTGGCCAAACTGGACAGTCACTACGCAAGAGGATAAATGGACACAAGTCAGATATCAGGAATGGCAATATACAAAAACCTGTAGGAGAACACTTCAACCTCCCTGGCCACACAATAGCAGATGTAAAGGTAGCCATCTTACAGCAAAAAAAACTTCAGGACCAGACTCCAAAGAGAAACTGCTGAGCTCCAGTTCATTTGCAAATTTGACACCATCAGATCAGGATTAAACAAAGACTGTGAGTGGCTTTCCAACTACAGAAGCAGTTTCTCCTCCCTTGGTGTTCACACCTCAACTGCTAGCAGAGCACCTCACCCTCCCTGATTGAACTAACCTCGTTATCTCCATACTGATTTATACCTGCCTCTGGAGATTTCCATTACTTGCATCTGAAGAAGTGAGGTTCTTACCCACGAAAGCTTATGCTCCCAATACTTCTGTTAGTCTTAAAGGTGCCACAGGACCCTCTGTGGCTTTTTATCAAGGGGGACATTGCCCCTTGCCCTTCCTTTTCCTAAGGGGTGTATGTGAGAGGAGCCCCATGCCTTGTGGGTAGTGTGGGTGAGTGTGCGGATACAGGAAGAAAGGTGCTGAAATCTGCTATCCTCCTGCAAAGGCGAGGAGAGGGGGGAAATGGATGCCCCTCACTCCTTCAGGGGAAAGAGAAGGAGGAGAAATCCCTGGTGCCCTGCTCCCAGTGAGGCAGAGTATGGTAGTGCACCTTGTCCCCCGTGGGCTGCGTTGCCTGCTCCAGATTGAGAGAAAGAGAGATAAAAGCACAGTGAAGTTGCTGAGTAGGGTGCAGGACACTTGCTGTCCCTGGAGATATCAGAGAGGGGTAACCCGCCACTGGATTCACTCCCACAAAGACAAAAGCAGGTAGTGAAGATCAGTGCTTAAGATGGTCTGAAAAAACAGGGGTTCTATAATTTTCTACATAACTGAAAGCAATATCACACCCACCTGCACCCTCTGACCCCACAACCCCATCAATTCTGGACCATCACCTATTCTGCCCACCCCCCGCTTCACCTCTGCTATTCCTGCAGCTCCCACAGTTCTTCAGCACACACCTCCTGGCCCGGAGGGCTGCAGCAGGATCCTCTCTCCCCCTTCTAGGCTGGGAGGCAGCTCCCGGGCCTCTGCACCCCCCTTCTGCCCCTTCCCAGCCTGGATGCTCCAAGGAAGGAGTAGGGAGGAGCAGAGGAGCTGTCCCATTGCTCACAGGAGGGGAGAGGAGAGGTGTCACAATACTGTCAGCTCCCAAGGGGAGAGGGAGAGATCCCTGCCAGCTTCTTGCAGCAGCCCTGATTGGCTGCACTTTAGCTAGAGGCAGGGCAGTGGGGGAAAGCAGCCAATCAGAGGGAGAGTTCCCTCCAAACAGGGCTGATATGCTCAACCCTCAACGACCCAGCTCAAGTTGTTAAAACTTTATTAGCCAGGTGTGTAAGTCACTGTAACCCGGAGCCAGGGGCACCAGAACAGGGGCAGCCAGGGGGCCATAACCCCCCACTTTTTACTGGCTGTAAGGGCGAGCAATGAGGGAGGGGTGGAGAAAAGCAAGGAGGGGTGGGGTCTTGGGGGGAAGAGGCGGTGTGGGAGTGGGGCCTTGGGGGGAGGGTAAGTGCGAGGGCAGGGGCTTGGGAAGAAGGGGCAGTGGAGGGCGACGGGGCAGCGCAGGGGGGCATGGCCACGGTTCAGGCACTAGTGGCCCCCCCATTTTTGGGGACCTTCTTCCAGTCCTTCCAGGAGCACTGGAAGCATTGGTGAGGATGCAGCACCTCTTTGGGATGATGCATCCTAGGGCCTGGAGCAGTTTTTGTAGAGTAGGAAGGTTTGAATTAGCATCCTGACTTTTCTGGACCTGCTGAGGTTTGTCCATCCCTGGTTTCTGTAGGTGTGGGGGTTAAGGTTTTGTCAATGCTTTTTAAAATCTGGTTTTGTGAGGTTGCTGGTTTTGCATAGGAAAGAGATTGTCATTTCAGTATGTGCGTCAAAGTGAGGAGAGGAAATTTGGTAAAGAAACGATATTCCATATTCCTAGTTAGACCAACACTACAAACTAAAACACAGCCCCAGTTTTGCAAAGTATATTCACTGAGGTGTGGCTCCAGTTTGAGTTGCCATCCCTTAGTATTTTGGTGGCTTGCATGAAATGAATTGGTGTTCTCTGTCCACTTTCAAGTGGACAGGTGCTGTGCCATGAAAACCCCCATCAGACATAGCTCTGAGTTGGTCTGGGTAAAGCAACTGGAACAACCAGTAGCTCAGAGAGAAAAGCCATAAAATGTATGGGTGTTTAACGCTTTCTTTTTCCACTCTCACCCTTTATCGAAATTGAGGCACATTAGTGTGACGATCAAGTTCTCTGCGAACTTCAATCTTTGGCTCTGTGGCTAACAAGAGACTACAGAGCTGCCAGTCTGACACCGTTCACCAGCGCTAAGTTCACTTTAAATGTGTATCTTTTTTTTTATATAAAACCAAGGAAAACGGCAATGGAACCTCAGACCTAATGCAGAGTTATCACCAAATTTGCTGTGCTACTTACTGCAAAATCTCCCTTTTATGGGAGAGTGTTAAAGCTGAACTCTCACTGAACCGCTTGCCTTTTGTATATTTAGTATATTAGGAACTCTTTCTACATTCCTGCACTTTCGTTTTATAGAAGTAATCAAACAAAGCAGTTGTAAAAAGACATTTCCTGTAGCACACCCCCAGAAAGCCATTCAAATGAGGGCTCCTCAGAGGACACGCTCAATTGCTGAGGATCTATTCTACACTGCCGTGAGCAAGCTACTCAGTAGGATGGTAGCAGTATGGTCCAGCAGAGTGTGCCACAGATTGGAATTCAGGTGACATGTTCTATTCCTGGCTGTACCACTGAGGTGCAATGTGGCCAAAGGTGAGTTATTTCACCTCTTTTTCCTCACCTAACCTTTACTTGTGTCTACCTGAATCATAAGTTTAGGGGCAGGGTGTGGTGTTCTATCAAGATGGGCCAGAGCACAACACATGGGACAGCTGCAGCCCATGGAGTTGTATAATGTAGCATTGAGTTTAATCTTCAGTCGTAATCTTCGATATAGAGTGTAGCCCTCAAGGACTGTAGATTTCCACCCAGCATGTAAATGCAATGCAGAGGCTTAGTGCATCTGATCATAGCTCCCTCTAGTGGTTGTCACCTGGCAGAAAAAGAACGTGATACTTACTCCCACTTAACAAGTTGTTCATTTAGCTCAAGGAGTGGGATCTGCTCTCATAGGGCTGCAGGTTCACCATTCTATTCCTACTAAGGAAGAAGATGTCCAGATATGTAAAAACCATAGTGTTTTACACAGTCCTCTGTCTTGATCAGCTGGGAGCTCCTTAAATCCAGGCATATAGACTCCTCTGTCAGGTAAGAATCTATATGCTTTGCAGATCAGTAAGATGTTGGTAAACCAGGTGCCAGTTTTTGCTGTGGCTGTAGGCATCAGCTGAGCACTGACAAATTCATATCTGGAAACCAGACCATCTTACTTGTATGTCAGTATTGTTCAAGATAGGGATTAGATTTGTAAGATTTGTGTTTAGTGTTTAGACTCTATAAAATGTGTGCATGTTGCTGCATGCATTAATATTACTTGTAATGTCTGTATCCCATGCTATAAGTTTTGCTTTATAATTTTAAAAATGCCTGCTATGAACTTGTGAGCCCAGGCAGCAGGAGTGGTTCCCTTGCTCATGAGGGAGGACTATCAGAATGAAATGGGCCATTGTGAAACATCACGATACAGAGATTTTGCTAATTGCCCCTAGACGGCTACATGCAGAAGGGCTCGTCTCATCAGTTTGAAGTCTGGAAGAGGGAAATAAAGATAGCTGACATAAAGATTTTTCTTCTCTTGCTGTTTGGACTATCACAGGGCTGGAGATAGGAAACAAAAGCAAAGGTCCCCAGGGTCTACCTGGGTTATTTCTAAAAGACATTCAGTGCTGTCAGATTACTACATCTCAGTCACCTTTTGGAACCATAGACTGTACTCATTTGTGTGTATATGTTGTCTCCTTAAACCTGTGAATAACTCTCTCATTTCTTTTTCCTAGTTAATAAATCCGTAGTTCGTTTACTATAGGATTGGCTACAAGCATTGTCTTTGGTGTGAGATCTAAGGTACAAATTGACCTGAGCTAAGTGACTGGTCTCTTGGGACTTGGAGCAACCTGAATATTTTATGATCTTTAATGTAAGTGACCATTTATCACTAAGTCCATCTTGCCTAGTGGCAAGATAGACTGGAGTGCCCAAGGGGACTGTCTGTGACTCCATGGTAAGACTGTTAGAGTACTTCAAGAGTTCACATTTGTTACTGGGTTGATGGAATCTTATTATATAACATACAACAGTTTGGGGTTTCTGCCCTGCTTTTTGACAGTCTGCCCTGAGGTTGGCACTCATGGTCAAGAACCACTCCAGACAGCTTGACAATCATGCTTGCACTCTGAGCCAAATCTTGGAACTACTGAAGTCAGTGGAAACAAGAATTGGCCTTGAACAAGTATTTACATCTATCACAAAGTGAGCTGGCCCTTTAAAGGTGCACCAACATTCAACCCATCCCTGCTCTAAGTTCTAGCCCAGGGGTAGGCAACCTATGGCACGCGTGCCGAAGGCGGCACATAAGCTGATTTTCAGTGGCACTCACACTGCCCCGATCCTGGCCACCGGCCCAGGGGGCTCTGCATTTTAATTTAATTTTAAATGAAGCTTCTTAAACATTTTTAAAACCTTATTTACTTTACATACATCTGTAGTTTAGTTATATATTATAGACTTATGGAAAGTGACCTTCTAAAAACGTTAAAATGTATTACTGGCACACGAAACCTTAAATTAGGGTGAATAAATGAAGACTCGGCACACCACTTCTGAAAGGTTGCCTACCCCTGTTCTAGCCCTTTAAAGATATGCATTCTGGGAGTTGTAGTTTCCTGGAGGGATCATGTGATTGTAGGCTACCACAATGTCAGATGGGGTAGAGGGGTAGGCTATAAGAGAGCTGCCTGTGGCTTAGAGCAGCAAGGCATCCAGAAAGTTTGCTGGGAGATGATCTGGTAAGGCTCCGATTAGCGACATGCTGTAACCCATGGAAGAGCTGGAAGCAACAGCAACAAGTCAGTGGAAACTCTTCAGTGACTGGAGGTCTGAACTAAAGCCAAGAGTGGGTACTTTCCTGCTGGGAGCAGGGCTAAGCTGAAGATGATTTTTGTGACCTGGAAGGAGACATTGAAGCAGGATACAGAAGGATCACAGGGGTGGTGAAAGCAGAGGAGGGAAATGACCTGGGGCAATAGACTAGTACCTGGGGCTTGAGGCCTGGTGTGCACGTATGCTGCTGTTTAGAGGTCCCAGGACAGGTCTTCCAGGGAGAGTGGGAGGAAGCTCCCTTTACTCCCCTGCGTCAAGAGGAAGGACTAGGGCAGATGCTGGAGAAAGGTCTGTGGAGCCCAAGGAGCCCAAAAAACTGTATTTGATACATTTGGTTACCTATGGCCAAATCACCAGCTTTCCAAAACTGAACCCCATCTTCCAGAAGAGGGAAACTGAGTCATGGCAGCATCCTGACGTGGAGATAAGACCCAGTCACAACATAGCACCTCTGAACTTCAGAGTCCTGACCCATCAGGTGCTGCACGCACTGTGAAACCTAAGATGGATTTTTTCTGGAGGCAGCCTCTTCTTAGGTTGCTCCAAAGTCCTAGTCAGGAGTAGGGAGGGAATAGCCCTAGGACAACACAGCTTGTTTGTTTCTATCAAGATGGAATATGTAGTCTCCACAAGTGACACCTATAACTTCATGGTTATCACCATGCTGCAAACTGTGGCCTTGTGGAAAGTCACAGCAACAGCAGAATAGAGCCCAAATCCTTCCTCTCCCAAGACATATGTGACCCAGAGAGTCTGCTTTCGGTGCTAGGAGAACTGCTGATGAGACATAGATGAGTGAATCCGATAGTACCCTGTAGTGGTACACCTGCACAGCAGCCAATTCACTGGAAATATTATAAAGAAAGGTGACTGCAGGCCCTTATTTTACCTTGCTGGTTAACAGTAGGTGCCCCGCAGTCTCCAAGTCCCTTTGAAGCATTCCCTTGTGATATCCAGACCCTGACACTGGCTACTCACAGAATTACCAAGGCAGTTGTCCCAAAGAGAACAGTGTACACACCAGCTTGTATGATTCAACTCAGGATTAGCCCGTTGCTTAATATCACGGTAATTTCACTATATTTATAGTGAAAAAAAGGATAAGTTTATTACCACAGATTCAGGATACAAGTGATGGTGAGTAAAGATTTTGGAAACAAATGGTTACAGATGAAACAAAATCATAACATGCTTTCCTAGTGTTGAAATTTAGCTATTAGATTAACCTCCCATCTAATGAAGTAGGTTAGATAAATGTCTATCAGGGATGGTCTAGACAGTATTTGGTCCTGCCATGCGGGCAGGGGACTGGACTCGATGACCTCTCGAGGTCCCTTCCAGTCCTATAATCTATGATTCTATGATTCTTGCCAAAGGTAGGCAGAGATCTCGTTTTCATTAATGTAACCTTGCTGCGCATGTACTGTATTCAAGCGACAGAGGGTTATACTGTCTGTTTTTCCTGTATGCTTTTTCCCTGTTGGCTTTATATCTCTTTGATAGCTTCATATGTAAATTGGCATCTATTGTGTTAGCTTACAATGCTTAATTTCCATCCAACAGAGAGAGGTGAATAAACATCTATTTTCTAACAGAAAACTTGTTTCTCCGCCACTTCTGTGATACAGAATCTAAGACCATCTTTTCAGTGTATATATACTTAAGTCCTTACATAGTATCTGTACATACATTTCACAACAATATCCGTGACCATTATGACCCTGACTTTCATTTAAAACCTCACATGACATTCTTTAGTGAACCAAAATGTACACACCAGAGTTGGGATATTCCTGTAACCCCCGTGCCAGTTGACATTAAGGAATTCTTAATGTCAGGAGAACATCCCTTCTTTCCTTCTCCTACTCCCTTGCACTCAGTCATACTCAGGGGTGAAAGTAACTTAAAGAACTTACCGGTACGCCGGAGTCTTGAGCGGGGGCGTGGCCTCAACCGGAAGAGGCGGGACCTTTCAAGATTTAAAGGCCCTGGGGCTCCAGCTGTGGCTGGGAGCCCCAGGGCCATTAAATCACCCCGGAGCTACCAGTTGCAGAGGTGGCTGGGAGCCCCGGGGCTCAGGGGCGAATTAAAGGGCCCAGGGCTCCGGCCGCCGCAGAGCTCCAGGCCCTTTAAATCACCGCAGGAGCCTGGCTGCCGGAGCTCTGGCAGGGATTTAAAGGGCCCAGGGATCCCTGCAGTGGCCGGAGCACCAGGCCATTGAAATCCTCACCCAAGCCCGGCTGCCGAAGCTCCAGCGGGGATTTAAAGGGCCCGGGGCTCCCCGCAGCAGCTGTAGCCCTGGGCCCTTTAAATCACTGCCGCGGAAACCAGTCCAGTCCGGCACGGGGTACTGACTCTTGCCAGTACTCTGTACCGGACTGGACTGGCTTACTTTCACCTCTGCTCATATCCCACTCCTGGTATTATCTTGGCTCTCCAATTAAAAATCTATGCAAAAAGCAACCACCGATATAACCAACAAAGCTGTGTCAATTCTTCACATGTTCATTTTCCTGTGCATTATGCCCCCATCCCCAGATGTTCATCTTTGTGTCTTTTAGATTGTAAGCCCTTTGGGGCAGGAATTGTCTCATCAGCCCAATGAGGGTCCAGTCCAACTAGGGGGTTGGGGCACTGCCATAATATAAATAATGAGTTCTACTTTTTTTTTGTCAGCATAAGAACGGCCGTATTAGGTCAGACCAATGGCCATCTACCCCAGTATCCTGTCTTCCAACAGTGGGAAATGCCAGGTGCTTCAGAGGTAATGAACAGAACAGGCAATCATTGAATGATCCATCCATCGTTCACTCCCAGCTTCTGGCTAACAGAGGCTAGGGAGTCCCAGAGCATGGGATTGCATCCCTTACCATCTTGGCTAATAGCCATCGATGGACCTCTCCTTCATGACCTTATCTAGTTCTTTTTCGAACCCCATTATAGTTTTGGCCTTCACAACATCCCCTGGCAATGAGTTCCACAGGTTGACTGTGAATTGTGTGAAGGTTTGTTTTAAACCTACTGCCTATTAGTTTCACCGGGTGACCCCTGCTTCTTGTGTTATGTGAAGGAGTAAATTACACTTCCTTTTTCACTTTCTCCACATCAGTCACAATTTCACAGGCCTCTATCCTATCCCCTCTTAGTCATCTCTTTTGCAAGCTGAGAAGTCCCAGTCTTATTAATCTCTCCTCATACGGAAGCTGCTCCATACCCTTAATAATTTTTTTGCCTTTCTCTGCCCCTTTTCCAGTTCTAATATCTCTTTTCTGAGATGGGGAGACCAGAACTGCATGCAGTATCCAAGGTATGGGCATACCATGGATTTATATAGTGGTATTATGATATTTGCTGTCTTATTATCTATCCCGTTCTTCACGTTCCTAACATTCTGTTTGCTTTTTTGACTGCCACTGCACATTAAGCAGATGTTTTCACAGAACTATCCACAGTGACTCCAAGATCTCTTCCTTGAGTGGTAACAGCTAATTTAGACCCCAACATTTTGTACGCATAGTTGGGTTTATATTTTCCAATGTTTATTACTTTGCATTTATCAACACGGCATTTCATCTGACGTTTTGTTGCCCAGTCATCCAGTTTTGTGAGATCGTTTTATAAATCTTCACAGTTTACTTTGGACATAACTAACTTGAGTAATTATGTATTTGCAAATTTCACCACCTCACTGCTTACTCCTTTTAAACAGCACTTTATCATTATAGCCAAAGTCCTCTCTCCTGCCCTCAGCATGGGTCAGAAGGCAAAGGAATTCCTTCTTGACGTCCCTCTGCCATTGTGACTCCTTTCTAGGATGAAGAAACCTCCCCAGTGCTTTATCCCCCAATGGTGGTAGAACTGGGGCGGGGAACACTGGAGAACTTTTAGAGTGTTGTAGCTTCCATCTGCACCACTGTCAGCTGTCCAACCACCCAGAGACCTACCGTGTGCTAGTGAGCAATGAGGCTGCACGGAACTCTCCAAATCATGCCCACTCCCATTCTGCCCTACAAGTAGTGGCTTCAGAACAGAGTAGAGATGGGGCATATAGGTCAGGACAGGATTGAGGGAAGTTCATACTTCCAGTGCTTGTGCTGCGCTGACCTTCTCCTGTGGTTAGAGAGGATGTTTCCCAGCATCATTTCTGAGCACTTTTGGAAAAATCTCTTGCTTTAGGAGTGGCTCGTGGAATATATCTTTGCCGTTCCTCTTCCAGATTCAAGACAGCCTTAAACAACCAACGTCTTGCAGAAAGACCAGTTCATTTACAAGTGTGGGTTTCCCATAATGTAAGACTCATGCATATAAACTATTGTAAACAAGAACCTCTCCCTATCCTCTTGGCAGGGAGTTGTTTTTGAAACAGTTCTCTAGAGTTCATGGCCACTTACCCCCTTCACCTCAGCTGGAAGCACAATCATTGCCCAGAACCTCGGCTCACCTGGATGCAGTCCCTGCCAATGATAGTCCAAGCATCAGCCAAAAGAGGTCATTTGAAAGCAATGCAAAATGCTTTCCCTATAATACCCTACATTACCACTAGCTAGAGCTGAGCGAATCATTGGGTTTTGGTTTTGGTTTGGTGGGCTGAGCCAAACAAATCCCCCTGCCCTCCCAAGATTTGGGTTGTTTTAGCTGACACTGAGGTGTTTTCTGTTTTTATTGACTAAATAAAAAAACTTCCTTTTGAGTCAACATTCAAAATGACATTTTCAAATCAAACTATCTTCACGTTTCTGACATTCTTATTTTCAGTTTAGGTTAGTTTTGTTTTTCGGTCAACTGTTCACTGAATTCTACCCAAATTCACAAATAGTTTTGGTGCCCTGAAAAATGCAGGGCAAATTTACTATTTAACCCCCTCCCCCCTTCTCCCCTCCCCCAAAAAATTGTCCAGCTCTACTGCTAGCCCAGGGAGTGAGGGATAAATACCTTGATTGCAGTGTGGCAGAACATCGATACCAGTGGAACTGCCTTTGTCTTATTTCAGTGAAACCTATGGGCCTTCATGTACTTGGCATTTTCTACCTTTGGGAACACAAAGCCCATCAATATGTCTGCTAGAGTAACTTTTCCTAGATTTGGCTTTATTTTTGTTGTGAAAGTCATGGCTGGAGAGAAGGGGAATAATAAACAGCCGTGGATAAAGCGAGATGATGGCATTTTTGTTTAAAAGAATTTTCTGAACTAAATACTAAGCTTTAACAGCAATTGCTTATTTTTATCTAATCCATTCCTTAGGGCTTAGTTGACTTTATCCTATGACTTCATATCCTGAGTGATTCTGGGGTGGGGAGGGGAAAGAAAAACCCCACCATCTTTTATCTGGCCTCGTGATAATCAGTCAGACTAGATAACCCAGCAAACATCATTAAAGTGCTCTTAGAAAGAATGGGAGAGTGTTATCCCATTCACACATGCTAGTCTCAGATATGGAAAGTTCAGCGATTTCAAAGAACAAAAATACCAAAACTCATTCAAAACAATGTACTTCAATCCAAGATAAAGCACTTCAGTGCTACTTGAAAGGCAGAGCTAAGAACGCTACTGCTAATGCCATTCTAATGCAGCACAATCGCTTTACAGCAAGATTTTTTTTAATGTCCTATTCATTTCTTCTTTGCTTTGTACATACTCATCTCCGCCTGTGTATTACTTCAGTGCTGCAACGCATTTTAGAAGTACAAGAGAGATGCACAGGCCCTGATTCTCATATCTTGCTTGCATTTGAATCTGGCAAGGACCATCTTAATGTGTTTGCACTTAACACAATGGAGGCTGGTCCATGATTCCTAGCTGTAACTGCAAGAGTAACTGAAGTCAGTGTGCTGATATAAGCACAAGGAGAACCTGGCCCATAGTTTTCAGTGAGCTGCAGTCCATTCTTTGGTAGTTTCCATCTCTGACAAGGAAGTGCCTCAAAGTGTTTGATCTTGATGGTTCATCCCCACCTCTCCCCCAATCCAGCTGCTGCTTATGTATGACGATGACCATAAAAGTCCCTGCTAGGTTCACTGTATTGGCCTTTAAAGAGAGTCGCTCGGTCCAAGAGTCTGGATGTTTGTGAGATCAGCGGCGCTTCTTGCTGTGACCGATGCCCTGGGAAATGTACTTGGAAGGAGGGAGCTTCTAATTGCAGATGTTTCTGAGCCTGCTGAGGCGGGTGAATCTTGGAGAGAAGGCGAAGAGATACAGAACCTAAATCAATCGGAGTTAAGTGTCAGGACCTGCGCACTTCCCTCATGGTGGGGAATTGGTCTCAGAATCGCACTTCTGGGTGCCTTGTGTTAACAAACTCAAAAAGCATTTATCAGAGGGGTAGCCGTGTTAGTCTGGATCTGTAAAAAGCAACAGAGAGTCCTGTGGCACCTTTAAGACTAACAGAGGTATTGGAGCATAAGCTTTCGTGGGTGAATGCCCGCTTCGTCGGATGCATGTGTCACATGGCGCCTTTCATATCCAGTGCTGCACAAATAACTTGCTAAACACTGGCCGTGCTGTGACTGCCACAGAAATAGAGCAGCAGCTCGTGCTCAACACAGAGACGCTCACCCACAGGCTTGGAAACGGGGATTGGTTTTATTGAGAGGGAAAGCTCTTACTAAGGACACTTAAAATGCTGCAGTGGCGCAGATATAAAGCTTCAGTGAAGAAGCTTCTCCCATCAGCATAGTTAACCTGCTACCATGAAGCCTGCCCATTCACACAGCACTGTCTACACCAGGGGTTAGGTCAGTATAAGTGCAATTTTTCACACACCAGAGCGACGTAGTTATACCAATGTAAGTTGATATTGTAGACCTGGCCACAGGCTGCTATCCTGTTCTGTCACAGGGCTTTTCATCCTAATGGAAAGGATCCACACTCAGAAATTAGTGAGGGACAGGAGTCAAAGCAACTTATATCTCTCTTCCTCCCCGCATCTCCTCTCTCACCTTTTCCTCTCAGGAACAAGAGCCTTCCTCTTCCTTGAGAGCCCACCCAAACTGAGCCCCACAAAGTCATACACCCCTTTCCAGCCACACCTCACTCGCTCGTCCCCTCGTTAACCTGGAGTTACCTTGTGGCTCCCTGGCAGCAATTCCTTGCTCAGACACACTCTTCTGAGTCATCCACCCCTGCTACCTCCTGAGGCAATGGGATGAGATCCAGGCAAATGGGGAGATGGGGACCAGGTCATAAGAAGCTCCTACAACATCTAGCTCTAAAGCAGGGAATTGGTCAGAAGGTTCTTTTCTCCATCTGCTTTACCTTCCCCTGGGTTCTGTCCTAGACAGGTCTTTGCTTATCTCAGACTTATACTGACAGAATGCAGAGATTTCTTTGGGGAAGAGCTCCCAGACATCCTCCTAATGCTGCTTCTTCCACCCTTTAAGAGGTGCAGCACAGAACTTGTGGCCCAGGGTGGAAAGGGGACTAAAGTGGCTGCAGTGCCTACTGAGGCCCCTGGTATCATTTACCTCCAAGGGGTACGGTTCCCACCCCCAATATACCCCCCGGTGGATCTTGTAAGAGGTGAGAGTGTCCTCAGAGGGCAGCTTTATGCCTGTCTGCACTGGTAGAAGTTTCCTTTGGCCGGACCTGGGGCTTTTATGTCCCCTTACGCTAGTCCTGCCGTTTTACCCAGTGTAAAGGGGCAGGAGAGATTCACGCACCTTAATGACTGATAGGAACCACAGGAAGGGGTAAATCCAACACTTATAGCATCTTACACTTGTCACTAAGCAGTAAGAAGCCCCTTCTTTCTGTATCAGTATCTAGGTGCTTATGTGCCCCGACCTTCTCCATCACTGTAGAAGCTGGGCACTTTGCAGTGCTTGGAATTGCACTGTACAAAAAGAGGCTGCATTTTCACTTTGTCTAGAACCCACTGTAAAAACCTACACACATTTGCCCTGTATCTTTACAGACTGCTCAGAGAATTTATCCAGCTCTTTGAATACTCACTGAAGTGCAAGGCCACAGTCAAGCACTCTTAATGAAGAGCTGTTTATACAATCCTCTTTCCTGCTGATTACCGGGGGCAAGTCCCTGAAAAATAGTCACACGGGTAAAATAAAATCACAGGCACCTGCTGAGCTGCTCCCCATAGCTAGAATCTTGCATGGTGAATGAACTTAACTTGCAAAATCCACCTCAGAGCAGACAGACATCTCAAGGTGGCATGCAGACAATGAGTGCAAAATTCAAGCTGCCCTGGTTTGTTCTGGGCAGATTATCCACCTTGCTCCCCACTTTAGTGTAGCTTATCAGAACCCCAAAAGACAAAGACAGATCCCTCCTCTGTTCACAGGTTTCACAGCTATATGCCTTGTAGGGCATTCTCTCTCCAATTCTCTGTTACAAAACCCTTGCTCTAAATGTGGTTTGGATCCTTGAGGCAATGGCACCTCCTGGAATAGAGAGCATCACACTTGCAGGCTTTGGTCCTGTCCCTGTGGGAGACTGTACAGATGTAGTGCATCATTTTGAAAGGACAGCATCTTAATCACACAGTGGGAGCCATCCCAATATCTACAGAGACAAATGCAGATTTTCCTTTACTCACATGTAAGCTCTGAAATCTGTTCAAGTCATCAGTGCCGTTCTCGGAACAGAATGGTTTTCAGTGTCATATGCCCTGAAGAAAAGAAAAAGCCATTGATGAGTATATAGGTGACTAAGGCATGGAGCTGGGCTGCTGGGAAGCAGGCACTCTTGAACTATAGCTGTGTCTCACCCCTGTCCCCTCAGTCAATCAAAGCAATCAGAGCTTTGAACACTCTCCATAGATGCCCTCATGCATACCCTTGCATCCATGAGGGGTTTAGAGGAATCTCCTTTTGGTTTTGGGATCCTTCTGACATACCAATAACTTTCCAAAACATACAAATGCAGAACTCCTAATGCTTCTGATCATGAAAGATTGAAGCTGGGTTAGGGTTAGGGTTACACACACTTATATGCAACAAAGAGTCCCGTAGCACCTTGTAGACTAACAAATGTATTGGAGCATAAGCTTTTGCAGGTGACTACCCAAAGTGGATAGCTCAGTGGTTTGAGCGGTGGCCTGCTAAACCTAGGGTTGTGCGCTCAATCCTTGACGGGGCCACTTAGAGATCTGGGGCAAAAAATCAGTACTTGGTTCTGCTAGTGAAGGCAGGGGGCTGGACTTGATGACCTTTTGGGGTCCCTTCCAGTTCTAGGAGATAGGTATATCTCCATATATTATCTTCAGGTCTCATCTTGGCTAGTCTGACCGATACTGGGGTGGTTTCCCGATCTGTGCCAGAAGAGCCAGACGTTGTGGATGGTCGCACTATGGTCAGAACCTGCTGCACAGCTGTTAAATCCTGGATCAGTGGCTGCTGCGGGGTGGCCATCTGCTGGAGGAGCTGCAGTTCTTGCTGAGCATTCCGCCCGGCCATCCATTTCAGTAATGCTCCATGTCCATACTACTGGTGGGGGAGCTTTCTTATACAGTGTGGTTTTATTTTATTTTTTTAAGTCCTGTTCTGCTCCCTTCCATGCGGGTTAAGTCAATTCCCACCTTCTCCACCAATTTTGTAACCATGTTGCCAGGGTGGCACCCCCTGGTGGGCCTTCAGGCCACAAATCACCCTGCTGTGCATCTCCACTGATATGTCTCTGTCTCTATGAGGTCCAGTGTTGTGGTGCTTTGGTTCTCCAGCTAAATTCCTACCCCTTAAGGTTCAGAGGTAATCAGGAACAAAACAAATCAAAAACTGGGTTGTGTGGACACCAATTTTAGGCCTGGCTGCATGTGTGAAACTCAGTCTGGTAAAACAGGTGATCTCACTACAAGATCATACTGAACCTGGCTATGAGGCCGTCTTTCAGGAATATCATGACCTCTTTCAAGGATTCATAGAATAGAATATCAGGGTTGGAAGGGACCTCAGGAGGTCATCTAGTCCAACCCCCTGCTGAAAGCAGGGCTTGGGTTGCTTGGAGGGTGAGCATACAATTCGGATAAACAAGCAGGACCCTCCAGTTATCCATCCATGTAGAAAGGTGCCATTTTCATTCTGTGATAAACTCAAGGTTGAGCTTGCAATGGTGGAAGCAATGCAAAGAATACAAAAAATTGAGGGGCCAACAGAATAGGTGAGCTCCCTCATCGTTGTGGAGAAAAGTAATGGACAGCTACACATCTGATCCCAGAGACCTCAACAAGGCTGTAAAAAAAAGGAACTTTTCAAACTACCAGCCAGAGAAGAGATTATGGCTCAATTTGCAAATTTTTTTCAGTATTTCAGTAAATTGGATGCATCCTCAGGGTTTTGGCAGTTAAAATTAACTGAAGAAAACTCAAAGCTATGCACATTTAATATCCCATTTGGAAGATACAGATATTTATGCTTACCCTTCGGCATAGTTTCGACACCAGAAGTGTACCAAAAGCCATTCATATGATCTATGAACATATTAATGGTGTTGACACCTCAATGGATGACATCATCATCTGGGGCTCAATGAAAAAGGAGCATGATCGTAGATTTTGGGAAGTCCTGAATGTAACAACAGCGGCAAACTTCAAACTAAATAGAGAGAGATGTGTTTTACAAGTTACAGAAATGACTTTTGTTGGGGACATTAATTCCAACAAAGGTATAAAACCTGATAAGAGGAAATTTCAGCCATTGAAATGCCACATCCCCAGTCAAAGAAAGATGCCCAATGGTTCCTGGGAATGGTTCATTATCTTTGAAAATTCATACTTAATCTATCTACCAAAGCAGCCGCTTTGAGAAAACGCCTAGAGAATAAAAATGAATGGTATTGGGATGAAGGAAGAATCATGGGAAGGTTTAAAACAACAACTGATACAAGAGCCAATGTTTAAGTTCTATGCACCAGGAAGGCCTATTAAAATTTCAACAGATACTTCACAGTCTGGGTTAGGGGCAGTGATTTTACAGAAATAGAAGGACTGTTGACAACCAGTGGCATGTGCATCCAAGTCACTGACTGAAGCAGAATCCAGATATGCTCAGATCAAGAAGGAGCTTCTAGAAATATTGTTTGCCTGTGAGAGATTCAATTAGTATATTTATGGACAGACAGTGGAAGCTGAAATGGACCATAAGTCCCTGATAGCATTATTTAGCAAAGCACTAAATGACTGTACCTTAAGGATTCAAAGAATTATGATAAAGCTGCAAAAGTATGATTTGCTTGTGATCTACACACCCGGTAAATTTATGTTCACCACTAATACACTTTCCAGAGCAGTGTCTGTTCATGAAACCAGAGAAGACTTTAGAGACAGAGATGCAAGTCTATGTAGATCTGATTGTAAAGTCAATTCCCATAGCTAACAGGAAACTGTAACAAATAAGAGAGGAAATGGAGAAAGATGAATCATTGGGAATCCTTAAAGAAGTGATAATTAAAGGGAGGCCTGATGAAATCAGCAGTTGCTGTCCAAAGGTTGGTCCACACTAACCCCCAACTTTGAACTAAGATACGCAACTTCAGCTGCGTGAATAACGTAGCTGAAGTCGAAGTATCTTAGTTCGAACTTACCGCGGGTCCACACGCAGCAGGCAGGCTCCCCTGTCAACTCCGCGTACTCCTCTCGCGGAGCAGGAGTACCGGCATCGACGGCGAGCACTTCCGGGATCGATCCCAGAAGATCGATTGCTTACCGCCGGACCCGGAGGTAAGTATAGACGTACCCCAAGTATAAGAGACTACTGAAACTGCAGACATGAACTTACTGTGATAGATGGGTTGACTTTCAAGGGCAGTAAGGTTGTAATTCCAATAATCCTCCAAAAAGAAATATTACAGAAGATCAGATCAGGAGATTAAACCTCCCGAAAGACTCATAGAGACTTGCTAACCTGCTTGGAGAAGGGATACTTGAGGAAAGTGAGTACTAAAGACTCACTCAAAAGTGATGTGCTGGCAACCTCTCCTCTTTAGATAGTTGACACATAGCGTTTATGGAAATGAACTACATTGGTTGAGAATTGAATACATGTGTTATTAGACAGTTGTTAGCTGTATATACATCTTCCCTCTTAAAGAAAAACAAATTAACATATATGTATATGAGTTAATTTGTTTTTCTTTAATAGGGAAGATGTAGAGATATGTTCATAGAAGACTATAATTTAGAGACGCTCCCTCATAAGGGACAGTATTATGAACATAGGAATTTGCAGATGTGGCCTGGAAGCGGGCATTGGGAACACCACATGGCTGTGTGCAGCCGCTCACTACAGAAGCTCTCCAGTTTGTTTTATTAAAGTTTAATTCCTTTCTCATTCACTGGTTTGTTATGTAATGACCCCCAAGACGGTTACAGGTCGTACCACAAACCTTCAGTGGGGACCTGCCTTCTGTTCAGGACTAATCTCCCAAAGGGCTGTGTTTTCACCAAATTTTCCCCTCCTACCACCATCTTCCCACAGGGGGCCGGATTGTCCCTTCTAGAAGGGCTGACCCAGCTGGCAAGCAAGCTCCTACCAGGATGCTCTCCCATCAAGACAGGCAGAGCTCTGTCCTTTTTCTTGGTTGGCCCCTCACTCGGCTAGTTCTCCTCCTTTCAGCTCTGCTCTCCACACCTGAGGTCGGCTGCAGGTGTAGCAGGGCGAGGCCAACTGGGTCCACAGGCTTTCCATAACCCTTTATTTGCCAGTGGAGAGCCTGTCAGCCTCCTAAACCCCCTCCTTCCCAGTGTGGGGCCTTCTAGCCCATCACAGTAACACTTGAGTGAGATAAACTCTACTCTGCTGACCACTTCTTATCTGCAGAGCACTTTCAATCCAGACACAGGCCGCAGCACTTCACAGCAGATGTCCAATAGCAGGAGCTGAAAATATGGGCACCCCTTCAGGCTGAAGATAAGGGAGAAAAGAGACATTTCTTTATTTCCATTCACTTATCAAACCAGTTGTGTAACGATCACTGCTCCAGCTCAGGTATGATCTGGAGTCTGGCTCAGACTTCTGAGTCCAAAGCCAGGCCTTCCCTTTCTCCCAGGGAGTAAAAGTGGGCCTCTTGCACTTGCCCATGCAGCAAAGAATGAGTCAGAGAAGCAAAAGTCCATAAACTTTTTATTCAGATTCTGGCTCTGATGGTGGAGGATGAGCCCTCGGCAGTCTTCCCCCTAGTGGTCTGGGTGTCTGGAAAACAAGTCTTGCCTTTCTCAATCCTCCCAATGGCTTGGGTCAGAGACCAGAGGAAGGCCTCAAAGCTAGAAAATCTAGTTCCCTCTGAAACAGGAAGTAATGTCCTTTTCTTGTTAGCGCAGCCCTCTCTGAGACCAACCCAGTTTCTCCTGACTGTTCCCTCCAGCTGTTAGATTCTGTCACGTTGTTGGCACATGATGTGGAGGGGAGCCAATTGCAGTCCCTCCCTGGCCCTGCATGAAGTTTTCATACCCCATTCCAGCATCACTTCCATCCGCCATTAAAAACCAGCTATCTCTAGGGCAGAACATAGCAGCTGCCTAACTGGGCACAGAAACACTCTGTGGAAGTTTAGAGCAGGAGGCAAAGAACAACAGAATCATTTTAACTGCAAGGGGAATTGTAGGCAGAAGGAGTATAACTGGACACTGCTGCTCTCCCAAAAGGTACTGTCGGTTCTCTTTAATGACCACAAATGGTCAGGACCTCTGGTTTTGTATCTCATCTGAAAGATGGCTCTTCTCTTTTCTAGCTAGAAAGACAGTTCACCTTGAATATGACTTCAGGCACAGCGGCTATTTTACCATTACATATAACTTAGAACGGATTATCAGCATGTGGAGAAGATATAAAGTGGCTGAACAAAACAAGTCATTGAGTTCCTTAGCACAAGAGGGTGACTTTTATTCTGGAGACACTGCTGTGCTATTCTCTGAATACAGTTTTCATCTGAAATTAGACAAACCAATTGGAAAGTGTTTCAAGTGGCTCTAAATGGAGGATTTCACATAGGGGGTGACATATGACGCATTTTTGTTCTCACCCAGTGCTGGTGGAGCAAGTCACATAATGAAATGAATGGGAAGCCTCTCATTGCAATGGGTCCGTATCATACCATCTTGCCCCAGCAATTCATGTGCATGACTCCCATGTATCTCGCCAATGTAACTGGTGATGATTAAGCTTCCCTGTGCTATTTTGCTTCCAAACACCATCTCATCTACTTTCCCTTTGGGCTGTGACCTAAGCTAGCGGAGTGCTTGTAAGGGAGATCTCTGAGGAAGTCCGATTTACTGTGGAAAGGGTTTTGGTTATTAGGGTTTGATCCTGCAGAATATAGGTACAGAGTGACACATGCACAAAATAAAAATAGGTGAGAGAAGGAGCTCGGGGAACTCCCTGACCCCACATTGTCAGTAATGATGCTACATGGTAGCCATGTCATAGAAATGAGGTCAAAGAGGGGCAGTGCACAATGAGCATGAGGATCATTCTTTCTAAGAGGTGCCCGTACTTGGACTATTTTTTTTTTTTAATCATACACTTAAGGGTAAGGGAGCAGGCATGCAAGGAGTAAGTCTAGTACTGCCTGTCTCTTGTGCTAGCATGTAGCTTTTCCTCCCACTTATTCTGGAGTGTGGTAACCATGTTCTCCTTGCTATGTACTGTGAAAGGACTGGCAGGGTTCTGAACCAGTGCTGTGAACAGATGTTGTGTTGGCAGAGGTGCTACTGTTATGGATGAGCCACAAACCGGGGAGAAACCCTCTCCAGATGCTTGTAGGTTGGAAAATACTCAGGTTTCGGGTCTACATTTAAGTGTGGGAAGAATGTCCAGATCAGTACGTCACTTTCAGTCAGGGTGATGGGCACTCAAGATTACCCTGTAAGTACAAACAGGCACACGTAAAAAAAACTAGAGCATTCTACAGACGCTGTGCGTTAAATAGGGGAATAACAGCATCTCCCGGTAAGAATCACTATTGAAAGCTGTCCTGTTACATATCAATAATGTAGCACTGAGCAATTTTTAAGAGATAAAAATACAATGTGGGCTGGATGATGGATAAAGATATCAAGGGACGTTGAGTCCCTACAAATTACTTAGGATTTGCTCCTAATCAAATAATTAGACTCCATCTATCTTTCATTAACTGGCATAGGCGCCGACTCCATAGGTGCTCCCCGCAGAAAAAAAATTGTGGGTGCTTAGCACCCACCAGCAGCCAGCACCCCCCATCCCACAGTGCCTCCCTCCCACTGGCAGCCCCGCTGACCAATTTCTCCTCCTCCCTCCCAGTGCCTCCCACCCAGCACGGATCAGCTGTTCCACGGTGTGCAGGAGGCGCTGGGAGGTAGGGGAGGAGTGGGGACGGGGCGCGCTGGGGGGGAAGGGGCAAGAACAGGCGGGGAAGAGGTGGGGCATGGGTGGGAAGGGGTGGAGTGGGGGCAGGGTCTGGGGCAGAGGGGGGGTCAAGCACCTCCAGGGTAGAGAAGAAGTTGTCAGCTATGTTAACTAGTGTGGTGTTTAAGATTTGTCTATATGCAGAGTTGCACTAATCTAACGTAAAATGTTATTTCTTTTTTAAACCAACTGAGTTCAATCTGATTCAGAATCTTGTATGGACTCTCTCATTGCAGTTTAAACCAGGTTTATTTTAGATTAACAAGTCAGTTAGGAACAGGTTTATGCTAAACTGAAATGAGCCACTCAAACCACCAGGGCTGGCTCCAGGGTTTTTGCTGTCCCAAGCAGCGCAAAAAAAAAAAAAAAAGCCACGATTCTGATCTGCAGTTCTACCGCCGCCGCTTCAGTCTTCGGCAGCAATTCAGCGGCTGGTCCTTCCCTCCCAGAGGGAGTGAGGGACCCGCTGCGGTAGAGCTGGACGTGCCGCCCCTCACCATTGGCCGCCCCAAGCACCTGCTTGCTGGGCTGGTGCCTGGAGCCGGCTCTGCAAACCACACAGAGGTTTGCACTAGTTTAATTAATCCAGTGCAAGTTTGTAGGTAGACAAGGCCTTAGAGCTTGTCTAAACACAAAAGTTGTATACTTTAACTATTCCAGTATAGTTAGAACAGTATAACTCTTCTACTGTGGATGCATTTATATCAGTATAAAAGTGCTTCAAATAGGACAGCTTATTCCTATACAGTAAGGGAAATAAGTTATACTGCTCTAAGGCAAGTTATACCGGTATAACTGTGTCCACACTAGCGTTGTATTGTTATATTTTATTTTAAATTACACTTCTCTCCAAATAGTTTTGAGTACAAAAACTGTGTAGACCAGCCTTTAGGCTGATGTCTGGGCTGCATGCCAATAGAATACGGAGTGTGTCACCTGTAATGGTAGCCGTGAGACGTACCATACCAGCTAGTGCTGTGAAAATTGTGGAGTTTAACGTTGCACAGCTGAGCACTGAAATATGTTGTTTGTGCTTGTTTGTTCTCACAGTTTACCTATATTGTCCTTTTGCCTCTCGTACACCTGGAAAACCATTAGTGCTGCTTCATTGCATTTATCTGCTTAGCCAAGCCATCCTGGTATTTTCAAGGTCACCACCTCCTGTCACACAGGTCTCCTGCAGGGTGTTGCACCTCCAGTTTGGCTTTACAGACACACACAGGGCAAACCAACTGAAACCAAAACTAGGGAAATGGTTCATTTAAAAAATAAATGAAAATAAAGCATTTGTGAGGAATATTTTGATGCTGTGTAAAATGGTCCCCTTTCCCCTCAGCTTGAATGAAGCATCCTTGTTTTTGTTTACACAGCAGAGCTTATCCACTCTTTGGAGCATGCATTTCAGCTGCTACTACCCAGGCAAAGAGCACCTGCTAAAGAGACTCTCACCTCCCAAAAGCAGTGACATTAGGATTTTAGCTTGAGTAAGCGGCTGTTGTCCAATCCCCATTATTTGTGCAACTGTGTTAATTCCTCTGCATCAGCTCTGACCTTGTAGCAGTAATGAACTACAATTTATCCTTTGATACCTGGGTGAGCCAAGCTGGTGAGAGAACTTGTTCATAAGCACAAACTACTTGTCTTCGTTCTTAAAGCCTTACATAACCTATTCTCCTCCCTATGTAGCATTTCCCATGTGCTATAGAGACATAGACTCTCCTCTGCTTCACTAACAAGTTGCCCTCAATGGCCCGTTTGTCAAATTTTTGGGCAAGCTTCATTACTTCTCCCATGCCGCCCCTTGCACCTGGAAGACGCTCCCTGTAAAATGCACAGGGACCACATTGTCCTCCTCCTAAATCTCTCCTTAAAACCCACCTATGCTGCGAAGCCTACAAACCACTGGACATTTGTTACCCAGTTGTTACCTGTGGAAAAATTGGAAAGAGTCCAACGGAGGGCAACAAAAATGATTAGGGGTCTGGAGCACATGACTTATGAGGAGAGGCTGAGGGAACTGGGATTGTTTAGTCTCCAGAAGAGAAGAATGAGGGGGGATTTGATAGCAGCCTTCAACTACCTGAAGGGGGGTTCCAAAGAGGATGGAGCTCGGCTGTTCTCAGTGGTGGCAGATGACAGAACAAGGAGCAATGGTCTCAAGTTGCAGTGGGGGAGGTCCAGGTTGGATATTAGGAAAAACTATTTCACTAGGAGGGTGGTGAAACACTGAAATGCATTACCTAGGGAGGTGGTGGAGTCTCCTTCCTTGGAGGTTTTTAAGGCCCGGCTTGACAAAGCCCTGGCTGGAATGATTTAGTTGGGAATTGGTCCTGCTTTGAGCAGGGGGTTGGACTAGACGACCTCTTGAGGTCCCTTCCAATCCTGATATTCTATGATTCTATGATTCAGATGGCATGCTGTGACTGCTGCTTGTCACACTGTTCCTACGTGTTTCTTTGCTCCCTTGTGCTTCCCCTTGGATGTTTGTGTTTTACCTGTTGTTTTTCATCTTCAACTTAGATTGCCAGCTCTTTGGGACAGGGACTGTCCTTGGTATTTGTCAAAAAGAACAAGAGTACTTGTGGCACCTTAGAGACTAACAAATTTATTAGAGCATAAGCTTTCGTGGGCTACAACCCATTTCTTCGGATGCATATGCTCTAATAAATTTGTTAGTCTCTAAGGTGCCACAAGTACTCCTGTTCTTTTTGAGGATACAGACTAACACGGCTGCTACCCTGAAACTTGGTATTTGTCTGTATAGTGCCTAGTACAATGGTGCCTCTAGGTGCTACCACAATACAAATTATTGATGAAGTTTCAGGCTATACACTGATTGTAATATATTGGGGACTGTGTTGGAATTACAAGATATTACAATAAGAGTGAAGGGGTTTCCTGGTCGTGCTTGCAGGCTAAGGGACTATGTAGCAAAGCATGTGATCCGAGTCAGTCTGGACAGAGCCAGCTTAAAGAAAGATGCAGTGAGTTGTGCTTTGCTGCCTTAGGGTATGTCTACCCTGCAAAGAAAACCCATGGCACAGAGTCTCAGAGCCCAGGTCAGTTGACTCAGGCTCATGGTGCTCTGTCTGCAGGGCTAAAAATAGCAATAAGATGTTCCTGCTTGGGCTGGAGGTCGGGTTTTGAAACCCAGTGAGGAGGAGGGCCTTGGTGCTTGGGCTGCAGCTCAAATGGGAATATCTACACTGCTATTTTTATTCCCGCAACTTGAGACCCATGAGCTTAGGTCAGTTGACTTAAGCTAAGAGTCAATGCCTTGCATTTTTCTTTGCAGTGTAGACATACTCTTAGGGAGCAGCCTGTTTTCTCTCTCTCTCTCTCTCTCTGTTTTGGGTTCCTGTGTATTCATTGTTCTGAATTCTAATTAATAAAGTAGCCTTATACTGCCATCTTCCCACAAGAGTATTTGTTTTCCCCTAACGTATGTGTGTTTATGCTGTGAACATAACACTGATAGCTGACAGGAAGGAATCTCAGTTCACCACCTTTGCTGTCTACAGCACTGCATTGTGGTGGAAGGGAGTCATTTTCCCCTGAAGCTGGAGGCAGTATATTGTATGCAATGGACCAATGATCTAGTCCGGTCATTGTTCCTATGGTCACAAGGTGAAGGAACATATTAATCCTATGTTCCTTCACCTTGTGACCATGACTGAGTAAAAAATATCATTTCTGAGCTGGCTGCCAAAAGAACATGAAGTGTGATGTGAACTAGGTCCTGGCCTTTCAAAGGCCCTCAGACTCACCATCCCCAGCTGGCCCAGGCTGAAGGGTAACAGCACTATCCAATTATAAGACATGTTTTTGTATCTGTTTTCATCCCAAAGGAAACCAAGAGTGTTACAGGCTGAACAGAGAGGGGTGTGTTGTGTTTTGATGGAAGTGGGCAAGGGACCAATAGGATTACATGGCATTCTGTATTTAGGCAAACCTAGAATTTGTAACAAATATCTACTGTCTTGCTTCCCTCTCTCATGATTCCTCCATTAAGCCCCCTCTAGTTTTCTCAGAAATGTATTACACCTATTCCTGCTCCATTCACATAGGCCAACATTTTCAGAAGGATGTATGCCTCTATTTTTGAGGCACCTTCTTTGTCTCCGGCAGCAGACCATTGTTTTGAACATGTTGGCCTTATTTCATGACAACAGGTTGACCTTCCAGTGAATCATAGAATATCAGGGTTGGAAGGGACCTCAGAAAGTCATCTAGTCCAACCCCCTGCTCAAAGCAGGACCAATCCCCAGACAGATTTTTGCCCCAAATCCCTAAATGGTCCCCTCAAAGATGGAGCTCACAACCCTGGGTTTAGCAAACCAATGCTCAAACCACTGAGCTATCCCTCCTCCCTTCTGCCACACTGCATTAGAAACACCACAAAACAGTGGGTCATACTGTACTTTGCATCAGGGGGTAGCCGTGTTAGTCTGTATCCACAAAAACAACAAGGAATCCGGTGGCACCTTAAAGACTAACAGATTTATTTGGGAATAAGCTTTTGTGAGTAAAAAACCTCACTTCTTCAGATGCATCAGAAAAAGTGAAGAAGAAGTGAAGAAGTGAGGTTTTTTACCCACGAAAGCTTATACCCAAATAAATCTGTTAGTCTTTAAGGTTCCACTGGACTCCTTGTTGCATACTGTACTTTGTTACACTAGTGTAAATATGGGATAACCATTCTGAATTCCAAGGGGTTTCTCTGGATTTACATAGGTGCAATGGAGAGCATTACTTGACCTGGTGTCTTTTGGAGGGAAAATAAAGAACAAGTAAGCATGCCAGTCCCCTGTTTAATCAATAGCATTTTTATATAACAGTAACTCTTAGCATTCCAGTCTTGGTTGTGGTTTCTATTATGCTAGGTGCTGTACAAACACATAGGGAGAGACACTATGCCTCAGAGTTCACAATCTAATTGTACACTACAGACAACAGTGCAGTGAAGGTCACACCAAAGGTCAGTGGAACAGAACCAGTAAAACCCAGGTCGCCTGAGTCCCAAGTTGTTGCCTTACCCCATGGGCTACGTTATTTCTCTTTTCAACACTGAGCTAGCCTTCAGCACTTCCAAAAGCTGAGGGTTATTTATACTCCCCTTCCTACAGTTCTTCTGTGCTATATGGAGGTGAGATCCTCAAGCTGCTGTATTGTGGGTTACTGAAAAGGAGAATTCTACCCGAGGCGCATTGAAACTACAGACTCAAGCTTTTGGTGAAACATTACAGACACTTAGAATTCTCAGAAGAGAATCTTTCAACTGTTTTATTTGGAACTGGGCTTGTTAGCTAAATGAAGACCAATTTACGGATCTCTTCAGACAGTCCCGTGCACACTATTAGCGCACAGCGAAATCTGTCTCTCTCTTCCCCAGGGAGGAAGGTGTAATTTTTTTCCAGGGAAGTCAAAAATAGCCTTTGTATTTAAAAAAAAGATACTTTGCAATAAACTGAACTGGAGGGGGGAAATATATAGATGGAGTCAGGTCAATGAAAGAAGAGTAAAAAACTGGCTGAATCCCAATGTGGTTACTGACTTCAACTGGAGATTTGCCTGAGCATGGAAGAAGGCCCCGATCCAGCAAAGCATTTAGCATGTGCTGAACTTAAAGCATATGAGTTGGCCTACTGAGCCTGTACCACTGAAGGCAATGGCAGTTTTACTGTGAACTTCAAAATGAGCACAAGATAAAGGGGTGAATAAGGAGTTCAGGAATTGGCCCCATAGTACCCAATGAATGTACGGTTTATGGAAAGCTTTGGATTGTCTGCCTTGTGAAGTACTCATGCACAGAACAGAGCACAGAGAACAGCAGGGCAAGCTCCAGTCTATCGGATTATTTGTATTACAGTAGCACCAAGAGATCCCAACTGAGCTCATAGCCCCACTCTGTTAGATGCAGTACATGCACAGAGCTAGAGGCAGTCCTGGACCTGAAGAGCTTTCAACCTAAATAGACAACAGCGGAGAGAAAGAGTCACAGATACAGAGAGGTGAAGTGACTTGCCCAAGGTCACACGGAGCCTGGGTCAGAGCTGGGAACTGAGCCCAGATCTTCTGAGTCCAATTCCAGTGCCTTAATTCACAAGACCTTCCTCTCTCCAATTTTCCCCAGCAGTGCCCCTCAGAATTATAGAATATCAGTGTTGGAAGGGACCTCAAGAGGTCATCTAATCCAACCCCCTGCTCAAAGCAGGACCAATCCCCAACTAAATCATCTCAGCAAGGGCTTTGTCAAGCCTGACCTTAAAAACCTCTAAGGAAGGAGATTCCATCATCTCCCTAGGTAACCCATTCCAGTGCTTCACCACCCTCCTAGCATTTTTATATAACAGTAACTCCTAGCATGAAAAAGTTTTTCCTAATATCCAACCTAAGCCTCCCCCACTGCAACTTGAGACCATTACTCCTTGTTCTGTCATCAGGTACCACTGAGAACAGTATAGATCCATCCTCTTTGGAACCCCCTTTCAGATAGTTGAAAGCAGCTATCAAATCCCCCCTCATTCTTCTCTTCTGCAGATTAAACAATCCCAGTTCCCACAGCCTCTCCTCATAAGTCATGTGCTCCAGCCCCCTAATCATTTTATTGCCCTCCGCTGGACTCTTTCCAATTTTTCCACATCCTTCTTGTAGTGTGGGGCCCAAAACTGGACACAGTACTCCAGATGAGGCCTCACCAATGTCGAATAGAGGGGAATGGTCATGTCCCTCGATCTGCTGGCAGTGCCCCTACTTATACAGCCCAAAATGCCATTAGCCTTCTTGGCAACAAGGGCACTCTGTCGACTATCCTGCTTCTCATCCACTGTAACCCCTAGGTCCTTTTCTGCAGAACTGCTGCCTAGCTACTCGGTCCCTAGTCTGTAGCACTGCATGGGATTCTTCTGTCCTAAGTGCAGGATTCTGCACTTGTCCTTGTTTAACCTCATCAGATTTCTTTTGGCCCAATCCTTTAATTTGTTTAAGTCCTTCTGTATCCTATCCTTACCTTCCAGTGTATCTACCACTCCTCCCAGTTTAATGTCACCTGCAAACTTGCTGAGGGTGCAGTCCACCCATCCTCCAGATCATTGATGAAGATATTGAACAAAACTGGCTGAAGATATTGAACAGCCCTCCTCTGGAAGGAGCACAACTAGTGGTGAACAAGTGTCTCGGTGTCCATTGCCGTTCAAGCCTTGACCTCTCTTTAGACACTACATTGGGCACCCTTATTGGTCATGTGGACACGTGTCCACTAGCACCTGGACTGGGGACACCAATTCCTTCCATAGGAGTTGCTGAATAGCCATCAGCTTATAATGACTTTCGGTTACTACAAATATGACCTGGATTTTCACCAGTGATCTACTGCAGAGTGAATTGCCCTGTGGCCCATTGCAGGTTTCCTGAGCCATCCGGTCCCCACTGGATTTCTTCATGTGGCTATATTTCTAGGTTTATTAAGCAGTGAGACAAGAAATGGGAATATGCTTCTGGGCAATTTCAGTCTAGAGGAAAGAATACCAAAGGGAGACACGATAACTGTCTGCAGATACAGAAAAGGATGTTGCACCAGAGGACAGGAAGCAATTATTATCATTAGTCAGCAATGATAGAGCAAGAGGTAATTAAGCTTAAGCTGCATCAGGGAAATTTTTAGACTGAATATTAGAAAAAGCTTTAAAACTGAGAGAAGTGAGTGAGAAAATGGAACAAACGGCCCATGCAGGTGGTGGAACGGGGTGTATTTGAAGCCAGATTGCATGGCCATCTTTCAGAGATGGGTCGGGAGCAAGATGCAAGGATGAAAGAGATGATGCATTAGAGGGCTGTTCCAAACTAAGACCCCTATTCAGGGAAGCATGTCTATTCAGGACAGCAATTAAACATGTGCTCAAATCCCATTGATTTCAGAGGCCTACTGGAGTCAATGGGATTTGAGCATACTTAAGTGCTTTCTGAATTGGCGCATGATGATTCTGTGTTTCACCTACAGCAGACCTCGTATGGAGCTGATGATAAGGATACAGGCCAAAGCTTGAGTGACTGGAAGCAGTGACTTACAATCCACTGCCTCTAGTTATGTCATTGCTATTTTGGAATTGATTTTACATCGGTAAATGAAACCAAAGGAAAATGGCTAAACCCAAATCCAACAACTACAAGCATGTGAAGGGTGTAAAGGCCCAGGAGGAAGGAGCATTGTGTACAATTCTCCAACCTAAGGGAGAAAGGATGAAGTTGAATGAAGGAACTGTAGGGCTGAATATCAGGAAAATGGGAGGTATGGAGGAGACATATTGGAGAGGCATCCAAGCGGGCACCTAAAGAATCAAAAGCAGTGAGGGGAGGCGCTTTTAGCAACTGCAGCTATTCTGCCTGGGCAGGAGAACTGTGTGTGCAGGCCATACACAGTGGAGGACTTTTATACTGGCTTGTGGGGGAGGGGAGGAGGCAGGGGTGATGCATGGGTGGGGCATGCAGGGTCACATCTCCTCCCCACCCCCTGATTGCTCTGTCACATTGTGCGGCTGGGCTCCCTTCCTGCAGATTGCGATCGCGGCTTTTTTTTTTCGCCACTTGGGGCGGCAAAAACCCTGGAGCCAGCCCTGTATCAGAGGAGTGAAGTTCTGGAACAGCTTTCCAGGGGGAGCAATGGGGGAGAGGGCAAAATACCTAACTTGTTTCAAGACTGAGCTTGATAAGTTTATGGAGGGGATGGTAGGACGAGACTGCCTATGGCTGTGGGTAGCCGATCTGTGACTGCTTGAAGCAAATATCTCCAATGGCCACTGATGGGATGGACACCAGCTACGGAGGGCTCTGAGTTACCACAGAGAATTCTTTCCCAGGTGTCTGGCTGGTGGGTCTTGCCCACCTGCTCCGAGTCTAACTGATTGCCATATTTGGGGTAGTGAACGAATTTCCCCCCAGGTCAGATTAGCAGGGACCCTGGGGTTTCTTACCTTCCTCTGCAGCATGGGGCATGGGTCACTTGCAGGTTTAAACAAGTGTAAATGGTGGATTCTCTGTAACTTGAAGTCTTAAAATCATGATTTGAGGACTTCAGTAACTCAGCCAGAGGTTATAGGTCTAGTACAGGAGTGGGTGGGCAAAGTTCTGTGGCCTGCAAGGTGAAGGAGCTCAGACTAAATGCTCATGATGGTCCCTTCTGGCCTTAAAGTCTATGAGTCTATGAAAGGCAGGCCAGGGCAGGAGGAGGAAGAGAGGCAGGGTGAAGCTCCGGAGCTAGTTAAGGACTGCCAGCTGTGTGAACTGAAAGAGTTGTTGCACAATGGAAATGCTGCAGCCCTTTGATCTGAGCTGTTCCCAACATGACACCACCTCAGAGGTGCCTTGGGTCTAAAGGGTTAATAATACTATAAGGAGGGACACGAGATTTTTCAGGCCTATAAGTGTACATGGGGCTGATTTGGCACATAAGTTATTTGTGGAATATAAGTAGGTGCAGATTTGGGGTGCATTAGGATATTAGATAATATTGGGAATGAGCTGGCCAGTGTGTGTATACATATATGCACACACATGCACTCACACAGAGACATATCCCCTGTACTGCTAGCAGATAAAGGAGAGTCTCCTTTAGTTTAAGTATGTAGAGCCCCCACTCCACAGGTCAACAGGTGTACTGTGAAAGCTGGCTCATCCCCGCACAGGAAAAGTTGGCCTCTCCACCCACACAAAGCTCTGGGTGGCTAGAGAGCTCGCAGGAAATCTCACCCCACCACCTTCTGCCAGTTCTGCAAAAGTAGGTGCATGGGCTGCTGGAGAGGACACATGCAGCTGCTGCTGGGACACAACTGGCCGAAAGTTTAAGCTTCAAACTGGGGGAGAAGTCCAGGGAGAAGCCTCAGTGTGTGGCCCCCGGGAGAGCTGCACCACACAGGAGAATCAGCCAGAGCCCAAAGAGAAGGAGGGCCCTCATGGATGACTGGGGAAATAATGCTGGAGGACACTGGGACAATGTGTTTGCTAATAAAGGTGACCGAGGTGAGTGTGTGTTACTGATGACACTGTAGGAGTTATTCCTGGGTGAATTCCTGCTTCCCCAAAGGCTGTAGGAGGGGGCGTCTGCACCCAAGGCAAGGAGTGGATGTTTGGTGAAGGAGCCTCCACTACCAGTGGTAAATCTGTGCACTTATAGAGTAAAAGGATCCGTTTCTGTCATCATTGCTGTGATAAAAATTCAGATTGGCCATGGGATTGTGATACCCAGGACGTTCATGGCACTATAGATTTGTTAGATTCCAAAGAAATTAGCCCCTATTCCAATGCGATACATAAGTACACTGGCTTATTGGATGGATGGATGCTGCCACTGTTGCATTGAATGCAGCACATGGTGGAGGAAATACCCAATCTGATTGTGGGGTTGGTTGGCTACACAAGCAGGGGCAGAGTTTGCAAAAATACTCTACTGAGCTGATTCTGTCTGTGACACCAGCTAAGTAAAGACAGTAATTACAAGGCATCTAGAATTAGTGTTCTGAGCAAAATTAAAGAGAAAATGCCTGGCTAATCATGCTATTTTACTACATCCTCGTCTCCATATTTCATTCATTTTGCTAATCCGCTGACGAAATTGCTTGTTGGCAGATATAACCCTCAAGTAGCCATTTAGGTGGCTTGATGGACCCCAAGGCAAGTAAATTTTCAGTCTGACTGGCTTTAATCCCACTGGAGAGCCCTGTCATGCCATTACACGCCACAGCGGGAGTAAAAGTGGTGAAGTAATCACATTAAAGCACCATTCCATTTAAACATAATCTGTAAAAAATCTCATGAAAGCAGCAACCATTATTATTGCTCCCAATGTCCTTCAGGCAGTCTTTGCGCACAAAAAAAATCCACCTGTCAAAAGCAGACAGGCCCTTTCATTCAGAGGAAACAGAGGTGAGATATAAAAGTGACACAATATTATTTAAACATCCCATTACTAAAATTACAGTTCATCGATATAAAAATGAGCAATAGGGCCTTAGTCTGTCAGCTAGATCAATGTACTTGGCATGAGATTACAGATACACAGATCTTAGAGAGTATTAGGAACACAGGATTTGCTGTAAAGTCTTCAAGCTTCAGTCTGGCAAGCCCCATGTCCTGCCTCCAGCAGTAGCTAATACTTGATGCTGTTGAGGAAAGTGATCAGACCTGGCCAACTGTGCAATGCTGAGCAGGGTGAGGAATGCCCTCCTTGAGCTCATTTGTGATAAATTTACATCACGAAGCATGAGATTACTTTAGCATAACTGGAAATGTTATTAGTCTCTAACATTATTGGGCCCTGTTTTAATATCCAGCTCTGCTAACCAAAACATTCTCCTCTCGTGGCAGTGAATTCTGTAGGGTGACTACACACCGTGTTAAGATATATTTCTATTTGTTTTAAATCATAACTGCCATTAATTTATTAACGGGCACCAGGGTCCAGTGGCTAGGACGTGGGCATGAGAGTCAGGGGACCTGTGTTGCATTTCCAGTTCTGCTGTTGACTTTAGGCAAGTCATTCCAGTTCTCCATGCCTCCATTTTCCCATCTGTAAAATGGAAACACTTGCCCACCATATAAAGCACATTGAGATCTATGGATTGGAAGTGAAAAGTATTATAATTATTTTACAGGGCAGAATATAAAGAAGAAACTAGTCAGTTTTCACTATACTCTTCATAATCTTAAATTGTAGTACTGCTCTATTCTATATAGGTTATTTTACTGCCCCAACACAGGGTGTACCAGGCATTTGCTGCCCATTGGTGGAGGCCTCAACACCTTCGCACAGCCCGCCCTAAGAAGGAGTCCTGCTTGAAAGGAAGAGCAGCAAGGTCAGACCTCTAGAGGATGCCTAGAGAGGACTCTCGTGATGAGTTGCAAGCGGAAACAGCAAGCGCTGGTCTTCTGGCACCTAGAAGGGCTTGGAGCATGTGAAGGCCAATCAGAGCCCAGCAGGCCAAATAAAAAGGGCTAGTTGCTTCTACTAGGGGCCAGTTCTGGGTGAAGCCAGGACAGGGAAGGCTAGCAATCTCTGTCTCAACCCAGTCAGGGGCTTACCCTTGACAACATTAGGTTTGGACCTCTGTGAAGGGATCGGGTTGGGCTTTCATGCCTAGGTGGCTATTTTAAGTTGAGGTTTAATTTGTTTTCTGTGACCCCCAAAAGGCGTCTGGACTAGGTCAGAGGGCTAGGCCACAGAAGCAGCAGACCATTGCAGAACCAGGATACAAGGGGATGTTAGGAAGAATCTGTGCGGTGTTGGGTCCTGACACAAGGGGGTACCCTGGGGGTGAGTGCACAACATAACATACCGCCCACCACTATAGTACAGTGCACAGATGTACCCTCTTCTTTAGTGCAAACATCCCATATGCCCCCCGGGGCTGACCTCCCTGCACCTGTCTGTCTCTCCAAGTTCCTCCTCAGCATAGCACTCTTCTTGTAAGGCCTTTTGGCAATGACCTCTGCATGATTCACATAACACTTGTTATTTGTTCTGGTGCCTGATGTACTTACTGTCTGGGTCTAAACTATTCAATGTCTGTTTTAGGTATAAGCTCCTTAGAGTAGGAATTGACCCTTTATACGCTGGAACTGCAGTGAGCGCACTTCTTCTTAGTGATTGTGCAACGTGCCTCAGGTGGCATGTGACCAGAATTCATCACCAATTTGGTCCGCTGGTTGAATTGTTAGCTTCCACGGGTCAGGTACGGACAGGGAGTGCAACATGAACGCTGATCCAGGCCCCACAGTGAGTACACTGACAGCATTCAAGTATTGATAATGATGTGATGTGGTGGTATGTAGTATTTTTCTTGTCATGCCTACCAAGGGCTCTGATCAGTGTGGGGCCCCCATTGTGCGAGGATCTGAATCCCCACCCAAAAGAAGGGCTTGCCTGCACAGAAACTTTATGAGTAGCAAGCCAGGCTATAAATCCATAGCGTACTTGTTTGCCACACACTAACTGGCCATATGGACCCGGCTACCTCTACTAAAATTTCCCCAGCGTGCTTTTGTTTGAAACAGCGATAGGTCAAAGCACACTACGGAACTTTTAGTGCATGCAAGCAGGGTCCACATGGGCAGTTGGTGTGTGGCAAGCTCATGCGCCATAGATTTATGCCCCACCTCGCCACATAGACAAGGCCAAAGACACAGTTCCTGCCCTAACGAGCTTACACTTTAATTGGAAGCAAGAGCAACAAATGAATGGGGGAGGTGGGAGTGGAGAAGGGTAATGGTAATAAGAAAACACAGTTACATAAATTATGGCCAACGTGATGTTTAAAAAAATAGTATTGGTGATTCCTGACAGCCCGTCAGCCTAGCCACTATTACTTGGCAGTTGTCTTCTAGGCATCACAGCAGAAGTGGGTGAAGAGGAAAGCCTTGCAAGGAATGGTCCGGTGCTTAAAGCACTAGCTAGAGACTTGGGTTCAATTCCCTTCTCTGCCACAGGCTTCCTGTGTGACCCTGGGTACATAATTTAGTCTCTCTCTGCCTCAGTTCCCCATCTGTAAATGGGGATAGTAGCTCTTACCTAGATCCTTGGGTGTTGGAGATCATATATGTTAAAGAGGGTGAGATGCTCAACACTGTGGTGTACCTTAGATATAGAAGGCAAAGCCCTTCTGGTTAGTTCCGACAGGAGGGGGTTCCACACGGAAGAGTTAGCAAGAAATAAGCACTGAGATGTCCGGGGAAGAAGCAGATGTAGGGGTATCAAGGTTGGCAGCAGTAGTTAAACTATACTGAAGGAGGCACCAGCTGGGCAACCCAAGTTGCTCTGCTTACCCAAGCCAGGGAGAGGAGAGGCAGTTCTCCCTCTACTTTTAGCTGCCCTTCCCTCTTTCCCATCACTTTAGCTCCTTTAGGCGGAGTGGAACGGACAATGCGAGAAGAGACCAGGATGGATTAATGGGGAGGGGGACAGAGCTGTGAAGGGCCTCAAAGGTGAGGATGAAGAGTATGAATTTGAGGTGATGGAAAACAAGGAGCAAGTGGATGGATTCAGAGAGAGGAGTGTCATGGGCAAAGAAGATGATTTGGCAGCAGCATTTTGCTGAGGGTGATATACAAGGCCAGGAGAACCGCAAACCCCTGGGTGCCCAAAGGAGCAGGCCAATGTTACACCTGATTTTTGGCCTTGTCCTAAGGTGACTGCTGAAGAATGATGAGGTTGCTGCCCAGGATCTCTCTGCTTTTCAGGCAATACAGCAGGCTTCTGGCCCAGGACCACTTGTGGAGCAAAGATAGTATGTCTGACTCCCGAGTCATGATCCGACGGTTGTGTGCTTGAACCACATTGTGGTCACTGCTTCTTCGGCTCTGCCTCCTAAGAAGAGGATGTGTGAGAGAGAATGAACCACAGAATGTTACATGGGTTGGCTACGTTGCTTAAAGCACAACTGGAAGGTGCTTGGGTGCTGCAGTGATGTGGGTGGCATAAGAACCTAGATAGAAGAAAATTCTCCTAGCTCACAGAGAAGGAGCCAGCTCTGAGCCTGAAGCGTTTCTCTTTTACCTGTAATATATAAATAGATATTAAGTGGGGGAATCTGTGCCCCTCTCCCTCATGCTTTTTAATCTGACACATAGTTCCCTGCAATGACAAATCTGATTGTTTTTCCAACAGCAATAAAGCAAGATAAATCAAACTTGAGTGTAAATTTTACCCATTATAAATGCAGTTGTTGGGTAAGATGACAAGTCTGGTTGTTAGAGGTGTACTGCCCCCTAATGTTTGCATCTAACACAAAGGCAGTGGTGTTTTGTTAATAAAGGACAATCCTCCTGTAGAACAACAGAACCAACTATTACCTTCCTCATACGTACTGGACTGAATTCAACCCTGATGTAACTTCATTGCCTGTAGCTGGTTCACAGCAGGGAGACTTTGACCCTGATTCCTGCGGGTTACTGTATTTTGTATCTCATTGAGAATATGGTTGATTCTTAGTAAGTTAATAATAATAATGCTCAAAATAAAGTCCTTCTCTTTAGAGTGGTAGCCGTGTTAGTCTGTATCAGCAAAAAGAACGAGGAGTACTTGTGGCACCTTAGAGACTAACAAATTTATTTGACATACGCTTTCGTGGGCTAAAACCCACTTCATCAGATGCATGCAGTGGAAAATACAGTAGGAAGATATATATAGAGAGAGAACATGAAAAAATGGGGGTTGCCATACTAACTCTAACGAGACTAATCAATTAAGGTGGGCTATTATCAGCAGGAGAAAAAAAACTTTTGTAGTGATAATCAGGATGGCCCATTTCAAACAGTTGACAAGAAGGTGTGAGTAACAGTACGGGGAAAATTAGCATGGGGAAATAGTTTTTACTTTGTGTAATGACCCATCCACTCCCAGTCTTTATTTGAGCCTAATTTTATGGTGTCCAGTTTGCAAATTAATTCCAGTTCTGCAGTTTCTCGTTGGAGTCGTTTTTTGTTGAAGAATTGCCACTTTTAGGTCTGTAATTGAGTGTGTGTCCAGGGAGGTTGAAGTGTTCTCTGACTGGTTTTTTAATGTTATAATTCTTGACGTCTGATTTGTGTCCATTTATTCTTTTGTCTAGAGACTGTCCGGTTTGGCCAATGTACATGGCAGAGGGGCATTGCTGGCACATGATGGCATATATCACATTGGTAGATGTGCAGGTGAACGTTCACCTTCTTGTCAACCATTTGAAATGGGCCATCCTGATGATCACTACAATTTTTTTTTCTCCTGCTGATAATAGCCCACCTTAATTGATTAGTCTTGTTAGAGTTGGTATGGCAACCCCCATTTTTTCATGTTCTCTTTATATGTATATATATCTTCCTACTGTATTTTCCACTGCATGCATCTGATGAAGTGGGTTTTAGCCCACGAAAGCTTATGCCCAAATAAATGTGTTAGTCTCTAAGGTGCCACAAGGACTCCTCGTTGTTTCTCCTTCTCTTTAGAAATCCTCGGCTTTAGAAAGAAAAGGTTGCCTTTTTGGTGTGGATGATTGGCTCATGGCAACTGCATTCCGAAAGACAGCTGTTATTGTAAAGACTTCACTTACAGACACACTTTAGATGGGATCCCCTGCAATGTATCGGGAAGTTTGTCACAGATGGGCAAACCTCAGACAGCAATAGATTCTGATGGGACAAGTGCTCACAAGTTCTGATGCTTCTCTGAATTTTCCCACCCTTCTGCAAAATTGAGCTAGGAATCCAAAGAGAAATGGATCTTTCATAGCATGTCTAATGTTTTCAACCTCTTCAAGCTGGCAGTAGCATAGGAATTCCTTAGTTTATTCCAGGTGTGGTCCAGCCAGTCCTCCACACACCAACCTCCCATTTGAAATTGCTGGGAGCTGTGGATCTAAGTGGCTGATATGACTGACTTGACTTATCCACTTCTGCATGGATCCCTGAAATGCAGTGCCACATGAAAACAAACTAAAATAACCAAGATAATTAGCGATTGAGAGGGAGGGCTTATAACCTATAAAGTGGGAGGGTTTATAACCTTTTCAGAATGTTTTGTTTAATATTTACTATCATAAACCTGGATGTTCTTATCATCCGTATACATATCTAATTGCTTTTCAAATCCTGCTAAAATGTTGGCGGCATGCTACCTGTGGCAATGAGTTCCACAGGCTAACTGTCTTATGTGAAAAAGTATTTCTTTTTATCAGTCTTGAATTTTCCATCTTTCAGTTCCATTGACGGTTAGTAATTATTTGTGTTACAGTAGCACCTACACCAACTCAGATCAGGGCCCCACTATGCTAGGCCCCGTACAGACACCTAATGAGGTCAGTCCTTATAGCATGTCTAAGATGTATTTTATGCAAGATGGGTCTTGTGAGATAACATTGGAAAGGTTACGATTTGCTGAATATGATTATCCTATTTGTAGGCATGTATCCTTTCTGTATCTGAAGTTAGGAATATTGACTATGTAACAATTACAAGTGGGTTTACACCTGGAGCATGCCCACCAGACAGAATGCAACCAGTCTCCCATTAGGGAGAACAATAGGATTTTGAAGATACTGATATCCCATCTTCCTGAGAAGCTTCCTGGGATGCTACAAACAACCTTTGACTCACGACTGCTTTGAGACTGTAAGGTCATGTGATTAAGTCACCTGGTACTGGATTCCATGATAGAATGCCAGTATTTTTCCACTGGGGCATGGGGAGAGGAATCCACACGGGAAAACAAAGGGTTCCCGCCATATGTAAACTTTATTTAAGACAGGGGAGTGATTTAAGCAGTGTTAATTCTTCACTGAATTCCCGGCCAGGATGACTGCTGGAAACATCTAAGAAACAAAGACAAAACAGGGGGAGAAAAGCTGAGCCCAGGTTGAAAATATGTCCAACCTCTGAAAGAAATGCCTAAAACAATATTTAGGGTGAGAAATTATTTTCTTTTAACCAGTTTCTTTTGTGTCTTAAGCTTACATTGCAGTTTTTGTTTTATTTTCTGGGTAATCTGCTTTGATCTGTTTGCTATCCCTTATAATCACATAAAATCTACCCTTTGTAGTTAATAAGCTGATTTTTGTTTATTCTAATCCAGTTTGTGGAATTCATAACTGGGGAGGGGCGGGGACAAAAAGCTGTGCATATCTTCCTCCACATTGAGGGAGGAGGCGAATTTCAATTAGCTTATGCTGTCCAGTTCTCTGTGCAGCACAAGACAATATAATTTTGGGTGTACACTCCAGAGGAGGTGTGCATTTGAGTGCTAGGCCATTCCCTAGCTGAGTCTTCCCAGGCAGAGCTGATTTCAGTGTCTGTGAGTATGTGTACACTGGCAGAGTTACATCGCTGGCAGTTACATCGCCGCTCAGAGAGCGCTAAAGCGAAACCGCGGTTGTGTGTTCACACTGTCAGCTGCCTGCGCAATAACATGTTCACATTTGTGACACTTGCATCGGTATTCGGCGCGGTGCACTCTGGGCAGCTATCCCACAGAGCATCTCTTCCTCTTCTGCTGCTAAGTGTTGTGGGAAGGTGGAGGGGGTCACAGGGCATCCTGGGTCCTGTCCCAATGGCCTGTGATGCATTGCTTCACAACCCAGCAATCCTGTGCTTCTGTCCACATTTGGCACCAACTTTCAATGGTTTGTGTACTGCGCACTCGGCCTCTTTGGTCTGCAGGAATGGATCCCTAACTGCTGCTCTCTCTCACTAACACATCACGAGTGGAAGTGGAGTTATTCCTTAAACTACAAAGGCAAGAGTTCGACATTGATCTCGCCACGCGTAGTAGCTACGACATGAGATTGCTTGTGGCATTCACGGAGGTGCTGACCACAGTGGAACGCTGCTTTTGGGCTCGGGGAAACAAGCACTGAGTGGTGGGATCACATAATCAGGCACGTCTGGGATAACGAGCAGTGGCTGCAGAACTTTCGGATGAGGAAAGCCACATTCATGGGACTGTGTGATGAGCTCGCCCTGTGGCGCAAGGACATGAGAATGAGAGCTGCCCTGTTGTTTGAGAAGCACGTGGTGATTGCACTGTGGAAGCTGGCTACTCCAGACTGCTACCGATCAGTCACTAACCAGTTCGGAGTGGGAAAGTCGACCGTTGGACTCGTGTTGACGGAAGTGTGCAGGGCCATTAATCGCATCCTGCATCAAAAGACCGTGACTCTGGGAAATGTGCGTGACATTGTGAATAGCTTCGCACAAATGGGCTTCCCTAACTGCGAAGGAGCGATAGATGGCATGTATATTCCAATTCTGGCATCAGACCACTTAGCTACCAAGTACATTAATCAGAAGGTGTATTTCTCTATGGTTCTCCAGGCACTTGTGGATCACCGTGAGCGTTTCATGGACATTAATGCAGGCTGGTACAGAAAGGTGCATGACGCACGCATCTTTCAGAACACTGGCCTGTTCAGGAAGCTGCAAGCAGGGACTTTCTTCCCAGACCAGAAGATCACTGTAGGGGAAGTCGAAATGCCCATTGTGATCCTACCCCTTAATGCCATGGCTTATGAAGCCATACACGGGGCAACTTGACAGCAGCAAGGAGCGGTTCAACAACAGCCTGAGCAAGTGGAGAAGGACTGTTGAGTGTGCTTTTAGACATTTAAAGGCCTGCTGGTGCTGCCTATATGGGAGGCTGGAGCTGGCCGATGACAATATTCCTGTGCTTATAGCCGTGTGCTGTACGCTTCATAATATTTGTGAAGGGAAGGGTGAAAGCTTCACTCAGGGCTGGACCACTGAGGTTCAGCACCTGGAGGCTGAATTTGAACAGCCAGAGACTAGGGCTATTAGAGGGGCAAAGCGCAGGGCCATAAGGATCAAGGGATGCCTTGAGGCAGCAATTTGAAGCTGAAAGCCACTAATATTTTTTGCTATCCTCGGTAGTGAAGTGCTTGTAATGCTAGGAGGTGATTGTGATTGGTGCAGACAATGCACTGTGAAGGTTTAAGAAAATTGCCTGTTGCTTTGCAGGGCTCTGTTTGCTTTCAATTAATGGAATAAAGATTGCTTTCCAACCAAAATAATTATTTTATTAAAAAACAACCCAAGGAGAGAGACAAACAAAAAAACACATCAACACTGTGGGGGATGGGGGAAGGGAGAGTCCCAGAGGAGGTAGAGTCCTGGGACGGTTAAAGATTTGTGTATGTCCAGATATCATATGCAACCTTGTCCTTTGGAGTACAGTGCAGTGGGTCCTGTACTTCAGCAGGGCTAACCTGCGGAGGGATGGGTGTTGAGTGCAGTGGGTACTGGGAGTCTGCAGGGCTGGACTGTGATGGGGCAGGAGTGGAATGCAGCGGGTACAGACTGGAGCCAGGAGGTTGATAACAGTGTGTTGGCGGTGTCTGGGGGGGAACATGGAAAAGAGTTTTGCGACAATGGCTACAGGGAACGGTGAGTGTGACGGGTTTGGTCATAGTGACCCCCTTGGGACTTTCACATGATGTGCTGAAATTACCTCTCAGCCCATTTTCCCCGCCAGCTTGGGACTTCCAGAACCCTGTCTTGTTGAGCCAGACAGGCTAGCCTGCTGCAACATAGACCCAGGTCTGGTCACCGCCCCCAAAGTTGCAGACTTTAACCAAAAACTGCTCAGCAAGTCACCTATCTCCAGCACTCAGACACCCAGTTCCCAATGGGATCAAATCCCAAATAAATCCATTTTACCCTGTACAAAGCTTATACAGGGTAAACTCATAAATTGTCCACCATCTATAACACTGATAGAGAGATATGCACAGCAGTTTTTTCCCCAGGTATTAATTACTTACTCTGGGTTAATTAATAAACAAAAGTGATTTTATTAAGTATAAAAAGTAGGATTTAAGTGATTCCAAGTAATAACAGACAGAACAAAGTAAGTTACCAAGCAAAATAAAACAAAACACGCAAATCTAAGCCTAATACATTAAGAAACTGATACAGGTAATATCTCACCCTTAGAGATGTTCCAATAAGCTTCTTTCACAGACTAGACTCCTTTCTAGTTGGGCCCAATCCTTTCTCCTGGTGCAGCCCTTGTTAGTTCCAGCAGGCATCTTAGGTGAAAAGCAGGGGATTTCACATGACTGGGGCCTCCTTTGTTCTGTTTCACCCCCTTTTATATCTTTGGCACAAGGCGGGAATCTTTTGTCTCTCTGGGTTCCCACCCCTCCTTCTAAATGGAAAAGCACCAGATTTAAGATGGATTCCAGTACCATGTGACATGGACACATGTCCTGTGAGACCCCAGCCTTCATTTTTCCAGGTCCAGCATGCACGTACCCAGGAAGGTTTGCAAGTAAACAGAGCCATTCACAACCAATTGTCCTGTCCTAGTCAATGGCAGCCATTAAGATTTCAAGCCACCATTAATGGCCCACGCTTTGCATAATTACAATAGGACTTCAGAGTAACACTTCATATTTCTAGCTTCAGATACAAGAATGATACATTCATACAAATAGGATGAACACACTCAGTAGATTATAAGCTTTGTAATGATACCTTACAAGAGACCTTTTGCATAAAGCATATTCCAGTTACATTATATTCACACTCATAAGCATATTTCCATAAACATATGGAGTGCAACATCACAGCGGGCATGGAGCTGCTCGGTTTGCAGTCTTAGTAGCGCCTGGAGCATGTCCACTTGGCGCTCCATAACATTTAAGAACCACTCGGTGGCTTGGTGCTGGCGCGCTGCTTTCTCCTTTTGATCCCTCTTCTCGTTCTGCCCCACTCCTTCAAGTCTTGTTTTTTGGCCGCGGAGTGCATCATGACATCACTCAGAAAGTCCTCCTTAGTTCTTCGTGGCTGCTTTCTAATTCTGCGCATCTGTTCAGTCGGTGATAACGAAGGGGCTCTTAAGGTCGTATCTGTGAAGCCAAAATGCCACATTTTACAGAAGCAGTATTGTTTGCAACACAGAGACCACTGATTCAGTGATTTAAAACACATCACTATTCACATGCCTGTCACTAACTGGCTGACCCCAGGCAAGCACACATGAGCCACAAGACCCCCCAAAATGGTGAGTAACCACAGGGGAAATCAGTGTTCCAGGACCGTACTGTACGCTGGGCACATGGCTCTTGGGGAGAGCCAGCACTATAGGGGGGGCCTTATAATCATTACTGTCCCCACATTTTCCACAGGCTGTGTTCATTACCCTCGCTGCTGAGGGTGAGCAGGGAATCAAGGGAGGGTCTTGTCCAAGACGGCGACTTCCGCTGTGATCCTTATATGGCTCGCCTGTGTGCAGCAGCGCCCCCCTCCAAGTGACAGCAGAATGGCGTGGAAAAGTTACCCTTAAAGGGGCAAGAAACAAAGCAGCTCTGCCAAAGAACCTGCAGCAGTGGATTGCCCAGTATCTTCATGAGAGTTTCATGGAGATCTCTGAGGCAGATTCCCGTGAAGTGTGGGAGTCAATCAACACCCTGTTCCGCTGCTCAGAGTCGGCATATGGTGGTACGCACTTCATACAGACACAAGTCTGCTTTCTGCAACCCTCCTGCCCTCAACAATTTGCTTCAGCGATTCCCAAAATCAAAGCCACTTACCAGGGGCCTCCTCTCCTGTTTGCGCTTCGCCAAGTTCTGACAGTTGTGGCTGGCTAGCCTCCTCCGGAGAAGAGAAGAGCCTCTGGCTGCATGCATCTCTGGCCTCTGAGTTGTCCTCTGTCTCTGGGTCTCCCTCCCCCTTCACATCCTGGTCCAAGAATTCATCCTCCTGGCTTGGTCCATTCTCGATTGGCACGCGAGCCACCAAAGTATCCACAGGGGCCTTCGCAGTGGAGATGGGGTCGCCACCGAGTATCTCGTCCAGCTCTTTGTAGAACCAGCAGCTCATGGGCACGGCACCGGAGCGGCGGTTTGCCTCCCACACCTTGTGGTAGGCGTTCCACAGCACCTTCACTTTGCCCCTGCACTGCATTGTGTCCTGGTCATGGCCCATTTCTGTCATGCATCGTGAAATCTGTCCGTAGGTATCATAATTCCTACGGCTGGAGCCAGGGCCGGCTCCAGCGAAGGAAGCATGTGCCTGGGGTGGCCAATAGAAAGGGGTGGCATTGTTGGAGTGGCAGGTCCGGGTCAGCGGCTGTGGCACTTTGGCGGCAGCTCAATCGGTCCACTTCAGTCTTCGGCTGCAGTCTTCGGCGGGCCCTTCACTCCCTGTCTTCCTCTTCGGCGGCACTTCGGTGGCAGCTCAATCTGGTTTGTCTTTTTTTTTTCGCTGCTTGGGGCAGCAAAGAAGCTGGAGCCAGCCCTGGCTGGAGCACAGCTGGGACTGGACAGCCTCCTCTCCCCAAATGCTGATGAGGTCCAGCAGCTCGGCATTGCTCCAAGTGGGGCTCGCCTGGTGCCTGGAGCAGGCATGGCCACTTGGAAAGATGCGCTGAGACCACTGCACGCATCACCGAGCAAACAAGAAGGGGACTTTCAAAATTCCCAAGGAATTTAAGGGGTGGGGCCCACACTTGGTCACTTGAGGGCAGGGCAGTAGAGTTCAAACCGATGACCAGAGAGGCGAGAATAGGCATTGTGGGACACCTCCCAGAGCCCAGTTGCAGCGCTGTCATCGACCAGGGTGTCTGCACTGGCATCGCAGCACTGTAGCCACAGTGCAGAAAGCTTGTACGCCTCTCGTCAGGGTGTTATTTTTACAGCGCTGCAACTGAGCGGTTTCTGCACACTAAGTGGCTTGGCAGTGTGTACATCTCGGGAGTTACAGCACAGAAAGCTGCTATACTGCACAGAAACTTGCCAGTGTAGACAAGGCCTGTGCCTTTCTGCAGCCGGGTGTGTCCCTACTTGGGTGTGTCCTGGAGGAGGCTTGAGGACCTGGCTCAGCAGGACAGGGTAAGGGAGCCCAGGCTGGTGGAACAGGTGGGCTCAGTGGTACCCCAGTACATCAGATGGCATCCTGGGGGGGGAGGGGCAACCCCTCACACTCACATTCTAACTAGACTGGACAGTCAAAAGGTGGGAGATGAAACAAAGGCCCAGAGAGAGGAAGTGACTTGCTCAAGGTCACACAATAGGTCAGCAGCAAAATTAGAACCCATGTCTCTTGACTCCAGGTCCAGTGCCCTGTCCATATGCTTGGCAGGATTCGATTTACCTCTATAGATGTTGGTACTGTCCATTTCAGCTGGCACACTGAAATCAACGACAAAAATATATCAATCGGTAACAGTCAGTACAAGTGCTCCTGTAGGAATTGGGTGTCACTGGCTCGGCAGCGCGCTGGGAGCCTCCTGCAGCTCTATTGTCATGGGAGGGAGGGAGCAGGACCATGACAACTGGGCTGCAGAGGGCTCCCTGCATGGCGGCTGGGCAGGTGACACCCAATCCTTACAGGCTCAAGGTGCAGGGAAGGCTGAGGTCCTGGTGAGGCAGAGCAGAGACCACTGGCCAGGACTGCAAGGAGCACGAGGACAAACTCCCGGCCATTCCAGAGGCCACCCCACCGTTGAATGTCTCCATCCCAGAGGCAGGAACCATTCAACAGCAGAGTGGCTGCCTGCACGACTGGAGGCTTGTCCTGCTCCTTGCGACTGTGGCCACAGGTCTCTGCTGTGCTGGCCAGGACTGTAGCCTCCTTTGTACCTTGCACCCAGGCAGGGCCAACGCAACCCATTAGACGACCTAGGCAGTCGCCTAGGGCACTAACATTTGGGGGGCAGCGACTGCGGCGGCCGGAACTTCGGCCGCCCTGGCGTTGGCGGTATTTCGGGGGCGGGACCTTCCGCCGCCTCTGTCGGGGGCGGTATTTCAGGGGCAGGACCTTCCACTGCCTAGGGGGGAGGGATAGCTCAGTGGTTTGCGCATTGGCCTGCTAAACCCAGGGTTGTGAGTTCAATCCTTGAAGGGGCCACTTAGGGATCTGGGGCAAAAATCAGTACTTGGTCCTGCTAGTAAAGGCAGGGGGCTGGACTCAATGACCTTTCAAGGTCCCTTCCAGTTCTAGGAGATGGGATATCTCCATTAATTTAAATTTTAGGGTGGCAAAAAAGCTGGCAGCACTCCTGCACCCAGGTGTCTTGGGCCCCTCAGCCACGCAGGAAGCCTCCTGCAGCTTCACTGTCTGTGCTACCCTAACTCCTACCCTACCCACCCCCTTGATTTCCTGCCACTGTAAAAATTAAAACAATTAAAAATCAAAGAAAAAATATTAAAAATAAGAAATAAAACAGATATTGTCAAAATTGCAAAAAAATAAAAATTGAACTCTGCTAAGCATACCTATGCAATAGACCCTGCTTCATTGCCCTGTTGAGAGGATAAATAGGAGTTTCCGATCCACCTTCGAGACCATTCATGACTTGGAATACTTTTATCACATCCCCTCTCATTCATCTTCTCTAGTACACTAGGCACATACCCAGGTGACTAGCTCCTTGTGTTGCTGTGGCTACACTATTTTTAGTTCACTAGCTCAATCAGAGCTAGTGCAGGTAATTCTCCTCAAGCTGGGCATTACACCCCCACCTGTAAGTGCAAACAGCCCCAGTCTTTTCCACATGCCACTAATCATTCCCATCTCCTGTCCCTGAACCGCCTCTGCACCAGCTTCTCTGTCTCAGACAATGCAATGCAGGCTCTCCCTGTCTCCTTGGTAGTTGACAGAGCAAAGGGCAGCTGCTCCCTCAGCACAGCCTTGCAAGTCAGTAGCGGTGCAGGCGAGCTACCTCAGAGGCAGACTCCAAATGCAGGTGGGAGTAGATGGATACTCCACTTACAGGCTGGCAGGTTGGGCAGTTACCTTCCTGATAGCATCTGGCTCTGAGTCACTTTTCTCACACTGTCATACCTGCCTGACAGCATTAAATCCCCACACTGTCATCTGCTGAAGAATTAGAAATCCTTCCATCGTCGCTTGCCTGGAATGTACATTTTTCTTTGGGGTTTAAGTTTTTGTTCTTCCTCCTATTATTGCTGCTTGACAGGAAACAATCTCTTGTTGTTGCGCTTCAAAATGTCACCTGTCTGCGAGGTGAGCATTTTTTCCCCCTACTGTTTTACTTTGGCTTTGAACCGGCAACTCTCCACACATGATAGAAGCTGGGTTTTTTTATTTGTTTGTTTATTTATTTTTGCACAGCACACCGCAAAAATTACTTGGTGAACATGGGCATCCAATTCCAGAATAGAAGGAGAAGTTTTGGTTCATACCCCCCTGGTTTGAATTAATAGGAAGTATAAAAGCAGAGGGAGAGACTGGGATGTTCTCTCTCTCTCTCTCTCTCTCTCACACACACACACACACACACACACACAGACATAGATATATATTTTAAGTATCATGCCTATTATAATTTAAAGGCAAGGTCCCTTATGCAGATGTGAGATCTGCTGCCAGTTCAGAACAGAGAGCTACGTGCTCTAAATTACTGCAGGGAACAGCAGCCCAAACACCCTTCTCTCCTGCATCTGAGACAGATTCCCCTTTCATTGTCACCTGCCTGACAGGCAGACTGCTGCTGCTTACTAAAACCTGTCTGTAACTTAAATCCCTGGGGGTAATAAGCTCCCTGTAAAACAGGTTCCTGACTAGCAAAATCTGCACAGCTCCCAGATTAAATCTCTAACAATTAAGAATTCTTTGAAAACTAATTGGAAAAGCGGCTATTTTGATCAGCACCGAGATGTTATCTGGAAATAGTATTTTGTTTATCTGCAGCAGAAGAAGCTTTTCTTCTCTGCTGGATTGTTTTGCCAGTTTCAGACGTGTACTTTGATCTCTCCTGTGATACAGTGAACTGCAACATGGGGGCAGTCAAAGGGATTACCATGGGACTGGGAAATCATTTGATCTATTTTTAAGTATTTTTTAATGAATAACTTCATTAGATTTTTTAATCATTAAGGAAGGAAGAGAATTTGCTCTCCCCTCTCTAGCAGGGGGACGATGCTCTGAAGATGACTGATTCATGAAGTTAATAATGCTTAGCATTTATAGAGCACTTTGGATCTTCAAAGAGCTATGTGAACATGACACACCAGTACACACAACACTCACCCGCCCCCCTTTGAGCTATCTATTATTATTAGGAGTGAGCTTTAGGGGCAAAGCTGAGAGCCAGCTTTGATCCTTCTCACAGTTTTGTGGGTGGTTTTATTTTATTCAGACCCAGAGGTCAAGCGAGTTGCCTGAGGTCAAATGTATGAGTGGCAGAGCTGGGAGAAGAACTGAGAAATTCCTTCCGCGCAATGTGGGCTCAGTTCCTTGCTCTGCTGTGGGCTTCCTGTGAGATGCTGGACAAGTCATATTAATTTCTCAGTGCCTCAGTTTCCCATCTGTGAAAGGGGAATAATGTTAATTCCCTTTCACGGGAGTAATTTGAGACTGACTCTATAAACAATTATGGAATGCTCAGATACTACAGTGATAAGGGCCATAACAATACCTAGACAGCCTGGTGCTCAAACCACTAGGCAATGCTGCCAGCATAAGTTATAAAGAGAAGCTGCTTTGTAGCCTTGTCACCACCACTCCCCACACCCGACCTCCTCAAACAGTAAGCACCCTGTGATCATTTGCTTCCTGATTCCTTCTTTTCCTATCCAAAGCAACCATACTCTGGTGTATTTCTAAGGCACCTTACTGGTTTAGAAATTCTGGACTAAACTCGGCCCTATTGTGCTTGGGTGCAAGCCCACTAAAGGCAATAGGGTTGCATCTGCTTGCACCATGTTCATTCTGGCCCTCTGAATGTATTCACTCCTGCAGGGGTATATTTGCATTCAAAAATGAAAAGCTAGTCATGTGATCAGGGGAATGGAATGTGCCCGATAAAGAGTCCAACTCTCTAAAATAAATACACATAGGGTCTTATTAGATATGTAGATCATTGCCTCCTTGAAAATACTGTTTTGACCTGATTGAATGTTTCCAGGCATTTCATGTCCCAGCAAGTGTTGGTTTTCACATGAAACCTTTAATGTAAAAGGTGCTTCGGGGGCAGCCTCCAACTTGACCATTCCGAAGTCCTGGTCAGGAACACAGAGATGGTCATTCAAGAATATTTTGCAAGAATAGCTTCTAAAAACTCTCTCTCCAGTTTTTCTTGGGAAGGAACATTGTTCCTTCCATATTGATGGCTCCAGCCTACATGTTCCACTTCGTTTCCGGTAGGCGGACTGCATCCTTGTTTGAAGACACACTAGTGACAGCAGGCCACGCAAAGGGATAAGTGAAATGACTTTGTTGCGTGCTGTGGTTTGTTTTGGAAGCTTTGAAAAAGAATATATGAGAGAGAACCTCAGTCTTAAAGCAGAATGGCGAGCCCTCCTTTTTCCTGAACCTAGTTTTCTTATAACACAGAACAATGCCAACACATAGCAGATGGTGTCTGCACACATGTACTAAATCAGCTAAAATATACTCACTGCAGAAGTATCTATCATGCTGATCTGTCTGAACAGTATGTGCTGGTAGCAGTTCCTGATCCATGCTCGGAAGCAAAGATCTAAACTGTACTTGGGTCCTATTTGGATGGCTCATTTTATAAATGGTGGGCAAAATCATGCCCTTGTTTACGGAGGGGGTCGCAAAGCAATGCCAGCAATGTGTCTGGCATGAGAGCATGGCAGGATGGTTCAAAGCAAGCCAAAGCTATGGATGTGTGTGGAGATTATGAGCTTCTGAGAACACTGTGTGATTCTGTTCTAGCCTGTGTCCCTGACTATCACATGCCGTTGAAAGCCTTCTGCATATTAAACAGCTGGAGTTGATGGATGAGTCAGCGGGGCACCACCTCTAGGTTGTGCTGCCGCAGCTGGTCTTGTTTCTAGTGTTCTGTGGAGGTTTTCTAAAGCGGAAGAGGTAGTTCACTCCCCAGCTCCATTCACGCTTTGATTCCTGCTGGGATTGCCAGGAGGGGGGACAATTAGCATCAGTTTCTTGTGACTTGAACACCTCTTCATCTGGAAACGGACTAAGACCCGTTTCATTAAGGACACCAAAGCCCTGGGCCCAGGGGTGTGCACAGGAATAAAAATTTGGCCGCTTTTTGAGGGGCACTTTCTATATCCCCTTCTCCCCCCTGCGCCCAAAGGAGCTGCCTCTCTCCCCCAATGCCACAGATGGAGGAGCTGGCTAAACCCACTGTGGCCCTGAGGCTGGTGAGGCTGGCTCTCCTTCTCCCCAGCCCCCCAAGGCCAGTGCAGCTCGCTCTTCCCCAGCAGTTGGAGGAGCTGTCATCTCCCGCCTGGTCCCAAGGTCGGAGGATCTCACTCTCTCTGCCCCCAGCCCCAGAGGAGTTCTGTGCCCTCTGCTTGCCCCCCATTGTGCAGGCCCCGGCCTGGGCCTTCATGGATAGGGAAGGGAAATAATGGGAGCTGACCTCCACTGGGAGCTCATGGGGGAGCCTGGCTAATACATGTACATGCTGCAGTGGGTTTTACATACATAGCCATGCAGGAATCTTGAGCTTTGCATCCATCATGGTGAAGGAGAGGAACCACTAATGAGATGAACTCTTGGTGAACAAGGTACATTTTATAATGCAGGGCCATTTCAGTGCTTGGGAACAGAGATGGTAATTGTGCCCCTCCCTCCTACATTTCCCCACTAACAAACAAAAAGCTGTTTTTTGGATAACAGGTTCCCAAACACTTCCCCCCAAGTCTGCATACTAATCACCAGTGAATGGCACTGCATGCTCCTAAGATACTTAACAGACAAATACATCAGATGAACCTGAATCTCCCCTCCTGTACACGTCCCTCTCTGGACTATTTTCTCTGACCCAGGAAGGCAAGTTACTGCTCTCTACTAGTGAGCGCAATGGCCTGGGAGTCAGCACTCCCGAACTGTGTGCTTAGATCTGTCACCGACTTGCTGTGTGATCTTGGACTAGTCACTCAGCTCCCGATAACAAGAGGTCCTGAGCAGCTGTAGCTCCCGTTGACTTCAAGTGATGCTCCAGATGTTCAGCGCATCTGGAAATCAGGACCTTGACCTCTTTGCGTCTCCTTTTCTACATCGGTAATAAAAGGGTGATAAATGTAATACCGATCTCGACAGGGTTTTGTGTGGTTTAACTGATATTCCTGGGGTGCTACAAGATCCTTAATGGAAGGCATAGGTGTCGTGAAACAGACAACAGCAGCTATGCCTTGTCTGTATAAATGGACAGATCTATGACAGCACAATCCTCCCACGTCCCTCTATAATTATGTCTATGCTGTCAGGAATTGCTCAGATTTCGTCCTAGGATTCTATTGGCAGCTCAACAATCTGGCATCCTACATCCAGCAGAGCTGTTGCTCTGTAGGCACGCTAGCCAGCAAGACTGGGTTTGGCTGCAGTGATCTTTCCGCTGTGATTTTTTTCCTATTCCCATTGCCCATCGATGAGATGATTTGAAAAAAGTAATCTCTCACTTGGAGGTTTATCCTCTAGCAAGGGGTCCCTTCTCCCTTCTTATCTGATTAATGAGGGGGAAGCTGGCCCATTCTTGTAGGCAGCAGAAGAGAAGCACAGTAGCACCAAAAATTGGCATAAGCTTCCATGCTTTGAAAATGTGAATTCATCAGGCTATCATAGAAGAGCAAGCAGACCGTCTGCCTGCAGGGAGCTCAGTCCAATCCAACATGCCTCACAAATGCCCCATATCGCCTCGCCATCAGTATGCAGATCCATCTGCACTGCTGAGATACCTGCATTCTATAGTGAGTAGGGGAATATTCTTCATAAATAGGATCTCCTCGTCTTACCCTTTCATGCTCTTCCCTAATTCCCAGTGATGGAGATTCTATACTTCAGCAGAAGAGGAAAATCTCCATTTCAAGACTGTTTCAGACTAGTCCCTTTATACTTGTTGTAAGGTCTCCAAATTATTTTTTTCTTAACATTCCAAAATCTCTCCGAAAAAGTAGACAATGGTGGTTGTTGAGACTTTCAAACTCATGAATTTTAGAAAAAAGAACAGGAGTACTTGTGGCACCTTAGAGACTAACAAATTTAAAAAATTCCACTCCATACGGCTAAATGCAGTGCCTTGCATAATGACAGGTTTCAGAGTAGCAGCCGTGTTAGTCTGTATCCGCAAAAAGAACAAGAGTACTTGTAGCACCTGTTCTTTTTGCGGATACAGACTAACACGGCTGCTACTCTGAAACCTGTCATTATGCAAGGCACTGCATTTAGCCGTATGGAGTGGAATTTTTTAAATTTGTTAGTCTCTAAGGTGCCACAAGTACTCCTGTTCTTTTTTCTAAAATTCATGAGTTTGAAAGTCTCAACAACCACCATTGTCTACTTTTTCGGAGAGATTTTGGAATGTTAAGAAAAAAATAATTTGGAGACCTTACAACAAGTATAAAGGGACTAGTCTGAAACAGTCTTGAAATGGAGATTTTCCTCTTCTGCTGAAGTATAGAATCTCCATCACTGGGAATTAGGGAAGAGCATGAAAGGGTAAGACGAGGAGATCCTATTTATGAAGAATATTCCCCTANCCCTGCAGGCAAGTTAGCTGGAGGAATGCTGATCTTCCCCCAGTTTGCGCATCACACTGGTGCTTAGGTGTCTGGATGCCTAGAGTGAAGCAGCACTGCGTGCAGACAGAGGCAGAAACATTGGCACCTAGGGAACTCTTACCACAAAAACATGGCCATCGAGTGAGTTTTGGCACTTACAAAATTTGGCAACAATTATACAGGGCTTTGTGAATGACAGTGGTGCCTGACCCCAGGGTTTAAGCAGCTAAAGTGGCAGTTAGACTCTGGAGTCCCTTGTGAATCTTGTCCACACAGTATAAACACCTCAACGTACGCCTGTAGATTCATGTGTTCTATTCTGGAAACTTTGTACATTACACTGTATTTGGGTTTCAGTGCGACAAGGTCAGCAAACTCCAGCTCCTGGAAATAAAGAATTAAACGTTCACAAATAGAAAATTAAAACAACGAGGACTCCGGTGGCACCTTAAAGACTAACAGATTTATTTGGGCATAAGCTTTCATGGGTAAAAAACCCACTTCTTCCTCATTGTTTTTGTGGATACAGACTAACATGGTTACCCCCTGATACTAAAAAGAAAATTAAATGATCACCTAAGTAAAAAGCACATTTGAATCAATTTAGTGTGTAGACAGCTGAGTTTGATGCCTACCATGTTTAAGGGCTATAAGGGCACCCTGGAGTAAATTGTTTTGGCCAATTCTTCTAGTTTCTCTCATGAAATGGAGGTGCTATTATAATATTTCTCTATACAGTCCCATTGTAACACCTGATTCAAAGGATCTATATGGCAACTAATACAGCCATGAAAGAAATGGAGAAAATCCTGCACTGTTACACCAGTATAAATCCAGAGTAACTCCATTGGCTGGTGTAATTTTGAGCAGAATTAGGGCCTATTGTTTAAGGATAATTCAGGATAGACAACCCACTCCACTTAGACTTTGTCTAAACTGGCAAGTGAAAGACAAAAATTTGTCGTTCAGAGGTGTTAAAAAAACACCCTCCCAAAAGACAAAAGTTTTGCCGACAACAAGCGCCACTGTGAACAGTGCTTTGTCAGCAGGAGCGCCCTCTGCCAACAACACTAAGCTGCTCATTAGGGGCGGACGTTTTTTGTTGGCAGGAGAGCCGACAAACAACAGCTACACTTTTAGCCGTGTCGCTAAAAGCTGTGTAGTGTAGACATAGCCTTAGTCAGGTATAAATGTCCTCCTCTGCACTCCCCATTAATACATGTATGTAGTTCTCTGGTTGCCTACATTCAAGTCCATCCATTAAATTGTTGTACCCACTCCTGAATTAGTTGTGCCTTTATTCTGGGGTCAAAGGTGTCAAGAAGTGCTGATTGGAGAACCTTCAACGGAACCATAGTCCAGTGGAATATGCAGTTCTAACAAAATCAAATTATGTCTATTTCACTTAAATTTCTTTTTGGAAGAAAACTGGGGCATAGGAGAGGGCGGAATTCTCACAATGTCAAAACATCCTGACATTTTCAGAATGAAATGGTTTTTTTTAAATGAAGATTTGAACAAAAATATTTAGGATCTTATTATATTTTATCATACAAAATAAAAAAAATTCAAACAAAATGAATGAAATGATTTAGTTGAAACGAACCGTTTTGATCAAACCAAAATGATTTTTTGTTCAGGATTTTTCTTGGAGAATTCAGCAATTTTTGGTTTTTGTACCAATTTGAAGGAAATCCAAATTTCAAAATCTTATATGAAATAGGATGTCCATCCTGCACACAGCTTTAGTATCAAGCAATAATGGGTTTAGGTGGATAACACTGCAAATAACATTTCTGTTTCCTCCACATCACTATTAAAGGTTCCACATACTCCCTATCTCTTGATCACAATTGCTGCAACTGGTAGTATATGCCCCCAAAGGAATTCATGATCTAAAGTAAAGGCACATATACAGAGTTCATTTGCTCGTTCTCGTCCTACTGCGTGGAAGTAGAATAGCCGTAGGGTGTCAAAAGTGTGTCTCAAGTGTCTGTAACTGGAAAGTACCAGCCCCAGACAAACCTATGGCAAAGGTACCGAGGCTACACTGAGTTACAAAGGAGTGAATAAAACAGCATTTTAGGCACAAGTAATAGGAGAAGACAAACAGCTAAAAGGAAATAACCTTGACTGACCAACAACAGGATTCATGATGTTCTTTCATGTGGAAAAAAGACAAACATGAGACTTTACCCATGTTCTTTCTGCCTGAGAAACACCACAGATTTCACATAGGAGAGGCGAAATGATTTGATTTTTAGATCTTCAATGATCTAAAAATCAAAAAAGAGTCCTACAAAAAGTGGAAACTAGGTCAAATTACAAAGGCTGAATATAAACAAATAACACAAGCATGTAGGAACAAAATTAGAAAGGCCAAGGCACACAATGAGATCAAACTAGCTAGAGACATAAAGGGTAACAAGAAAACATTCTACAAATACATTAGAAGAAAGAGGAAGTCCAAGGACAGGGTAGGCCCGTTACTCAATGAAGGGGGGGAAACAATAATATAAAACATGGAAATGGAAGAGGTCCTTAATGAATTCTTTGTTTCGGTTTTCACCAAGGAGGTTGGTGGTGATTGGACGTCTAACATAGTGAACACCATTGAAAATGAGGTAGGATCAGAAGAGGCTAAAATAGGGAAAGAACAAGTTAAAAATTGCTTGGACAAATTAGATGTCTTCAAGTCACCAAGACCTGATGAAATGCATCCTAGAGTACTCAAGGAGTTGACTGAGGAGCTATCTGAGCCATTATCGATTATCTTTGAAAAGTCATGGAAGACAGGAGACGTTCCAGAAGACTGGAAAAGGGAAAATATAGTGCCAATCTATAAAAAAGGAAATAAGGACAACCTGGGGAATTACAGACCAGTCAGCTTAACTTCTGTACCCAGAAAGATAATGGAGCAAATAATTAAGCAATCAGTTTGCAAACATCTAGAAGATAATAAGGTGATAAGTAACAGTCGGCATGGATTTGTCAAAAACAAATCGTGTCAAACCAACCTGACAGCTTTCTTTGACAGGGTAACAAGCGTTGTGGATGCGGGGGAAGAGGTAGATGTGGTATCTCTTGACTTTAGTAAGGCTTTTGGTACCGTCTCGCATGACCTTCTCATAAACAAACTAGAGAAATACAACCTAGATGGAGCTACCATAAGGTGGGTGCATAACTGGTTGGAAAATCGTTCCCAGAGAGTAGTTATCAGTGGTTCACAGTCATGCTGGAAGGGCATAACAAGAGGGGTCCTGCAGGGATTCAGTTCTGGGTCCAGTTCTGTTCAATATCTTCATCAATGATTTAGATAATGGCATACAGAGTACACTTATAAAGTATGCGGATGATACCAAGCTGGGAGTGGTTGCAAGTGCTTTGGAGGATAGGATTAAAATTCAAAGTGATTTGGACAAACTGGAGAAATGGTCTGAAGTAAGCAGGATGAAATTCAATAAGGACAAATGTAAAGTACTTCATTTAGGAAGGAACAATCAGTTGCACACATACAAAATGGGAAATGACTGCCTAGGAAGGAGTACTGCGGAAAGGGATTTGGGGGTCATGGTGAATCACAAGCTAAATATGAGTCAACAGTGGAACGCTGTTGCAAAAAAAGCGAACATCATTCTGGGATGTATTAGCAGGAGTGTTGTAAGCAAGACACGAGAAGTAATTCTTCTGCTCTACTCCATGCAGATTAGGCCTCAATTGGAGTATTGTGTCCAGTTCTGGGCACCACATTTCAGGAAAGATGTGGGCAAATTGGAGAAAGTCCAGGGTAGAGCAACAAAAACAATTAAAAGTCTAGAAAACCTGACCTATGAGGGAAGATTGAAAAAAAATGGGTTTGTTTAGTCTGGAAAAGAGAAGACTGAGAGGGGACATGATAACAGTTTTCAAGTATGTAAAAGGTTGTTACAAGGAGGAGGAAGAAAAAATGTTTTTCTTAACTTCTGAGGATAGGACAAGAAGCAATGGGCTTAAATAGCAGCAAGGGAGGTTTAGTCTGGACATTAGGAAAAACTTCCTAACTGCCAGGGTGGTTAAGCACTGAAATAAATTGCCTAGGGAGGTTGTGGAATCTCCATCATTGGGGATTTTTAAGAGCAGGTTAGGCAAACACCTGTCAGGAATGGTCTAGATAATTAGTCCTGCTATGAGTTCAGGGGACTGGACTAGATGACCTCTTGAGGTCCCTTCCGATTCTATGATTCTATGATTCTAAGTTAGAAGTCAAAAACAGAAACCCTCAGTCCTCTGTCTCACAGCAGTTGTCAGCCGAGGGAAAGCAGAGTATAAAAACCAGAGAGTACCAGAGGTATGAGCCAGAGCCTAAAAGCGGGGCTGGTATTACAGCTAGAAGGATCCCAAGATGTTGATGAAAGAGAGGAAGTGGTGAGCAACCTTCATGTCTGGCCCCATTGTTTGAGGAGGGGAAATTCCCAGAAGGAGAAATTGGATGGGTCTGTGAATTGCTGTGTCAAAGTGTGGACCCAAGCAATCACTTGCATTGCTTTTTGTTTAAGACCAACTCTGCCAGAAAATGGACATAAACAAAGCAAAAGGAGACATGAGAAAGAAACTGATGTGATTCTCTGTAAGTCAGTGGTTCTCAAACTTTTGTACTGGTGACCCCTTTCACATACCAAGCCTATGAGTGCGACCCCCCTTATAAATGAAAAACACTTTTTAATATATTTAACACCATTATAAATGCTGGAGGCAAAGCAGGGGTTGGGGTGGAGGCTGACAGCTCACAACCCCCCATGTAATAACCTCACGACCCCCTCAGGGGTCCCAACCCCCAGTTTGAGAACCCCTGCTGTAAGTGATGGGCAGCAGCAGTGCCAGTCTTTCAGAGACATTGTCTGTTTCTGGACAGCAGGGTTCGCTCTGATCATGCTGACGTAATCATTGGACATCATCTTTAGAGGATACTTTATGGGCCCAATCATGCTCTGGGTGAAGTATATAGCAAAAGTCACATTTACTTCAATGGGAGAAGTTTTGTGCCCTTTGTGTGAGGCAGATTTGTCTAGTGGTAGAGCAGGAGATATGGCGTTGGGGTTATTGGGTTCTAGTCCCAGCTATGCCACCAACATCACAAGTGGCCTTGGTCAACTTTTCTTATCCTCCCTGTGTCTGTTTCCCCATCTGTAATAATACTGATATGCTTACATTACATTGGGGTGAAAAGATTAATTAGTTCATGAACACATAAAGCATTATAAATGCTAATTTATGAATGTACATCTTGAATCGTGTCTTCTTGCTCCAAGCTAATTGAGAAGATGTTGCCAAAGCCCTGAGTCTGTTTGTGAACCAACCCCCAAAATACCCGTAACATTATTCTTTTATTTTCGGCCCCTTCAATAAAGGAGAAGGGTTACAGCAAGTCAGGATGGATAAGAGTCTTTTTTCTTGTGTGTTTGGTTTTCTCCTGAAATGTTATGGATTTCTTTCTTTTTCTTTGAGGGAAATTTAATCTGAATATTTTGACAGAGTGGAGCCGTAAGGAACTGGAACTTTGCTAACTTTTTTTTTCTGCATTGTTTTGCATATAGGGAGAAACCAACCGTGAATAAGGTTTCAGAGGCTGAGTCGTGTCGACTCATGAGGGAAATTTTCTTCATTTACTGCAGTATAATTCTCCTGAGCCATGTTAATTGCATGCAAAATCCTGGGAGATGGGAACTCCAGCCAATTGCCTTCTTACCTATAGGTTATGGATTAGATCAGTTAGGGCACTAGACTCAAATGATTAGTGAGATATGAATTAGTGAGAAGTGAATATGAGAACGGTGTGTGCTTAAGAACAAAAAAAGTGACAGAATCTACTGTAAAAAGAAAAACTGGGAGAGGCCTGGCCTAGCTCTTGCAGACCAACTACTAAGTTGGGCAGAAATGAGGGACAGTAAAGTAAGCAGTCAGGGGATAGGAGGGAAGGTCCTCTCATGGCTAAGTAACTGGTTAAAAGATAGGCAATATAGGGTAGGAAGAAATGGTCAGTTTTCATATTGGAGAGAGCTAAATAGCAATCCCCAAGGATCTGTACTGGCACCTGTCTGTTCAACATATTCATAAAGGATCTGGAAAAGGGAGGTAAACAGTGAGGTGGTAAAGTTTGCAGATGATACTAAATTACTCAAGATAGTTAAGTCTAAAGCAGACTGTGAAGAGTTGCAAAGGGTCTCACAAAACTGGGTGACTGGGCAACAAAATGGCAGATTAAATTCAATGTTGATAAGTGCAAAGTAATGCACACTGGACAACAGAATCCCAACTATACATACAAAATGATGGGGTCTAAATTAGCTGTTACCACCCAAGAAAGAGATCTTGGAGTCACTAAGGATAGTTCTCTGAAAACATCTGCTCATTGTACAGCGGCAGTCAAAAAAGCAAACAGAATGTTAGGAAGCATTAAAAAAAGGGATAGATAATAAGATAGTAAATATCATAATTGCATTATATAAATCCATGGTACACCCACAGCTTGAATACTGCATGGAGTTCTGGTCACCCCATCTCAAAAAAGATATCTTAGAATTGGAAAAGGTACAGAGAAGGGCAACAAAAATGATTAAGGATATGGAACAACTTCCATATGGGAAAGATTAAAAACACTGAGAATGTTCAGCTTGGAAAAAGAGATAACTATGGCAGGGATATGATATAAGTTTATAAAATCATGAATGGTGTGGAGAAAGTGAATAAAGAAGTGTTATTTGCTCCTTCGCATAACACAAGAACCAGGGGTCACTTGATGAAATTAATAGGCAGCAGGTTTAAAACAAACAAAAGGAAGTACTTCTTCACACAACGCACAGTCAACCTGTAGAACTAGTTTGCCTGGGATGTTGTGAAGGCCAAAACTATAACTAGGTTAAAAAGAGAATTAGATAAGTTCATGGAGGATAGGTCCATCAATGGCTATTAGCCAAGATGGTCCGGGATGCAACCCCATGCTCAGGGTGTCCCTAATCCTCAGACTGCAAAAAGCTGGGACTGGACAACAGGATATGATTCACTCGATAGTTGCCCTGTTCTGCTCATTCCCTCAGAAGCACCTGTCACTGGCCACTGTTGGAAGACAGGATACTGGGCTAGAGGGACCATTGGTCTGACCCAGTAGGGCCATTCTTATGTTCTTATAATGGAACTGGTAAATTCTTGGAATCCCAGCTTGGCAAACTAGCAATTTCAGGATGAAATTGATCAGTTACTGCAGGAGTCTAGCAAGGAATAACTGACTCAGGCAAGGATTTAAGAAGGGCAGGTGAGAGCTGAGCTGCTAGGCATTTTAGGGATTAGTCTGGAAGACCTCACTAAACCTGGAAACAGGGCTGACTAGCTGTACCACTTCTGTGTTATCTGTAATAAATCACTGACCTGCATTGAAACTATAGATGTCTCTCAGTGCCCCCTGCTCCTGTCTATAAAATAAGGTGTCAGGAGTGTCTCAGTCCCTCTTCCAGAAGGAGGAAGGAAAAAAGGAGAAAGTATTTGAAAAGAGGGGAACACAACACAAAACGTGTAACTCTGTTGAGATACTTTGAACCACCATCCACTGGAAATGTTTCAGGGGGGATTGTTTCCCAGGGGCTTTGGAAAATATAACTCTTAGCAGAAGGGTGGTGAAATTACTCGTGTGTATTTACTTCACCGGTAACCTGTTCTAATCTTTGCTTTTCACTGCAAAATCATAGTAGCTCTGCAGGTGAGGAAAGCAGAGCAGCTGGCTATATTCAGGTTTAATGATTGCAGTCATATAATCACAAAGAATTCACAAGCAGTTACAACTGTGATTTACGGCCTGTTGTGTTAGGCACTGTACAAACACATGGTTAGAGACAGTCCTTGTCCTGAAGAGCTTGCAATGTAAATATGCAAGACGTAAGGAAACTGAGGCCAGGCGACTTGCTGAAAGTTACACGATAGATCAGTTGTAGAGCTGTATGCAGTGTTGGTCACAGAATATTAGCAAGACAAGGTGGGTGATGTAATATCTTTGATTGGACCAGCTTCTGTTGGTGAAAAAGACAAGCTTTTGAGCTTACACAGAGCTCTTCTTCAGATCAGAGTTAAGAACAGAATCAGCCTTCCTTATCCCTAGTTCAGTGCCCTATCCATTAGGCCACATAGCCTGTAGTGGTATGTAAGGGTACATCTTCTGCTGGTGGCTGGGCTTTTAGAAACCATGAAGTACCAAATTGTAAAAGTGTAGTATGTATATTTACACTTTCCCCCTTGGCCTTTTGATAACTTAGTGTCACTTATCAGGCTTCAGTAATGCAAGATTTCATCTTTTCTTGGTATTTGAGTTCCTAGATGGTGGAAATAATGTACTACAAGAAGATCAGATCTGATGGTGTTTTGATCCAAAAATTGGGTATATGAGATTTAAAAAGTGCTAATGGAAAAACAAACACTAACACTGATGTATTTGGCTTTTCTCAGGTTCATGTGAAACATGAATGTTCAGCCAAACTAAACACTACATGGCAGTCTACCCCATGAACTTTCACAATCAAAGTGAATTAGTCAAAGAACTGGTTCTCTCATCCCTATGTGAGTCCACTTCTGAGGCAGGTTAGGAAAGATACTTTTCTCTGCTTTCTGTGCTTCATAAGTAGCTTTCACTTTTTTTTTTCTTTTTTGCCAAATCCATAATGAGCTCTGAGCTATTATGAACTTCAGAAATCTCTTCTAATGTAGGCCCAAGAAGTATAAATTAACCCCATGGAACATCTTTGTATCAATTCCTGCAGCAATTGTACAGTTATCAAGAGATATTTTCCCTCCACATTTCACTGTGTATCTAGGGTATTGTTCTACTTTCTCAGTCACCGATGACTAATTTAAATTGTCCCAATTTTTAACTCCTCCTTTCTTCCTCTCTCCCCTACCAATCCCCCAGTGGAATTGCCTGAGACCCTGTCTCTCTGTGTACTGAACAACTTGGGTAATTCATCATTTCAACAGCATGAAAATAATGATGAAGAAAAATCACGGCCTATCATGAAAAATATATGAATGACTCTGGGAAAATAGTGTGTTTCTTTTTTAATCTCCAACCTGCTGAACACCACCCTAAAATAGCTTTAATTAAAATTCTGTTTGCATGAATGAAGGTTATATAAAAAGGATTTAATATACATATATACAAAATTTATAATGGGCTCAGCTTGTCTGGTGAATTTTTGGTAGCTGTAAATCCAGACTTGCCTACCCATGCCGTCTGTACCCAGTGCTCATAGTTGAAGCCGTCTGGAGTATTTTCTAGACCTAAAATGTAATACTTAGCAGAGCTATTCATTTCAGTGGGAAGATACATGAGAGAAACTAAGTCCATGTGTATTTTTCCATAGGAATTTATACTATGTGTGTTGTACATGCATTTTGTGAGACTAAAGCCAAGTTTGAAGCCATATAGTCACACAAAAAGGGTTTGAAGCTCAAACTGTAGAAAGACACACTGGGTATGTCTACACTGCAGTGAAAGACCCACAGCATGGCTGCAGCTGGCCCAGGTCAGCTGACTCGGGCTGGGGTTGTGAGGGCTAAAAATTGCAATGTAGATGTTTGGGCTCGGGCTGGAGGCCAGGCTCTGAGACCCTCCCCTTTTGCTGGGTTTCAGAGGTTGGGCTCCAACCCAAGCCCAGGTGTCCACATTACAATTTTTAGCCCTACAGCCCAAGCCCCCCAAGCTTGAGTCAATCGACCTGGGCTGTGAGGGTATGGCTACATGAGGATAAAAATGGACACAAGTCAGATATCAGGAATGGCAATATACAAAAACCTGTGGGAGAACACTTCAACCTCCCTGGCCACACAATAGCAGATGTCAAGGTAGCCATCTTACAGCAAAAAAACTTCAGGACCAGACTCCAAAGAGAAACTGCTGAGCTTCAGTTCATTTGCAAATTTGACACCATCAGATCAGGATTAAACAAAGACTGTGAATGGCTAGCCAACTACAGAAGCAGTTTCTCCTCCCTTGGTGTTCACACCTCAGCTGCTAGCAGAGGACCTCACCCTCCCTGATTGAACTAACCTTGTTATCTCCAGACTGATTCTTGCCAGCATATTTATACCTGCCCCTGGAAATTTCCATTACATGCATCCGACGAAGTGGGCATTCACCCACGAAAGCTTATACTCCAATACTTCTGTTAGTCTTAAAGGTGCCACAGGACCCTCTGTCGCTTTTTACAGATCCAGACTAACACGGCTACCCCTCTGATATTTGCTCCTTTGTCCATTGAGCCCTAACTTGTGCAGTGTAAACAGCGGGTGTCCACACCCTACACAAAACAGAATATGCATGTGCAGTACTGGGTCCAAATTTACCTCCTTATTCCCCTGTTCACTTAAATAATTAACTTCCCGCCTCTCTGTCCCTGCCCCTAGTTGCCTGTTCCTCAGAGATCTGCTTGAATATATCCTGGGTTGGAGCTAATAGCACCCACCTGGAATAGCTGCCCTGCTGAGTCAGCAGAATAGCCCTGCATATTTATGCAGTGTCCTAGACTCTGGCACTCTGTTACATATCATAAAGGGTACCAGCACAATTGGAACATTTGTCTATTAGTCATAGTCCTTCATTCATAATGTCCAATTTATAAATAACTACAGTATATGGTCTATAGTTTTATGGAAGGCAGAAGTTCTGTTACAGGAAGGATTTTGAGATTTCAAAATTTGTTTTCATTGCAAATCAGAACAAAAACTGAAAAATTCAAAATTCTCTATGAAGGAAAACGCAGGAAAAGTGAAATTCCAGCAAATTGACCAGATTTCAAGGGTATTGCTATTTCAATGGAACCATGTGTTGTTCCATCAAAATTCCCCCAGCCAGCTCTAGTCAACTATAAAAGTTTGCACTGTAGCCTGTTTTACAAAGAAACTCTATGGGGTTTTGTTATAACATCTTCGTGGATTATTTATTTCATGTCAGAACTAGACAAGTATGATCGTCCATTCGTAACACCCTAGCTCTCTATTGTACTTTTGAATAGTGCAAGTGTATAGGGGTTACTTTAGCTGCCCACTCAGAAACACTGTAAAATCAAACTTTGCCTGAAGTAAAAACTCTTTATTCATGTGAAAGGTTAGAACTTTAATATCACATACAGAGCTCTGGCCACATAACTGTCACTGACTCTAACAGGTGCTTTTGTGAATCACCAAAGCCTCATACAGTGAGCTGAGATCATAGTCCCCCAAGCTGCCTCTTTGAAGTATTGCTTGAGTACAGCAGTCACAGGCCATGAGTGAGTTGACATTTTGTGCAATGCCTTTTTTGCGTGTGTGCTCAAAATAACAGCAAAGAAAGACTTTTGGCCCTCAGTGACATTGGATGTAAATAGATATTTTCTAAAACTACCAAGATTTTACTTGCAGACTTTGGCAGTAGGAAAGGAAAGCCAGAAACATTTAATTAAGAAAAGCATAAGTAAGAGTATTTGGTTAGCATATTGTTTGCCATCTGAAATATATTATGAGACATCAGTGCCTAGTGGGTTGAGAGTTCTATTCCTGGCTCTAGGTATTATGATGAGTACTTGCAATATGTTGTTTAGTCCCTAGATGTCTTTGTGTGCCATACAGAGTTCCAGACAGGATATAGTCCCTGGTAAACATGAAAGACAAAGCTAGAATTCAAGCTGAGTGAAAGCCTGTTTGTATGTCTGCAGTGGTTAGCTGCTTTCAATAAGTGCCTCTTATTTAAGAGGGCCTGGGACTTCATATATAATGACACTGCAACTGGTTTGCTATGTGATTTTGGCTAAGTTGCATAGGCCACATTTTTCACAACTGGGTGCCTAAAATCAAGCACCTAAATGAAGAGGCCAGCAGATGCTCAACAACTGTGAAAATCTGATCATTTATTTAGGTACTCAACTTTAGGCACCTGAATTTGAAAATTTTGACCATAGTAACTTTTGTATAGGATGATGCAAATAAGATGGTCATACATCACAGAGCTCTGAGGATTAATTAGTTAGTTTTTATAAGTTGATTTGAAATTATAAAGGCTTATGTAAGTGCTAAACATTATTACACTTGAGAATCCTAAAAAGGTCCATAGCACCAGTTAGAGTTACTCTACTAAACTTTTCACAGTGGGGAAGAGGGGATGTCAATCTTGCTTTGCAATGCTTGAATGGATACATCCCTCTATAGGCTAACTTCACTCCCACATCGGTTTGGCATGTCCTTGAACTCAGCCTACATATACTCTGTTGACAGATGCAGCATTTGTATTTTGACACAGTACTTTTTACATATACGTTCTGTGAGGGAGGAGTGGAGAAACATATGTAACCAGCCTATAGCACATAGGACTAATGAACTGAACCCTTTGTGATCAACTGCTATTTGCCATTAGGCCTGGAGCTGTATGAAATGAGTCTCATCAAAGCTCTCAACCTTGTTTTGGACAAGGCTTGGAGGAAGTGCTAGGCCTGGTCTACACTCTAAACTTACTTTGGTATAACTACGTCACTCAGTGGTTTGAAAAATCCACATCCCTGAGCACTGCAAATATACCAACCTAAGCCCTGGTGTAGACAGTGCTATGTCGACAGAAAGGTTTCTCCTGTCAACATTGCTATCACCTCTGGCAGAGATGGATTAAATATGCCAACTGGAGAAGCTGTCCCACTGGTGTAGTAGTGTCTTCACTAAAGTGCTACAGCAGTGCATGCAGCTTTTTAAGTGTAGACATGGTCCAATCCTTATTGCACCTTTGGGCACCACTGCAGTTTAAATAAGGGATTAAACCACTAATGTTTCATAGGATTATTCATAGTATTTGTCCATATGGCGGCAGAGAGGGATGAGTGAAACCTCAAAAAGTTCAGGGAACCTATTAGGCTTATCCAAGCTGAACCTCTTCAGGGTTGCCCATAATTGTTATCCCCAATGTCAAGCAATGGTACTAGTAGCTCACGGACTGGCATGTCATAAGCAATCCATTGGCTTTTGTCTCTGGCGCTGTATTTCCCCAGGTGCCTGATAGCAGGCTCTGTCTATTCCACAGAGGATGTATTCACAGCCTACCCTGCTACATTTAGTATAAACAAAAGCCAAAGAATGTTAAACTTTCGAACAGAATGCTACTCTAGCTATTCAGATTAAACAGGGTTGGGTTTTTTTAGACACAGAGCTGCTTTTGTGTAGGAAATCTCAGGTATTAGGGAAAGATCAATACCACAGCTAATGGCCTAAGGTATCAAAAAACCTCACTGGAGGAAATGAGAATGTTGTCTGGAAACCAGATGATGATAATCCTCAGGATAAATGGATTTAGAGATTTCCAAAGCCGTTTTAGTAAACAGGGGGCAGACTTAGGCAGTTATTTCAACAAGTTCCTTTACAAAAGGGAAAGAGATTGCCATTTTCCTGTTTGGTTTTAGTCCCTGACATTGATGGCTCTTGGTGAATATTTATTAACTGTTTAGATGTAGACTGACAACAGCCATTCAGGCTTTCTCTTCTCCCGAAGAGAGCTGTCATGGGGCTGCCCCACTTTGAAGAATTAAAGGAGGGTAGTTTAATTAATGCCAATCAACATGGGTTTATGGAAAATAGATTGGGTCAGACTAACTTGATATGTTTTTTTAAATGAGATTACAAGCTTGGTTGATAAAAGTAACAGTGTTGACGTAATATACTTCGAATTGACTTAGTACTGCACAACATTTTGATTAAAAAACTAGAACGATATAAAATTAACATGGCACACATTAAATGGATTAAAAGCTGGCTAACTAATAGATCTCCAAATGTAATTGTAAATGGGGAATCATCATCAAATGGGTCTGGATCATCAAATGCAGACCGTAGGGATTGGTTCTCGGCACTATGTTATTCAACATTTTTATCGATGACCTTGAAGAAAACAGAAAAACATCACTGATATAGTTTGCAGATGACACAAAAATTGGGAGAGTGGCAAATAATGAAGAGGACAGATAACTGATAAAGAGCGATCTGGATCGCTTGGTAAGCAGGGCACAAGCATGTAACTGTATAAGTCTAGGAACAAAGAATGAAGGCCATACTTACATGGTGGGGTCTCTGTCCTGGGAAGCAGTGACTCTGAAAAAGATTTGGAGGTTGTGATGGATAAGCAGCTGAACATGAGCTCCTATTATGACACTGCAGCCAAAACAGCTAATCCGGTCCTTGGATGCATAAACAGGGGAAACTCGAGTAGGAGTAGAGAGGTTATTTTACCTCTGTATTTGGCTTTGGTGCAACTGCTGCTGGAATACTGTGTCCAGTTCTGGTGGGGTGTTGATAGAAGAAGGAGAAGGTTCAGACAGGAGCCACAAGAATGATTAAAGAATTAGAAAACATGCCTTATAGTGACTCAAGGAGCTCAACTTGTTAAGCTTAGCAGAGAGAAGGTTAAGGGGTGACTTGATTACAGTCTATACCTACCTATATGGGGAGCAAGTATTTGATAATGGGCTCTTAATCTAGCAGAGAAAGGTAGAACACGATGGCTGGAAGTTAAAGCTAAAGAAATTCAGGTTGAATTTTTAACAGTGAGGGTAATTAACCATTGGAACAGTTTATCAAGGGTCATGATAGATTCTCCATGACTGGCAATTTTTAAATCATTATTGGATGTTTTTCTAAAAGATCTGCTTTAGGAATTTTTTCAGGGAAGTTCTATGGCCTGTGTTATATTGAAGGTCAGACTAGATTATTACAATGGTCCCTTCTGGCCTTGGAATCTATGAATCCGAGTATCCTCCTGCGGTAGGCCGCGGCATGACAGGTGTGCTTGCCTCAGTTTCCCTTTTCAGATAAGCCAAGAATTTCACTTCAGGCTCTCCTGACACAATAATACCCTCCTTCGGGCTTGTTTATTATAAAAACCTCATGCAAAATAGTCCATAACAGAAGTCCCAAACATATAGTCCATGTCTCACCCCAGTGCATAAAAACTCAAGACAACTTGTGCCTCATTGCCCCAGATCCCACACCCCAGCATCTTTGACCATGCCTGGGCTCCATCAGTCCCCTTCTGTCCTTCTGCTATCCACTCTCTTAATTGGAGCAAGCTGATTAGGCAGAGCTGCACTGTCTCTGCTCATTCCTAAAGGGCCAGTGTCACCGTTTGCGGAGAAATCTTCCTCTCCGTGCTCTGTCTTGCAAACATTTCTCTTTGCATTTGCTGTGGATGACAGTTGGCAGGAAGCTATGGGTTTCCCCACAGGTTTGATGTAGCGGCAGGTGGACTTCAAACGATTTCAAGGTACAGTTCAGATAAGTGCTCTCAAGGTGAGGGCACTTGATTCTACTATAAATCAGATGCGGCCGTGGAGTGTGGAGACGTTTCCATTACTCCAGATGGTCAGTCTGGCACCAGCATTACATGCACTGGAATTTCCTTTCTCAAGGTTTAAAGGGTTGAGGGTTTGTGAAGGGTGGGGGCTGGCTTTTGTCAGGGTTCCCTCCCTATTCTGAACTCTAGGGTACAGATGTGGGGACCGGCATGAAAGACCCCCTAAGCTTATCTCTACCAGCTTAGGTTAAAAACTCCCCCAAGGCACAAATTCTTCCTTGTCCTTGGAACGGTATCGCTGCCACCACCAAGTGAGTTAAACAAAGATTCAAGGAAAAGATCCACTTGGAGCTCCTGTTCCCCGCAACCCTCCTCCCCCAGTCCCTTCACCCCCTTTCCTGGGGAGGCTTGAGAATAATATACCAACCTAATAGGTTAATGAAGTGGGCACAGACTAGCCCTTGGGTTTTTAGGACACTAAAAACCAATCAGGTTCTTAAAAGCAGAACTTTATTATAAAGAAAAAGTAAAAGAAGCACCTCTGTAAAATCAGGATGGAAGGTAATTTTACAGAGTAATCAGATTCAAAACACAGAGGATTCCCCTCTAGGCAAAACTTTAAAGTTACAAAAAAAACCCAGGAATACCTCCCTCTTAATCTAGGGAAAATTCACAAGCTAAAACAAAAGATAATCTAACACATTTCCTTCCTATTACTTACAATTTGTAATCTTAGATGCTTAATTCAGATATGGCTTTGGGAGATGTATTTTTCCTGCCCTGGTTCCTTGCTGACCCAGAGAGAACACAAAGGAATACAAAAACAAAAACCTTCCCCCACAGATTTGAATGTATCTTCTCTCCTTATTGGTCCTTTTGGTCAGGTGCCAACCAGGTTATTTGAGCTTCTTAACCCTTTACAGATAAAGGAGGGATTTTATGCTACCCTTAGCTGTATGTTTATGACAGCTTTATTATTATTTTATTTGTCCTACCATAGCACCCAGGAGACCCAGTCATGGCCCAGGACCCCATTGTGCTAGGCACTATACAAACACAGAACAAAGGCAACCTAAAGAGCTCACAGTGGGTTTAACCCCATATGGCCAGATTCTGACTCACTCTACTCACCTCAGTGAGAACATACACAAGTAATTCGATCGGCGTCGCAATCTCTCTCAGTGTTCACAGAAAACCCCTAACTTTCATTTTGGCACACTTTTTAAGCCAGTAAATACCAAATTGAAAATCATGTGTGGCCATTAATGGCCCACATCTGTCACCTGTGGTGTGATATCTTACCTTGCAAGTTGTCCCACTGAAATAAATGGGACTATTTGTGGAGTACGGCACTATTCCATGAGAATAAGAGTTGCATAATTGGTTCCTCTAACACCAATCCTGCAGAGACGTCATAAATGTTAAGGCCAGAAGCGTCCACTGTGATCAGAGCTGGGAGGGAAACAGGTTTCTGATCCCACCACAATTTTCAAGATTTTGAAAATTGCTCCCATTCTTCATCAGGACAAAAGTGGGATCTTTCAAAGCTTTTTGCAAAAAGAGAAAGAAACTCCATCCCAGAGTAGCCAATAGCTCAGATGTTAGGGCACTCACTCACCTAGGATGTGGGAAACGCAGGTTCAAGTCTCTGCTCTGAATGAGGCAGAGAGGGGATTCAAGCCAGCTCTAACTATGAGCATCTAGTCTGACCTTCTGCGTAGCACAGACTTTGGAATTGCACCCCATGAATCCTGCATCAAGCCCAGTAACTTGAAGTTGAGCTAGACCATCTCTCATAGAAAGACACCCAGTCTTGATTTAATGACTCCAAGTGATCAAGAAGCTACCATTTCATAGAAGTCAATGTGACTGCTCACACTGAACAAAGTTTAGCATGTAGTTCTTTTTAGGATTAGGCCCTAAAATTTCATCAGTCTTCTTACTAATAATGTTGTGGGGGGAAATATCTATATTTACAAGTAAATAGAGGCATAAGGACAACTTTCTACTTCCCATATCTCTAAGAAATCCCCCATACATGTACGTTGAGTATAGTGTTAAGAAGGTTGGTTTCTTGAAATATTATAAAATTCCACTAGGAATTTGTCATCATAGCCAGATGCCTTTCCCTTTTGTTAAATCTTTCACAGCCCTTGCCACCTTTTCCTAATGAAATTTCCTTTTCCAACATAACAGAATCCTGGAGCTTTGTATCCCCTTCTAAATATTTGTTGCTCAAAACATATGTAATTTTTAAAAGAATGTTCACCAATATTTATTAAATGGTAACTTTAAGGGTGTATATTCTTGAAATTCCCTTCCCTAGTTTATCCTAGCAGGTATTACCCAGGGTTTTCAGAACCCAAAGCAGCGGTAACTTAATTGTTTCACTCCAAACAGTGTCAGAAATAAATCAATGCAGACACAGCTCCTCCATCTGATAAATTATTGGTACAAACAAGAGTGCTTTTACCTAACACTACTCATTTATTAGGTCTCAAGCACACACACACACATATATGCTGTTGCAGTAGGTTCAGAGCATCCCAAATATTTATATTCACCCAAAGTCTGAGATGATTACAAGGAATCAGCAACCAGCCTTCCGGTGGCCCTCCTGTCCGGCTGCTGGGAATTTAGGTGCCACCTCCTTGCCCAAAGAAAAGCTTCCTTGGACTGCTGTATCCTTTTGCCAGGGGTGAAAGTAACTTAAAGGACTTACCGGTGTGCCGAAGTCCTGAGCTGGGGGCGGGGCCTTAATGGGAAGGGGCGTGGCCTCAACCAGAAGAGGCCAGGCCTTTAAATCCCCAGGCCCTTTAAATCAAGATTGTGGTTGTGGTAGCAATGGATCCCCAGTCCCTTTAAATCGCCACCCATGCCCCCGGGGCTCCCGGCTGCCTCCGCTACCCGGGGGCTCTGGTAGCAGGGCTCTGGTGGCAATTTAAAGGGCCTGGGGCTCCAGATGCTTCTGGAAGCCCCAGGCCCTTTAAATTGCCAGCCTGGGAGAGCTGGTCCAGTCCGGCGCACTGGCTCTTGCCAGTGAGCCATAACGGGCCGGCTTACTTTCACCTCTGCCTTTTGCCTAATCTTCTATAGCTAACTGAAACGAAGTACATAACTCATAGTGATGCCTAATGGGTCACCATAGTAACCCCAGTGGGTCATCAATTCTCCTAATTTCAGCAAACTGCTGATTATTTCTTATCATCAAAACATTTCTAGTACTTCTAGTCATAACAACAATAAAACTTGTACGTCGGGGGGCACTAAGCCAAGATCGACTGTCCAAACATTCCTTCCATTCCCATGATACATTAACTCTCTGTCCCATCATCCCATCCCATTGAGCAGATCTGCAAACAAGAAGCTGTTTGCCTTGCCTCTCAGAGCATAAGATTATTTCTAGCTATTTGGGACTTGGTTTTCAGCAAGCAGTAGCTAAAGACACAAAATGGCTGACTGCAGTAATATCAAATTCTAGGGTTACACAGCAACAGAGGGTCCTGTGGCCAGGGCCGGCTCCAGGGTTTTGGCCGCCCGAAGCAGCCAAACAAAAACAAAAAAAAAGCTGCGATCGCGATCTGCGGCGGCAATTCGGTGGGAGGTCCTTCGCTCCGAGCAGGAGTGAGGGACCGTCCATTGAATTGCCGCCGAACAGCTGGACGTGCTGCCCCTCTCGGAAGTGGCCGCCCCAAGAACCTGCTTGGTAAGCTGGTGCCTGGAGCCTGCCCTGCCTGTGGCACCTTTAAGACTAACAGAAGTATTGGGAGCATAAGCTTTCGTGGGTAAGAACCTCACTTCTTCAGATGCAAGTCACTTGCATCTGAAGAAGTGAGGTTCTTACCCACGAAAGCTTATGCTCCCAATACTTCTGTTAGTCTCAAAGGTGCCACAGGACCCTCTGTTGCTTTTTACAGATTCAGACTAACACGACTA